>NC_091282.1:879664224-879972884 GCF_032444005.1 Ranitomeya imitator | reverse complement strand
TAATTATACCCATATTCCTATCAGAAGTAGATGAAATATGTTCCTGGGCATGTGTATTTGTGATATTTCACCCATAATCCCCATACAGAACAATAGATATACCCATATTCCTATCAGAAGTAGATGAAGTATGTTCCTGAGCATGTGTATTTGTTATATTTCACCCATAATCCCCATACAGAACAATAATTATACCCATATTCCTATCAGAAGTAGATGAAATATGTTCCTGGGCATGTGTATTTGTGATATTTCACCCATAATCCCCATACAGAACAATAGATATACCCATATTCCTATCAGAAGTAGATGAATTATGTTCCTGAGCATGTGTATTTGTTATATTTCACCCATAATCCCCATACAGAACAATAATTATACCCATATTCCTATCAGAAGTAGATGAAGTATGTTACTGAGCATGTGTATTTGTTATATTTCACCCATAATCCCCATACAGAACAATAGATATACCCATATTCCTATCAGAAGTAGATGAAGTATGTTCCTGGGCATGTGTATTTGTGATATTTCACCCATAATCCCCATACAGAACAATAGATGTACCCATATTCCTATCAGAAGTAGATGAAGTATGTTCCTGGGCATGTGTATTTGTGATATTTCACCCATAATCCCCATACAGATCAATAGATATACCCATATTCCTATCAGAAATAGATGAAATATGTTCCTGGGCATGTCTATTTGTGATATTTCACCCATAATCCCCATACAGATCAATAGATATACCCATATTCCTATCAGAAGTAGATGAAGTATGTTCCTGGGCATGTGTATTTGTGATATTTCACCCATAATCCCCATACAGATCAATAGATATACCCATATTCCTATCAGAAGTAGATGAAGTATGTTCCTGGGCATGTGTATTTGTGATATTTCACCCATAATTCCCATACAGAACAATAATTATACCCATATTCCTATCAGAAGTAGATGAAATATGTTCCTGAGCATGTGTATTTGTGATATTTCACCCATAATCCCCATACAGATCAATAGATATACCCATTTTCCTATCAGAAGTAGATGAAGTATGTTCCTGAGCATGTGTATTTGTGATATTTCACCCATAATCCCCATACAGATCAATAGATATACCCATATTCCTATCAGAAGTAGATGAAATATGTTCCTGGGCATGTCTATTTGTGATATTTCACCCATAATCCCCATACAGAACAATAGATATACCCATATTCCTATCAGAAGTAGATGAAGTATGTTCCTGGGCATGTGTATTTGTGATATTTCACCCATAATCCCCATACAGATCAATAGATATACCCATATTCCTATCAGAAGTAGATGAAGTATGTTCCTGGGCATGTGTATTTGTGATATTTCACCCATAATCCCCATACAGAACAATAGATATACCCATATTCCTATCAGAAGTAGATGAAATATGTTCCTGGGCATGTGTATTTGTGATATTTCACCCATAATCCCCATACAGATCAATAGATATACCCATATTCCTATCAGAAGTAGATGAAGTATGTTCCTGAGCATGTGTATTTGTGATATTTCTCCCATAATCCCCATACAGATCAATAGATATACCCATATTCCTATCAGAAGTAGATGAAATATGTTCCTGGGCATGTCTATTTGTGATATTTCACCCATAATCCCCATACAGATCAATAGATATACCCATATTCCTATCAGAAGTAGATGAAGTATGTTCCTGGGCATGTGTATTTGTGATATTTCACCCATAATCCCCATACAGAACAATAGATATACCCATATTCCTATCAGAAGTAGATGAAATATGTTCCTGGGCATGTGTATTTGTGATATTTCACCCATAATCCCCATACAGATCAATAGATATACCCATATTCCTATCAGAAGTAGATGAAGTATGTTCCTGAGCATGTGTATTTGTGATATTTCACCCATAATCCCCATACAGATCAATAGATATACCCATATTCCTATCAGAAGTAGATGAAATATGTTCCTGGGCATGTCTATTTGTGATATTTCACCCATAACCCCCATACAGATCAATAGATATATCCATATTCCTATCAGAAGTAGATGAAGTATGTTCCTGGGCATGTGTATTTGTGATATTTCACCCATAATCCCCATACAGAACAATAATTATACCCATATTCCTATCAGAAGTAGATGAAGTATGTTCCTGGGCATGTGTATTTGTGATATTTCACCCATAATCCCCATACAGAACAATAGATATACCCATATTCCTATCAGAAGTAGATGAAGTATGTTCCTGAGCATGTGTATTTGTGATATTTCACCCATAATCCCCATACAGATCAATAGATATACCCATATTCCTATCAGAAGTAGATGAAGTATGTTCCTGGGCATGTGTATTTGTGATATTTCACCCATAATCCCCATACAGAACAATAGATATACCCATATTCCTATCAGAAGTAGATGAAGTATGTTCCTGGGCATGTGTATTTGTGATATTTCACCCATAATCCCCATACAGAACAATAATTATTCCCATATTCCTATCAGAAGTAGATGAAATATGTTCCTGAGCATGTGTATTTGTGATATTTCACCCATAATCCCCATACAGAACAATAATTATACCCATATTCCTATCAGAAGGAGATGAAGTATGTTCCTGGGCATGTGTATTTGTGATATTTCACCCATAATCCCCATACAGATCAATAGATATACCCATATTCCTATCAGAAGTAGATGAAATATGTTCCTGAGCATGTGTATTTGTGATATTTCACCCATAATCCCCATACAGAACAATAGATATACCCATATTCCTATCAGAAGTAGATGAAGTATGTTCCTGGGCATGTGTATTTGTGATATTTCACCCATAATCCCCATACAGAACAATAATTATACCCATATTCCTATCAGAAGTAGATGAAATATGTTCCTGAGCATGTGTATTTGTGATATTTCACCCATAATCCCCATACAGAACAATAGATATACCCATATTCCTATCAGAAGTAGATGAAGTATGTTCCTGGGCATGTGTATTTGTGATATTTCACCCATAATCCCCATACAGAAGAATAGATATACCCATATTCCTATCAGAAGTAGATGAAGTATGTTCCTGGGCATGTGTATTTGTGATATTTCACCCATAATCCCCATACAGAACAATAGATATACCCATATTCCTATCAGAAGTAGATGAAATATGTTCCTGGGCATGTGTATTTGTGATATTTCACCCATAATCCCCATACAGATCAATAGATATACCCATATTCCTATCAGAAGTAGATGAAGTATTTTCCTGGGCATGTGTATTTGTGATATTTCACCCATAATCCCCATACAGAACAATAGATGTACCCATATTCCTATCAGAAGTAGATGAAGTATGTTCCTGGGCATGTGTATTTGTGATATTTCACCCATAATCCCCATACAGATCAATAGATATACCCATATTCCTATCAGAAATAGATGAAATATGTTCCTGGGCATGTCTATTTGTGATATTTCACCCATAATCCCCATACAGATCAATAGATATACCCATATTCCTATCAGAAGTAGATGAAGTATGTTCCTGGGCATGTGTATTTGTGATATTTCACCCATAATCCCCATACAGATCAATAGATATACCCATATTCCTATCAGAAGTAGATGAAGTATGTTCCTGGGCATGTGTATTTGTGATATTTCACCCATAATTACCATACAGAACAATAATTATACCCATATTCCTATCAGAAGTAGATGAAATATGTTCCTGGGCATGTGTATTTGTGATATTTCACCCATAATCCCCATACAGAACAATAGATATACCCATATTCCTATCAGAAGTAGATGAAGTATGTTCCTGAGCATGTGTATTTGTGATATTTCACCTATATTCCCCATACAGAATAATAATTATACCCATATTCCTATCAGAAGTAGATGAAATATGTTCCTGAGCATGTGTATTTGTGATATTTCACCCATAATCCCCATACAGATCAATAGATATACCCATATTCCTATCAGAAGTAGATGAAGTATGTTCCTGGGCATGTGTATTTGTGATATTTCACCCATAATCCCCATACAGAACAATAATTATACTCATATTCCTATCAGAAGTAGATGAAATATGTTCCTGAGCATGTGTATTTGTGATATTTCACCCATAATCCCCATACAGATCAATAGATATACCCATATTCCTATCAGAAGTAGATGAAGTATGTTCCTGGGCATGTGTATTTGTGATATTTCACCCATAATCCCCCAACAGAACAATAGATATACCCATATTCCTATCAGAAGTAGATGAAGTATGTTCCTGGGCATGTGTATTTGTGATATTTCACCCATAATCCCCATACAGAACAATAGATATACCCATATTCCTATCAGAAGTAGATGAAGTATGTTCCTGGGCATGTGTATTTGTGATATTTCACCCATAATCCCCATACAGAACAATAATTATACCCATATTCCTATCAGAAGTAGATGAAGTATGTTCCTGGGCATGTGTATTTGTGATATTTCACCCATAATCCCCATACAGATCAATAGATATACCCATATTCCTATCAGAAGTAGATGAAGTATGTTCCTGGGCATGTGTATTTGTGATATTTCAACCATAATCCCCATACAGAACAATAATTATACCCATATTCCTATCAGAAGTAGATGAAATATGTTCCTGAGCATGTGTATTTGTGATTTCACCCATAATCCCCATACAGATCAATAGATATACCCATATTCCTATCAGAAGTAGATGAAGTATGTTCCTGGGCATGTGTATTTGTGATATTTCACCCATAATCCCCATACAGATCAATAGATATACCCATATTCCTATCAGAAGTAGATGAAATATGTTCCTGGGCATGTGTATTTGTGATATTTCACCCATAATCCCCATACAGATCAATAGATATACCCATATTCCTATCAGAAGTAGATGAAGTATGTTCCTGAGCATGTGTATTTGTGATATTTCAACCATAATCCCCATACAGAACAATAATTATACCCATATTCCTATAAGAAGTAGATGAAATATGTTCCTGAGCATGTGTATTTGTGATATTTCACCCATAATCCCCATACAGAACAATAGATATACCCATATTCCTATCAGAAGTAGATGAAGTATGTTCCTGGGCATGTGTATTTGTGATATTTCACCCATAATCCCCATTCAGAACAATAATTATACCCATATTCCTATCAGAAGTAGATGAAATATGTTCCTGAGCATGTGTATTTGTGATATTTCACCCATAATCACCATACAGATCAATAGATATACCCATATTCCTATCAGAAGTAGATGAAGTATGTTCCTGGGCATGTGTATTTGTGATATTTCACCCATAATCCCCATACAGAACAATAATTATACCCATATTCCTATCAGAAGTAGATGAAATATGTTCCTGAGCATGTGTATTTGTGATATTTCACCCATAATCCCCATACAGATCAATAGATATACCCATATTCCTATTAGAAGTAGATGAAGTATGTTCTTGAGCATGTGTATTTGTGATATTTCACCCATAATCCCCATACAGAACAATAATTATACCCATATTCCTATCAGAAGTAGATGAAATATGTTCCTGAGCATGTGTATTTGTGATATTTCACCCATAATCCCCATACAGAACAATAGATATACCCATATTCCTATCAGAAGTAGATGAAGTATGTTCCTGAGCATGTGTATTTGTGATATTTCACCCATAATCCCCATACAGAACAATAATTATACCCATATTCCTATCAGAAGTAGATGAAATATGTTCCTGGGCATGTGTATTTGTGATATTTCACCCATAATCCCCATACAGAACAATAGATATACCCATATTCCTATCAGAAGTAGATGAAGTATGTTCCTGAGCATGTGTATTTGTTATATTTCACCCATAATCCCCATACAGAACAATAATTATACCCATATTCCTATCAGAAGTAGATGAAATATGTTCCTGGGCATGTGTATTTGTGATATTTCACCCATAATCCCCATACAGAACAATAGATATACCCATATTCCTATCAGAAGTAGATGAATTATGTTCCTGAGCATGTGTATTTGTTATATTTCACCCATAATCCCCATACAGAACAATAATTATACCCATATTCCTATCAGAAGTAGATGAAGTATGTTACTGAGCATGTGTATTTGTTATATTTCACCCATAATCCCCATACAGAACAATAGATATACCCATATTCCTATCAGAAGTAGATGAAGTATGTTCCTGGGCATGTGTATTTGTGATATTTCACCCATAATCCCCATACAGAACAATAGATGTACCCATATTCCTATCAGAAGTAGATGAAGTATGTTCCTGGGCATGTGTATTTGTGATATTTCACCCATAATCCCCATACAGATCAATAGATATACCCATATTCCTATCAGAAATAGATGAAATATGTTCCTGGGCATGTCTATTTGTGATATTTCACCCATAATCCCCATACAGATCAATAGATATACCCATATTCCTATCAGAAGTAGATGAAGTATGTTCCTGGGCATGTGTATTTGTGATATTTCACCCATAATCCCCATACAGATCAATAGATATACCCATATTCCTATCAGAAGTAGATGAAGTATGTTCCTGGGCATGTGTATTTGTGATATTTCACCCATAATTCCCATACAGAACAATAATTATACCCATATTCCTATCAGAAGTAGATGAAATATGTTCCTGAGCATGTGTATTTGTGATATTTCACCCATAATCCCCATACAGATCAATAGATATACCCATTTTCCTATCAGAAGTAGATGAAGTATGTTCCTGAGCATGTGTATTTGTGATATTTCACCCATAATCCCCATACAGATCAATAGATATACCCATATTCCTATCAGAAGTAGATGAAATATGTTCCTGGGCATGTCTATTTGTGATATTTCACCCATAATCCCCATACAGAACAATAGATATACCCATATTCCTATCAGAAGTAGATGAAGTATGTTCCTGGGCATGTGTATTTGTGATATTTCACCCATAATCCCCATACAGATCAATAGATATACCCATATTCCTATCAGAAGTAGATGAAGTATGTTCCTGGGCATGTGTATTTGTGATATTTCACCCATAATCCCCATACAGAACAATAGATATACCCATATTCCTATCAGAAGTAGATGAAATATGTTCCTGGGCATGTGTATTTGTGATATTTCACCCATAATCCCCATACAGATCAATAGATATACCCATATTCCTATCAGAAGTAGATGAAGTATGTTCCTGAGCATGTGTATTTGTGATATTTCTCCCATAATCCCCATACAGATCAATAGATATACCCATATTCCTATCAGAAGTAGATGAAATATGTTCCTGGGCATGTCTATTTGTGATATTTCACCCATAATCCCCATACAGATCAATAGATATACCCATATTCCTATCAGAAGTAGATGAAGTATGTTCCTGGGCATGTGTATTTGTGATATTTCACCCATAATCCCCATACAGAACAATAGATATACCCATATTCCTATCAGAAGTAGATGAAATATGTTCCTGGGCATGTGTATTTGTGATATTTCACCCATAATCCCCATACAGATCAATAGATATACCCATATTCCTATCAGAAGTAGATGAAGTATGTTCCTGAGCATGTGTATTTGTGATATTTCACCCATAATCCCCATACAGATCAATAGATATACCCATATTCCTATCAGAAGTAGATGAAATATGTTCCTGGGCATGTCTATTTGTGATATTTCACCCATAACCCCCATACAGATCAATAGATATATCCATATTCCTATCAGAAGTAGATGAAGTATGTTCCTGGGCATGTGTATTTGTGATATTTCACCCATAATCCCCATACAGAACAATAATTATACCCATATTCCTATCAGAAGTAGATGAAGTATGTTCCTGGGCATGTGTATTTGTGATATTTCACCCATAATCCCCATACAGAACAATAGATATACCCATATTCCTATCAGAAGTAGATGAAGTATGTTCCTGAGCATGTGTATTTGTGATATTTCACCCATAATCCCCATACAGATCAATAGATATACCCATATTCCTATCAGAAGTAGATGAAGTATGTTCCTGGGCATGTGTATTTGTGATATTTCACCCATAATCCCCATACAGAACAATAGATATACCCATATTCCTATCAGAAGTAGATGAAGTATGTTCCTGGGCATGTGTATTTGTGATATTTCACCCATAATCCCCATACAGAACAATAATTATTCCCATATTCCTATCAGAAGTAGATGAAATATGTTCCTGAGCATGTGTATTTGTGATATTTCACCCATAATCCCCATACAGAACAATAATTATACCCATATTCCTATCAGAAGGAGATGAAGTATGTTCCTGGGCATGTGTATTTGTGATATTTCACCCATAATCCCCATACAGATCAATAGATATACCCATATTCCTATCAGAAGTAGATGAAATATGTTCCTGAGCATGTGTATTTGTGATATTTCACCCATAATCCCCATACAGAACAATAGATATACCCATATTCCTATCAGAAGTAGATGAAGTATGTTCCTGGGCATGTGTATTTGTGATATTTCACCCATAATCCCCATACAGAACAATAATTATACCCATATTCCTATCAGAAGTAGATGAAATATGTTCCTGAGCATGTGTATTTGTGATATTTCACCCATAATCCCCATACAGAACAATAGATATACCCATATTCCTATCAGAAGTAGATGAAGTATGTTCCTGGGCATGTGTATTTGTGATATTTCACCCATAATCCCCATACAGAAGAATAGATATACCCATATTCCTATCAGAAGTAGATGAAGTATGTTCCTGGGCATGTGTATTTGTGATATTTCACCCATAATCCCCATACAGAACAATAATTATACCCATATTCCTATCAGAAGTAGATGAAATATGTTCCTGAGCATGTGTATTTGTGATATTTCACCCATAATCCCCATACAGATAAATAGATATACCCATATTCCTATCAGAAGTAGATGAAGTATGTTCCTGGGCATGTGTATTTGTGATATTTCACCCATAATCCCCATACAGAACAATAATTATACCCATATTCCTATCAGAAGTAGATGAAATATGTTCCTGAGCATGTGTATTTGTGATATTTCACCCATAATCACCATACAGATCAATAGATATACCCATATTCCTATCAGAAGTAGATGAAGTATGTTCCTGAGCATGTGTATTTGTGATATTTCACCCATAATCCCCATACAGAATAATAATTATACCCATATTCCTATCAGAAGTAGATGAAATATGTTCCTGAGCATGTGTATTTGTGATATTTCACCCATAATCCCCATACAGATCAATAGATATACCCATATTCCTATCAGAAGTAGATAAAGTATGTTCCTGGGCATGTGTATTTGTGATATTTCACCCATAATCCCCATACAGAACAATAATTATACTCATATTCCTATCAGAAGTAGATGAAATATGTTCCTGAGCATGTGTATTTGTGATATTTCACCCATAATCCCCATACAGAACAATAGATATACCCATATTCCTATCAGAAGTAGATGAAGTATGTTCCTGGGCATGTGTATTTGTGATATTTCACCCATAATCCCCATACAGAACAATAGATATACCCATATTCCTATCAGAAGTAGATGAAGTATGTTCCTGAGCATGTGTATTTGTGATATTTCACCTATAATCCCCATACAGAATAATAATTATACCCATATTCCTATCAGAAGTAGATGAAATATGTTCCTGAGCATGTGTATTTGTGATATTTCACCCATAATCCCCCAACAGAACAATAGATATACCCATATTCCTATCAGAAGTAGATGAAGTATGTTCCTGGGCATGTGTATTTGTGATATTTCACCCATAATCCCCATACAGAACAATAGATATACCCATATTCCTATCAGAAGTAGATGAAGTATGTTCCTGAGCATGTGTATTTGTGATATTTCACCTATATTCCCCATACAGAATAATAATTATACCCATATTCCTATCAGAAGTAGATGAAATATGTTCCTGAGCATGTGTATTTGTGATATTTCACCCATAATCCCCATACAGATCAATAGATATACCCATATTCCTATCAGAAGTAGATGAAGTATGTTCCTGGGCATGTGTATTTGTGATATTTCACCCATAATCCCCATACAGAACAATAATTATACTCATATTCCTATCAGAAGTAGATGAAATATGTTCCTGAGCATGTGTATTTGTGATATTTCACCCATAATCCCCATACAGATCAATAGATATACCCATATTCCTATCAGAAGTAGATGAAGTATGTTCCTGGGCATGTGTATTTGTGATATTTCACCCATAATCACCCAACAGAACAATAGATATACCCATATTCCTATCAGAAGTAGATGAAATATGTTCCTGGGCATGTGTATTTGTGATATTTCACCCATAATCCCCATACAGATCAATAGATATACCCATATTCCTATCAGAAGTAGATGAAGTATGTTCCTGAGCATGTGTATTTGTGATATTTCAACCATAATCCCCATACAGAACAATAATTATACCCATATTCCTATCAGAAGTAGATGAAATATGTTCCTGAGCATGTGTATTTGTGATATTTCACCCATAATCCCCATACAGAACAATAGATATACCCATATTCCTATCAGAAGTAGATGACGTATGTTCCTGGGCATGTGTATTTGTGATATTTCACCCATAATCCCCATTCAGAACAATAATTATACCCATATTCCTATCAGAAGTAGATGAAATATGTTCCTGAGCATGTGTATTTGTGATATTTCACCCATAATCCCCATACAGATCAATAGATATACCCATATTCCTATCAGAAGTAGATGAAGTATGTTCCTGGGCATGTGTATTTGTGATATTTCACCCATAATCCCCATACAGAACAATAATTATACCCATATTCCTATCAGAAGTAGATGAAATATGTTCCTGAGCATGTGTATTTGTGATATTTCACCCATAATCCCCATACAGATCAATAGATATACCCATATTCCTATTAGAAGTAGATGAAGTATGTTCTTGAGCATGTGTATTTGTGATATTTCACCCATAATCCCCATACAGAACAATAATTATACCCATATTCCTATCAGAAGTAGATGAAATATGTTCCTGAGCATGTGTATTTGTGATATTTCACCCATAATCCCCATACAGAACAATAGATATACCCATATTCCTATCAGAAGTAGATGAAGTATGTTCCTGGGCATGTGTATTTGTGATATTTCACCCATAATCCCCATACAGAACAATAATTATACCCATATTCCTATCAGAAGTAGATGACATATGTTCCTGAGCATGTGTATTTGTGATATTTCACCCATAATCCCCATACAGATCAATAGATATACCCATATTCCTATCAGAAGTAGATGAAATATGTTCCTGAGCATTTGTATTTGTGATATTTCACCCATAATCCCCATACAGATCAATAGATATACCCATATTCCTATCAGAAGTAGATGAAGTATGTTCCTGGGCATGTGTATTTGTGATATTTCAACCATAATCCCCATACAGAACAATAATTATACCCATATTCCTATCAGAAGTAGATGAAGTATGTTCCTGGGCATGTGTATTTGTGATATTTCACCCATAATCCTCATACAGAACAATAATTATACCCATATTCCTATCAGAAGTAGATGAAATATGTTCCTGAGCATGTGTATTTGTGATATTTCACCCATAATCCCCATACAGATCAATAGATATACCCATATTCCTATCAGAAGTAGATGAAGTATGTTCCTGGGCATGTGTATTTGTGATATTTCACCCATAATCCCCATACAGAACAATAATTATACTCATATTCCTATCAGAAGTAGATGAAATATGTTCTTGAGCATGTGTATTTGTGATATTTCACCCATAATCCCCATACAGATCAATAATTATACCCATATTCCTATCAGAAGTAGATGAAATATGTTCCTGAGCATGTGTATTTGTGATATTTCACCCATAATCCCCATACAGAACAATAGATATACCCATATTCCTATCAGAAGTAGATGAAGTATGTTCCTGAGCATGTGTATTTGTGATATTTCACCCATAATCCCCATACAGAACAATAATTATACCCATATTCCTATCAGAAGTAGATGAAATATGTTCCTGGGCATGTGTATTTGTGATATTTCACCCATAATCCCCATACAGAACAATAGATATACCCATATTCCTATCAGAAGTAGATGAAGTATGTTCCTGAGCATGTGTATTTGTTATATTTCACCCATAATCCCCATACAGAACAATAATTATACCCATATTCCTATCAGAAGTAGATGAAATATGTTCCTGGGCATGTGTATTTGTGATATTTCACCCATAATCCCCATACAGAACAATAGATATACCCATATTCCTATCAGAAGTAGATGAATTATGTTCCTGAGCATGTGTATTTGTTATATTTCACCCATAATTCCCATACAGAACAATAATTATACCCATATTCCTATCAGAAGTAGATGAAGTATGTTACTGAGCATGTGTATTTGTTATATTTCACCCATAATCCCCATACAGAACAATAGATATACCCATATTCCTATCAGAAGTAGATGAAGTATGTTCCTGGGCATGTGTATTTGTGATATTTCACCCATAATCCCCATACAGAACAATAGATGTACCCATATTCCTATCAGAAGTAGATGAAGTATGTTCCTGGGCATGTGTATTTGTGATATTTCACCCATAATCCCCATACAGATCAATAGATATACCCATATTCCTATCAGAAATAGATGAAATATGTTCCTGGGCATGTCTATTTGTGATATTTCACCCATAATCCCCATACAGATCAATAGATATACCCATATTCCTATCAGAAGTAGATGAAGTATGTTCCTGGGCATGTGTATTTGTGATATTTCACCCATAATCCCCATACAGATCAATAGATATACCCATATTCCTATCAGAAGTAGATGAAGTATGTTCCTGGGCATGTGTATTTGTGATATTTCACCCATAATTACCATACAGAACAATAATTATACCCATATTCCTATCAGAAGTAGATGAAATATGTTCCTGGGCATGTGTATTTGTGATATTTCACCCATAATCCCCATACAGAACAATAGATATACCCATATTCCTATCAGAAGTAGATGAAGTATGTTCCTGAGCATGTGTATTTGTGATATTTCACCTATATTCCCCATACAGAATAATAATTATACCCATATTCCTATCAGAAGTAGATGAAATATGTTCCTGAGCATGTGTATTTGTGATATTTCACCCATAATCCCCATACAGATCAATAGATATACCCATATTCCTATCAGAAGTAGATGAAGTATGTTCCTGGGCATGTGTATTTGTGATATTTCACCCATAATCCCCATACAGAACAATAATTATACTCATATTCCTATCAGAAGTAGATGAAATATGTTCCTGAGCATGTGTATTTGTGATATTTCACCCATAATCCCCATACAGATCAATAGATATACCCATATTCCTATCAGAAGTAGATGAAGTATGTTCCTGGGCATGTGTATTTGTGATATTTCACCCATAATCCCCCAACAGAACAATAGATATACCCATATTCCTATCAGAAGTAGATGAAGTATGTTCCTGGGCATGTGTATTTGTGATATTTCACCCATAATCCCCATACAGAACAATAGATATACCCATATTCCTATCAGAAGTAGATGAAGTATGTTCCTGGGCATGTGTATTTGTGATATTTCACCCATAATCCCCATACAGAACAATAATTATACCCATATTCCTATCAGAAGTAGATGAAGTATGTTCCTGGGCATGTGTATTTGTGATATTTCACCCATAATCCCCATACAGATCAATAGATATACCCATATTCCTATCAGAAGTAGATGAAGTATGTTCCTGGGCATGTGTATTTGTGATATTTCAACCATAATCCCCATACAGAACAATAATTATACCCATATTCCTATCAGAAGTAGATGAAATATGTTCCTGAGCATGTGTATTTGTGATTTCACCCATAATCCCCATACAGATCAATAGATATACCCATATTCCTATCAGAAGTAGATGAAGTATGTTCCTGGGCATGTGTATTTGTGATATTTCACCCATAATCCCCATACAGATCAATAGATATACCCATATTCCTATCAGAAGTAGATGAAATATGTTCCTGGGCATGTGTATTTGTGATATTTCACCCATAATCCCCATACAGATCAATAGATATACCCATAAACCTATCAGAAGTAGATGAAGTATGTTCCTGAGCATGTGTATTTGTGATATTTCAACCATAATCCCCATACAGAACAATAATTATACCCATATTCCTATAAGAAGTAGATGAAATATGTTCCTGAGCATGTGTATTTGTGATATTTCACCCATAATCCCCATACAGAACAATAGATATACCCATATTCCTATCAGAAGTAGATGAAGTATGTTCCTGGGCATGTGTATTTGTGATATTTCACCCATAATCCCCATTCAGAACAATAATTATACCCATATTCCTATCAGAAGTAGATGAAATATGTTCCTGAGCATGTGTATTTGTGATATTTCACCCATAATCACCATACAGATCAATAGATATACCCATATTCCTATCAGAAGTAGATGAAGTATGTTCCTGGGCATGTGTATTTGTGATATTTCACCCATAATCCCCATACAGAACAATAATTATACCCATATTCCTATCAGAAGTAGATGAAATATGTTCCTGAGCATGTGTATTTGTGATATTTCACCCATAATCCCCATACAGATCAATAGATATACCCATATTCCTATTAGAAGTAGATGAAGTATGTTCTTGAGCATGTGTATTTGTGATATTTCACCCATAATCCCCATACAGAACAATAATTATACCCATATTCCTATCAGAAGTAGATGAAATATGTTCCTGAGCATGTGTATTTGTGATATTTCACCCATAATCCCCATACAGAACAATAGATATACCCATATTCCTATCAGAAGTAGATGAAGTATGTTCCTGGGCATGTGTATTTGTGATATTTCACCCATAATCCCCATACAGAACAATAATTATACCCATATTCCTATCAGAAGTAGATGACATATGTTCCTGAGCATGTGTATTTGTGATATTTCACCCATAATCCCCATACAGATCAATAGATATACCCATATTCCTATCAGAAGTAGATGAAATATGTTCCTGAGCATTTGTATTTGTGATATTTCACCCATAATCCCCATACAGATCAATAGATATACCCATATTCCTATCAGAAGTAGATGAAGTATGTTCCTGGGCATGTGTATTTGTGATATTTCAACCATAATCCCCATACAAAACAATAATTATACCCATATTCCTATCAGAAGTAGATGAAGTATGTTCCTGAGCATGTGTATTTGTGATATTTCACCCATAATCCCCATACAGAACAATAATTATACCCATATTCCTATCAGAAGTAGATGAAATATGTTCCTGGGCATGTGTATTTGTGATATTTCACCCATAATCCCCATACAGAACAATAGATATACCCATATTCCTATCAGAAGTAGATGAAGTATGTTCCTGAGCATGTGTATTTGTTATATTTCACCCATAATCCCCATACAGAACAATAATTATACCCATATTCCTATCAGAAGTAGATGAAATATGTTCCTGGGCATGTGTATTTGTGATATTTCACCCATAATCCCCATACAGAACAATAGATATACCCATATTCCTATCAGAAGTAGATGAATTATGTTCCTGAGCATGTGTATTTGTTATATTTCACCCATAATCCCCATACAGAACAATAATTATACCCATATTCCTATCAGAAGTAGATGAAGTATGTTACTGAGCATGTGTATTTGTTATATTTCACCCATAATCCCCATACAGAACAATAGATATACCCATATTCCTATCAGAAGTAGATGAAGTATGTTCCTGGGCATGTGTATTTGTGATATTTCACCCATAATCCCCATACAGAACAATAGATGTACCCATATTCCTATCAGAAGTAGATGAAGTATGTTCCTGGGCATGTGTATTTGTGATATTTCACCCATAATCCCCATACAGATCAATAGATATACCCATATTCCTATCAGAAATAGATGAAATATGTTCCTGGGCATGTCTTTTTGTGATATTTCACCCATAATCCCCATACAGATCAATAGATATACCCATATTCCTATCAGAAGTAGATGAAGTATGTTCCTGGGCATGTGTATTTGTGATATTTCACCCATAATCCCCATACAGATCAATAGATATACCCATATTCCTATCAGAAGTAGATGAAGTATGTTCCTGGGCATGTGTATTTGTGATATTTCACCCATAATCCCCATACAGAACAATAATTATACCCATATTCCTATCAGAAGTAGATGAAATATGTTCCTGAGCATGTGTATTTGTGATATTTCACCCATAATCCCCATACAGATCAATAGATATACCCATTTTCCTATCAGAAGTAGATGAAGTATGTTCCTGAGCATGTGTATTTGTGATATTTCACCCATAATCCCCATACAGATCAATAGATATACCCATATTCCTATCAGAAGTAGATGAAATATGTTCCTGGGCATGTCTATTTGTGATATTTCACCCATAATCCCCATACAGATCAATAGATATACCCATATTCCTATCAGAAGTAGATGAAGTATGTTCCTGGGCATGTGTATTTGTGATATTTCACCCATAATCCCCATACAGATCAATAGATATACCCATATTCCTATCAGAAGTAGATGAAATATGTTCCTGGGCATGTGTATTTGTGATATTTCACCCATAATCCCCATACAGAACAATAGATATACCCATATTCCTATCAGAAGTAGATGAAATATGTTCCTGGGCATGTGTATTTGTGATATTTCACCCATAATCCCCATACAGATCAATAGATATACCCATATTCCTATCAGAAGTAGATGAAGTATGTTCCTGAGCATGTGTATTTGTGATATTTCACCCATAATCCCCATACAGATCAATAGATATACCCATATTCCTATCAGAAGTAGATGAAATATGTCCCTGGGCATGTCTATTTGTGATATTTCACCCATAATCCCCATACAGATCAATAGATATACCCATATTCCTATCAGAAGTAGATGAAGTATGTTCCTGGGCATGTGTATTTGTGATATTTCACCCATAATCCCCATACAGAACAATAGATATACCCATATTCCTATCAGAAGTAGATGAAATATGTTCCTGGGCATGTGTATTTGTGATATTTCACCCATAATCCCCATACAGAACAATAGATGTACCCATATTCCTATCAGAAGTAGATGAAGTATGTTCCTGGGCATGTGTATTTGTGATATTTCACCCATAATCCCCATACAGATCAATAGATATACCCATATTCCTATCAGAAATAGATGAAATATGTTCCTGGGCATGTCTATTTGTGATATTTCACCCATAATCCCCATACAGATCAATAGATATACCCATATTCCTATCAGAAATAGATGAAGTATGTTCCTGGGCATGTGTATTTGTGATATTTCACCCATAATCCCCATACAGATCAATAGATATACCCATATTCCTATCAGAAGTAGATGAAGTATGTTCCTGGGCATGTGTATTTGTGATATTTCACCCATAATCCCCATACAGAACAATAATTATACCCATATTCCTATCAGAAGTAGATGAAATATGTTCCTGAGCATGTGTATTTGTGATATTTCACCCATAATCCCCATACAGATCAATAGATATACCCATTTTCCTATCAGAAGTAGATGAAGTATGTTCCTGAGCATGTGTATTTGTGATATTTCACCCATAATCCCCATACAGATCAATAGATATACCCATATTCCTATCAGAAGTAGATGAAATATGTTCCTGGGCATGTCTATTTGTGATATTTCACCCATAATCCCCATACAGATCAATAGATATACCCATATTCCTATCAGAAGTAGATGAAGTATGTTCCTGGGCATGTGTATTTGTGATATTTCACCCATAATCCCCATACAGATCAATAGATATACCCATATTCCTATCAGAAGTAGATGAAGTATGTTCCTGGGCATGTGTATTTGTGATATTTCACCCATAATCCCCATACAGAACAATAGATATACCCATATTCCTATCAGAAGTAGATGAAATATGTTCCTGGGCATGTGTATTTGTGATATTTCACCCATAATCCCCATACAGATCAATAGATATACCCATATTCCTATCAGAAGTAGATGAAGTATGTTCCTGAGCATGTGTATTTGTGATATTTCACCCATAATCCCCATACAGATCAATAGATATACCCATATTCCTATCAGAAGTAGATGAAATATGTTCCTGGGCATGTCTATTTGTGATATTTCACCCATAATCCCCATACAGATCAATAGATATACCCATATTCCTATCAGAAGTAGATGAAATATGTTCCTGGGCATGTCTATTTGTGATATTTCACCCATAACCCCCATACAGATCAATAGATATATCCATATTCCTATCAGAAGTAGATGAAGTATGTTCCTGGGCATGTGTATTTGTGATATTTCACCCATAATCCCCATACAGAACAATAATTATACCCATATTCCTATCATAAGTAGATGAAGTATGTTCCTGGGCATGTGTATTTGTGATATTTCACCCATAATCCCCATACAGAACAATAGATATACCCATATTCCTATCAGAAGTAGATGAAGTATGTTCCTGAGCATGTGTATTTGTGATATTTCACCCATAATCCCCATACAGATCAATAGATATACCCATATTCCTATCAGAAGTAGATGAAGTATGTTCATGGGCATGTGTATTTGTGATATTTCACCCATAATCCCCATACAGAACAATAGATATACCCATATTCCTATCAGAAGTAGATGAAGTATGTTCCTGGGCATGTGTATTTGTGATATTTCACCCATAATCCCCATACAGAACAACAATTATTCCCATATTCCTATCAGAAGTAGATGAAATATGTTCCTGAGCATGTGTATTTGTGATATTTCACCCATAATCCCCATACAGAACAATAATTATACCCATATTCCTATCAGAAGGAGATGAAGTATGTTCCTGGGCATGTGTATTTGTGATATTTCACCCATAATCCCCATACAGATCAATAGATATACCCATATTCCTATCAGAAGTAGATGAAATATGTTCCTGAGCATGTGTATTTGTGATATTTCACCCATAATCCCCATACAGAACAATAGATATACCCATATTCCTATCAGAAGTAGATGAAGTATGTTCCTGGGCATGTGTATTTGTGATATTTCACCCATAATCCCCATACAGAAGAATAGATATACCCATATTCCTATCAGAAGTAGATGAAGTATGTTCCTGGGAATGTGTATTTGTGATATTTCACCCATAATCCCCATACAGAACAATAATTATACCCATATTCCTATCAGAAGTAGATGAAATATGTTCCTGAGCATGTGTATTTGTGATATTTCACCCATAATCCCCATACAGAACAATAGATATACCCATATTCCTATCAGAAGTAGATGAAGTATGTTCCTGGGCATGTGTATTTGTGATATTTCACCCATAATCCCCATACAGAACAATAATTATACCCATATTCCTATCAGAAGTAGATGAAATATGTTCCTGAGCATGTGTATTTGTGATATTTCACCCATAATCCCCATACAGAACAATAGATATACCCATATTCCTATCAGAAGTAGATGAAGTATGTTCCTGGGCATGTGTATTTGTGATATTTCACCCATAATCCCCATACAGAAGAATAGATATACCCATATTCCTATCAGAAGTAGATGAAGTATGTTCCTGGGCATGTGTATTTGTGATATTTCACCCATAATCCCCATACAGAACAATAATTATACCCATATTCCTATCAGAAGTAGATGAAATATGTTCCTGAGCATGTGTATTTGTGATATTTCACCCATAATCCCCATACAGAACAATAGATATACCCATATTCCAATCAGAAGTAGATGAAGTATGTTCCTGAGCATGTGTATTTGTGATATTTCACCTATAATCCCCATACAGAATAATAATTATACCCATATTCCTATCAGAAGTAGATGAAATATGTTCCTGAGCATGTGTATTTGTGATATTTCACCCATAATCCCCATACAGATCAATAGATATACCCATATTCCTATCAGAAGTAGATGAAGTATGTTCCTGGGCATGTGTATTTGTGATATTTCACCCATAATCCCCATACAGAACAATAATTATACTCATATTCCTATCAGAAGTAGATGAAATATGTTCCTGAGCATGTGTATTTGTGATATTTCACCCATAATCCCCATACAGATCAATAGATATACCCATATTCCTATCAGAAGTAGATGAAGTATGTTCCTGGGCATGTGTATTTGTGATATTTCACCCATAATCCCCCAACAGAACAATAGATATACCCATATTCCTATCAGAAGTAGATGAAGTATGTTCCTGGGCATGTGTATTTGTGATATTTCACCCATAATCCCCATACAGAACAATAGATATACCCATATTCCTATCAGAAGTAGATGAAGTATGTTCCTGGGCATGTGTATTTGTGATATTTCACCCATAATCCCCATACAGAACAATAATTATACCCATATTCCTATCAGAAGTAGATGAAGTATGTTCCTGGGCATGTGTATTTGTGATATTTCACCCATAATCCCCATACAGATCAATAGATATACCCATATTCCTATCAGAAGTAGATGAAGTATGTTCCTGGGCATGTGTATTTGTGATATTTCAACCATAATCCCCATACAGAACAATAATTATACACATATTCCTATCAGAAGAAGATGAAATATGTTCCTGAGCATGTGTATTTGTGATTTCACCCATAATCCCCCTACAGATCAATAGATATACCCATATTCCTATCAGAAGTAGATGAAGTATGTTCCTGGGCATGTGTATTTGTGATATTTCACCCATAATCCCCATACAGATCAATAGATATACCCATATTCCTATCAGAAGTAGATGAAATATGTTCCTGGGCATGTGTATTTGTGATATTTCACCCATAATCCCCATACAGATCAATAGATATACCCATATTCCTATCAGAAGTAGATGAAGTATGTTCCTGAGCATGTGTATTTGTGATATTTCAACCATAATCCCCATACAGAACAATAATTATACCCATATTCCTATCAGAAGTAGATGAAATATGTTCCTGAGCATGTGTATTTGTGATATTTCACCCATAATCCCCATACAGAACAATAGATATACCCATATTCCTATCAGAAGTAGATGAAGTATGTTCCTGGGCATGTGTATTTGTGATATTTCACCCATAATCCCCATTCAGAACAATAATTATACCCATATTCCTATCAGAAGTAGATGAAATATGTTCCTGAGCATGTGTATTTGTGATATTTCACCCATAATCCCCATACAGATCAATAGATATACCCATATTCCTATCAGAAGTAGATGAAGTATGTTCCTGGGCATGTGTATTTGTGATATTTCACCCATAATCCCCATACAGAACAATAATTATACCCATATTCCTATCAGAAGTAGATGAAATATGTTCCTGAGCATGTGTATTTGTGATATTTCACCCATAATCCCCATACAGATCAATAGATATACCCATATTCCTATTAGAAGTAGATGAAGTATGTTCTTGAGCATGTGTATTTGTGATATTTCACCCATAATCCCCATACAGAACAATAATTATACCCATATTCCTATCAGAAGTAGATGAAATATGTTCCTGAGCATGTGTATTTGTGATATTTCACCCATAATCCCCATACAGAACAATAGATATACCCATATTCCTATCAGAAGTAGATGAAGTATGTTCCTGGGCATGTGTATTTGTGATATTTCACCCATAATCCCCATACAGAACAATAATTATACCCATATTCCTATCAGAAGTAGATGACATATGTTCCTGAGCATGTGTATTTGTGATATTTCACCCATAATCCCCATACAGATCAATAGATATACCCATATTCCTATCAGAAGTAGATGAAATATGTTCCTGAGCATTTGTATTTGTGATATTTCACCCATAATCCCCATACAGATCAATAGATATACCCATATTCCTATCAGAAGTAGATGAAGTATGTTCCTGGGCATGTGTATTTGTGATATTTCAACCATAATCCCCATACAGAACAATAATTATACCCATATTCCTATCAGAAGTAGATGAAGTATGTTCCTGGGCATGTGTATTTGTGATATTTCACCCATAATCCTCATACAGAACAATAATTATACCCATATTCCTATCAGAAGTAGATGAAATATGTTCCTGAGCATGTGTATTTGTGATATTTCACCCATAATCCCCATACAGATCAATAGATATACCCATATTCCTATCAGAAGTAGATGAAGTATGCTCCTGGGCATGTGTATTTGTGATATTTCACCCATAATCCCCATACAGAACAATAATTATACTCATATTCCTATCAGAAGTAGATGAAATATGTTCTTGAGCATGTGTATTTGTGATATTTCACCCATAATCCCCATACAGATCAATAATTATACCCATATTCCTATCAGAAGTAGATGAAATATGTTCCTGAGCATGTGTATTTGTGATATTTCACCCATAATCCCCATACAGAACAATAGATATACCCATATTCCTATCAGAAGTAGATGAAGTATGTTCCTGAGCATGTGTATTTGTGATATTTCACCCATAATCCCCATACAGAACAATAATTATACCCATATTCCTATCAGAAGTAGATGAAATATGTTCCTGGGCATGTGTATTTGTGATATTTCACCCATAATCCCCATACAGAACAATAGATATACCCATATTCCTATCAGAAGTAGATGAATTATGTTCCTGAGCATGTGTATTTGTTATATTTCACCCATAATCCCCATACAGAACAATAATTATACCCATATTCCTATCAGAAGTAGATGAAGTATGTTCCTGAGCATGTGTATTTGTTATATTTCACCCATAATCCCCATACAGAACAATAGATATACCCATATTCCTATCAGAAGTAGATGAAGTATGTTCCTGGGCATGTGTATTTGTGATATTTCACCCATAATCCCCATACAGAACAATAGATGTACCCATATTCCTATCAGAAGTAGATGAAGTATGTTCCTGGGCATGTGTATTTGTGATATTTCACCCATAATCCCCATACAGATCAATAGATATACCCATATTCCTATCAGACATAGATGAAATATGTTCCTGGGCATGTCTATTTGTGATTTTTCACCCATAATCCCCATACAGATCAATAGATATACCCATATTCCTATCAGAAGTAGATGAAGTATGTTCCTGGGCATGTGTATTTGTGATATTTCACCCATAATCCCCATACAGATCAATAGATATACCCATATTCCTATCAGAAGTAGATGAAGTATGTTCCTGGGCATGTGTATTTGTGATATTTCACCCATAATCCCCATACAGAACAATAATTATACCCATATTCCTATCAGAAGTAGATGAAATATGTTCCTGAGCATGTGTATTTGTGATATTTCACCCATAATCCCCATACAGATCAATAGATATACCCATTTTCCTATCAGAAGTAGATGAAGTATGTTCCTGAGCATGTGTATTTGTGATATTTCACCCATAATCCCCATACAGATCAATAGATATACCCATATTCCTATCAGAAGTAGATGAAATATGTTCCTGGGCATGTCTATTTGTGATATTTCACCCATAATCCCCATACAGATCAATAGATATACCCATATTCCTATCACAAGTAGATGAAGTATGTTCCTGGGCATGTGTATTTGTGATATTTCACCCATAATCCCCATACAGATCAATAGATATAGCCATATTCCTATCAGAAGTAGATGAAGTATGTTCCTGGGCATGTGTATTTGTGATATTTCACCCATAATCCCCATACAGAACAATAGATATACCCATATTCCTATCAGAAGTAGATGAAATATGTTCCTGGGCATGTGTATTTGTGATATTTCACCCATAATCCCCATACAGATCAATAGATATACCCATATTCCTATCAGAAGTAGATGAAGTATGTTCCTGAGCATGTGTATTTGTGATATTTCACCCATAATCCCCATACAGATCAATAGATATACCCATATTCCTATCAGAAGTAGATGAAATATGTTCCTGGGCATGTCTATTTGTGATATTTCACCCATAACCCCCATACAGATCAATAGATATATCCATATTCCTATCAGAAGTAGATGAAGTATGTTCCTGGGCATGTGTATTTGTGATATTTCACCCATAATCCCCATACAGAACAATAATTATACCCATATTCCTATCAGAAGTAGATGAAGTATGTTCCTGGGCATGTGTATTTGTGATATTTCACCCATAATCCCCATACAGAACAATAGATATACCCATATTCCTATCAGAAGTAGATGAAGTATGTTCCTGGGCATGTGTATTTGTGATATTTCACCCATAATCCCCATACAGATCAATAGATATACCCATATTCCTATCAGAAGTAGATGAAATATGTTCCTGAGCATGTGTATTTGTGATATTTCACCCATAATCCCCATACAGAACAATAATTATACCCATATTCCTATCAGAAGTAGATGAAATATGTTCCTGAGCATGTGTATTTGTGATATTTCACCCATAATCCCCATACAGATCAATAGATATACCCATATTCCTATCAGAAGTAGATGAAGTATGTTCCTGAGCATGTGTATTTTTGATATTTCACCCATAATCTCCATACAGATCAATAGATACACCCATATTCCTATCAGAAGTAGATGAAATATGTTCCTGAGCATGTGTATTTGTGATATTTCATCCATAATCCCCATACAGAAAAATAGATATACCCATATTCCTATCAGAAGTAGATGAAGTATTTTCCTGGGCATGTGTATTTGTGATATTTCATCCATAATCCCCATACAGAAAAATAGATATACCCATATTCCTATCAGAAGTAGATGAAGTATGTTCCTGGGCATGTGTATTTGTGATATTTCACCCATAATCCCCATACAGATCAATAGATATACCCATATTCCTATCAGAAATAGATGAAATATGTTCCTGGGCGTGTGTATTTGTGATATTTCACCCATAATCCCCATACAGATCATTAGATATACCCATATTCCTATCAGAAGTAGATGAAATATGTTCCTGGGCATGTGTATTTGTGATATTTCACCCATAATCCCCATACAGATCAATAGATATACCCATATTCCTATCAGAAATAGATGAAGTATGTTCCTGGGCATGTGTATTTGTGATATTTCACCCATAATCCCCATACAGAACAATAATTATACCCATATTCCTATCAGAAGTAGATGAAGTATGTTCCTGGGCATGTGTATTTGTGATATTTCACCCATAATCCCCATACAGATCAATAGATATACCCATATTCCTATCAGAAGTAGATGAAGTATGTTCCTGGGCATGTGTATTTGTGATATTTCAACCATAATCCCCATACAGAACAATAATTATACACATATTCCTATCAGAAGAAGATGAAATATGTTCCTGAGCATGTGTATTTGTGATTTCACCCATAATCCCCCTACAGATCAATAGATATACCCATATTCCTATCAGAAGTAGATGAAGTATGTTCCTGGGCATGTGTATTTGTGATATTTCACCCATAATCCCCATACAGATCAATAGATATACCCATATTCCTATCAGAAGTAGATGAAATATGTTCCTGGGCATGTGTATTTGTGATATTTCACCCATAATCCCCATACAGATCAATAGATATACCCATATTCCTATCAGAAGTAGATGAAGTATGTTCCTGAGCATGTGTATTTGTGATATTTCAACCATAATCCCCATACAGAACAATAATTATACCCATATTCCTATCAGAAGTAGATGAAATATGTTCCTGAGCATGTGTATTTGTGATATTTCACCCATAATCCCCATACAGAACAATAGATATACCCATATTCCTATCAGAAGTAGATGAAGTATGTTCCTGGGCATGTGTATTTGTGATATTTCACCCATAATCCCCATTCAGAACAATAATTATACCCATATTCCTATCAGAAGTAGATGAAATATGTTCCTGAGCATGTGTATTTGTGATATTTCACCCATAATCCCCATACAGATCAATAGATATACCCATATTCCTATCAGAAGTAGATGAAGTATGTTCCTGGGCATGTGTATTTGTGATATTTCACCCATAATCCCCATACAGAACAATAATTATACCCATATTCCTATCAGAAGTAGATGAAATATGTTCCTGAGCATGTGTATTTGTGATATTTCACCCATAATCCCCATACAGATCAATAGATATACCCATATTCCTATTAGAAGTAGATGAAGTATGTTCTTGAGCATGTGTATTTGTGATATTTCACCCATAATCCCCATACAGAACAATAATTATACCCATATTCCTATCAGAAGTAGATGAAATATGTTCCTGAGCATGTGTATTTGTGATATTTCACCCATAATCCCCATACAGAACAATAGATATACCCATATTCCTATCAGAAGTAGATGAAGTATGTTCCTGGGCATGTGTATTTGTGATATTTCACCCATAATCCCCATACAGAACAATAATTATACCCATATTCCTATCAGAAGTAGATGACATATGTTCCTGAGCATGTGTATTTGTGATATTTCACCCATAATCCCCATACAGATCAATAGATATACCCATATTCCTATCAGAAGTAGATGAAATATGTTCCTGAGCATTTGTATTTGTGATATTTCACCCATAATCCTCATACAGAACAATAATTATACCCATATTCCTATCAGAAGTAGATGAAGTATGTTCCTGGGCATGTGTATTTGTGATATTTCACCCATAATCCTCATACAGAACAATAATTATACCCATATTCCTATCAGAAGTAGATGAAATATGTTCCTGAGCATGTGTATTTGTGATATTTCACCCATAATCCCCATACAGATCAATAGATATACCCATATTCCTATCAGAAGTAGATGAAGTATGCTCCTGGGCATGTGTATTTGTGATATTTCACCCATAATCCCCATACAGAACAATAATTATACTCATATTCCTATCAGAAGTAGATGAAATATGTTCTTGAGCATGTGTATTTGTGATATTTCACCCATAATCCCCATACAGATCAATAATTATACCCATATTCCTATCAGAAGTAGATGAAATATGTTCCTGAGCATGTGTATTTGTGATATTTCACCCATAATCCCCATACAGAACAATAGATATACCCATATTCCTATCAGAAGTAGATGAAGTATGTTCCTGAGCATGTGTATTTGTGATATTTCACCCATAATCCCCATACAGAACAATAATTATACCCATATTCCTATCAGAAGTAGATGAAATATGTTCCTGGGCATGTGTATTTGTGATATTTCACCCATAATCCCCATACAGAACAATAGATATACCCATATTCCTATCAGAAGTAGATGAATTATGTTCCTGAGCATGTGTATTTGTTATATTTCACCCATAATCCCCATACAGAACAATAATTATACCCATATTCCTATCAGAAGTAGATGAAGTATGTTCCTGAGCATGTGTATTTGTTATATTTCACCCATAATCCCCATACAGAACAATAGATATACCCATATTCCTATCAGAAGTAGATGAAGTATGTTCCTGGGCATGTGTATTTGTGATATTTCACCCATAATCCCCATACAGAACAATAGATGTACCCATATTCCTATCAGAAGTAGATGAAGTATGTTCCTGGGCATGTGTATTTGTGATATTTCACCCATAATCCCCATACAGATCAATAGATATACCCATATTCCTATCAGACATAGATGAAATATGTTCCTGGGCATGTCTATTTGTGATTTTTCACCCATAATCCCCATACAGATCAATAGATATACCCATATTCCTATCAGAAGTAGATGAAGTATGTTCCTGGGCATGTGTATTTGTGATATTTCACCCATAATCCCCATACAGATCAATAGATATACCCATATTCCTATCAGAAGTAGATGAAGTATGTTCCTGGGCATGTGTATTTGTGATATTTCACCCATAATCCCCATACAGAACAATAATTATACCCATATTCCTATCAGAAGTAGATGAAATATGTTCCTGAGCATGTGTATTTGTGATATTTCACCCATAATCCCCATACAGATCAATAGATATACCCATTTTCCTATCAGAAGTAGATGAAGTATGTTCCTGAGCATGTGTATTTGTGATATTTCACCCATAATCCCCATACAGATCAATAGATATACCCATATTCCTATCAGAAGTAGATGAAATATGTTCCTGGGCATGTCTATTTGTGATATTTCACCCATAATCCCCATACAGATCAATAGATATACCCATATTCCTATCACAAGTAGATGAAGTATGTTCCTGGGCATGTGTATTTGTGATATTTCACCCATAATCCCCATACAGATCAATAGATATAGCCATATTCCTATCAGAAGTAGATGAAGTATGTTCCTGGGCATGTGTATTTGTGATATTTCACCCATAATCCCCATACAGAACAATAGATATACCCATATTCCTATGAGAAGTAGATGAAATATGTTCCTGGGCATGTGTATTTGTGATATTTCACCCATAATCCCCATACAGATCAATAGATATACCCATATTCCTATCAGAAGTAGATGAAGTATGTTCCTGAGCATGTGTATTTGTGATATTTCACCCATAATCCCCATACAGATCAATAGATATACCCATATTCCTATCAGAAGTAGATGAAATATGTTCCTGGGCATGTCTATTTGTGATATTTCACCCATAATCCCCATACAGATCAATAGATATACCCATATTCCTATCAGAAGTAGATGAAGTATGTTCCTGGGCATGTGTATTTGTGATATTTCACCCATAATCCCCATACAGAACAATAGATATACCCATATTCCTATCAGAAGTAGATGAAATATGTTCCTGGGCATGTGTATTTGTGATATTTCACCCATAATCCCCATACAGATCAATAGATATACCCATATTCCTATCAGAAGTAGATGAAGTATGTTCCTGAGCATGTGTATTTGTGATATTTCACCCATAATCCCCATACAGATCAATAGATATACCCATATTCCTATCAGAAGTAGATGAAATATGTTCCTGGGCATGTCTATTTGTGATATTTCACCCATAACCCCCATACAGATCAATAGATATATCCATATTCCTATCAGAAGTAGATGAAGTATGTTCCTGGGCATGTGTATTTGTGATATTTCACCCATAATCCCCATACAGAACAATAATTATACCCATATTCCTATCAGAAGTAGATGAAGTATGTTCCTGGGCATGTGTATTTGTGATATTTCACCCATAATCCCCATACAGAACAATAGATATACCCATATTCCTATCAGAAGTAGATGAAGTATGTTCCTGGGCATGTGTATTTGTGATATTTCACCCATAATCCCCATACAGATCAATAGATATACCCATATTCCTATCAGAAGTAGATGAAATATGTTCCTGAGCATGTGTATTTGTGATATTTCACCCATAATCCCCATACAGAACAATAATTATACCCATATTCCTATCAGAAGTAGATGAAATATGTTCCTGAGCATGTGTATTTGTGATATTTCACCCATAATCCCCATACAGATCAATAGATATACCCATATTCCTATCAGAAGTAGATGAAGTATGTTCCTGAGCATGTGTATTTTTGATATTTCACCCATAATCTCCATACAGATCAATAGATACACCCATATTCCTATCAGAAGTAGATGAAATATGTTCCTGAGCATGTGTATTTGTGATATTTCATCCATAATCCCCATACAGAAAAATAGATATACCCATATTCCTATCAGAAGTAGATGAAGTATTTTCCTGGGCATGTGTATTTGTGATATTTCATCCATAATCCCCATACAGAAAAATAGATATACCCATATTCCTATCAGAAGTAGATGAAGTATGTTCCTGGGCATGTGTATTTGTGATATTTCACCCATAATCCCCATACAGATCAATAGATATACCCATATTCCTATCAGAAATAGATGAAATATGTTCCTGGGCGTGTGTATTTGTGATATTTCACCCATAATCCCCATACAGATCATTAGATATACCCATATTCCTATCAGAAGTAGATGAAATATGTTCCTGGGCATGTGCATTTGTGATATTTCACCCATAATCCCCATACAGATCAATAGATATACCCATATTCCTATCAGAAGTAGATGAAGTATGTTCCTGGGCATGTGTATTTGTGATATTTCACCCATAATCCCCATACAGAACAATAATTATACCCATATTCCTATCAGAAGTAGATGAAGTATGTTCCTGGGCATGTGTATTTGTGATATTTCACCCATAATCCCCATACAGAACAAAAATTCTACACTATAGCTGGTCCGAATAACTAAAGCAATTGTTACCATCCACCTCTCGTGTCTCCCCTTTTCCCCATAGTTTGTAAGCTTGCGAGCAGGGCCCTCACTCCTCCTGGTATCTGTTTTGAACTGTATTTCTGTTATGCTGTAATGTCTATTGTCTGTACAAGTCCCCTCTATAATTTGTAAAGCGCTGCGGAATATGTTGGCGCTATATAAATAAAAATTATTATTATTATTATAATAATTATACCCATATTCCTATCAGAAGTAGATGAAGTATGTTCCTGGGCATGTGTATTTGTGATATTTCACCCATAATCCCCATACAGAACAATAGTTATACCCATATTCCTATCAGAAGTAGATGAAGTATGTTCCTGAGCATGTGTATTTGTGATATTTCACCAATAATCCCCATACAGAACAATAATTATACCCATATTCCTATCAGAATTAGATGAAATATGTTCCTGAGCATGTGTATTTGTGATATTTCACCCATAATCCCCATACAGATCAATAGATATACCCATATTCCTATCAGAAGTAGATGAAGTATGTTCCTGAGCATGTGTATTTTTGATATTTCACCCATAATCCCCATACAGATCAATAGATACATCCATATTCCTATCAGAAGTAGATGAAATATGTTCCTGAGCATGTGTATTTGTGATATTTCATTCATAATCCCCATACAGAAAAATAGATATACCCATATTCCTATCAGAAGTAGATGAAGTATGTTCCTGGGCATGTGTATTTGTGATATTTCACCCATAATCCCCATACAGAACAATAGTTATACCCATATTCCTATCAGAAGTAGATGAAGTATGTTCCTGGGCATGTGTATTTATGATATTTCACCCATAATCCCCATACAGAACAATAGATATACCCATATTCCTATCAGAAGTAGATGAAGTATGTTCCTGGGCATGTGTATTTGTGATATTTCACCCATAATCCCCATACAGAACAATAGCTATACCCATATTCCTATCAGAAGTAGATGAAGTATGTTCCTGAGCATGTGTATTTGTGATATTTCACCCATAATCCCCATACAGAACAATAATTATACCCATATTCCTATCAGAAGTAGATGAAGTATGTTCCTGGGCATGTGTATTTGTGATATTTCACCCATAATCCCCATACAGAATAATTATACCCATATTCCTATCAGAAGTAGATGAAATATGTTCCTGAGCATGTGTATTTGTGATATTTCACCCATAATCCCCATACAGAACAATAGTTATACCCATATTCCTATCAGAAGTAGATGAAGTATGTTCCTGGGCATGTGTTTTTGTGATATTTCACCCATAATCCCCATCCAAAGATATACTGTTAGGGAATTTAGATTGTGATCCCCATCGGGGACAGTGATGATAATGTGTGCAAAATGTAAAGCGCTGCGGAATATGTTAGCGCTATATAAAAATAAAGATTATTATTATTAATAATTATACCCATATTCTTATCAGAAGTAGATGAAATATGTTCCTGAGCATGTGTATTTGTGATATTTCACCCATAATCCCCATACAGATCAATAGATATACCCATATTCCTATCAGAAGTAGATGAAATATGTTCCTGGGCATGTCTATTTGTGATATTTCACCCATAACCCCCATACAGATCAATAGATATATCCATATTCCTATCAGAAGTAGATGAAGTATGTTCCTGGGCATGTGTATTTGTGATATTTCACCCATAATCCCCATACAGAACAATAATTATACCCATATTCCTATCAGAAGTAGATGAAGTATGTTCCTGGGCATGTGTATTTGTGATATTTCACCCATAATCCCCATACAGAACAATAATTATACCCATATTCCTATGAGATGTTGATGAGATATATCACCAGGCGTGTGTAACTCGATATTCTACACATAATCCCATATAGTTACAATCTTTTCCCCCTGGTTCTATTATTAAACTTTAACCCCTTAGTAACAGAGCCAATTTGGTACTTAATGACCGGGCCAATTTTTGCAATTCTGACCACTGTCACTTTATGAGGTTATAACTCTGGAACGCTTCAACGGATCCCGCTGATTCTGAGTTTGTTTTTTCGTGACATATTGTACTTCATGTTAGTGGTAACATTTCTTCGATATTACTTTTACGATTATTTATTAAAAAAACGGAAATATGGCGAAAATTTTTATTTTTATGCCCTTAAATCAGAGAGATATGGCACGAAAAATAGTTAATAAATAACATTTCCCACATGTCTACTTTACATCAGCACAATTTTGGAAACTAAATTTTTTTTTGTTAGGGAGTTATAAGGGTTAAAAGTTGACCAGCAATTTCTCATTCTTACAACACCATTTTTTTTTAGGGACCACATCACATTTGAAGTCATTTTGAGGGGTCTATATGATAGAAAATAATGAAGTGTGACACCATTCTAAAAACTGCACCCCTCAAGGTTCTCAAAACCACATTCAAGAAGTTTATTAACCCTTTACATGCTTCACAGGAAAAGAAACAATGTTTAAGGAAAAAATGAACATTTAACTTTTTTTTTTGCAAACATCTTAATTCAGAACCATTTTTTTTATTTTCACAAGTGTAAAAACAGAAATGTAACCATAAATTTTGTTATGCAATTTCTCCTGAATACGCCAATACCCCATATGTGGGGGTAAACCACTGTTAGGGCGCACCGCAGAACTTGGAAGTGAAGGAGTGCCGTTTGACTTTTTCAATGCAGAATTGGCTGGAATTGAGATCGCACGCCATGTCGCGTTTGGAGAGCCCCTGATGTGCCTAAACAGTGGAAACTCCCCTCAAGTGACACCATTTTGGAAACTAGACCCCTTAAGGAACTTATCTAGATGTGTGGTGAGCACTTTGAACCCCCAAGTGCTTCACAGAAGTTTATAACGTAGAGCCGTGAAAATAAAAAATCGCTTTTGTTTACACAAAAATGATCTTTTCGCCCACAAATTCTTATTTTCACAAGGGTAACGGGAGAAATTAGACCACAAAAGTTGTTATGCAATTTCTCCTGAGTACGCTGATACCCAATATGTGGGGGTAAACAACTGTTAGGGCGCACCGCAGAGCTTGGAAGAGAAGGAGCGCCGTTTTACTTTTTCAATGTAGAATTGAGATTGGACGCCATGTCGCGTTTGGAGAGCCCCTGATGTGCCTAAACAGTGGAAACCCCCACAAGTGACACCATTTTGGAAACTAGACCCCTTAAGGAACTTATCTAGATGTGTGGCGAGCACTTTGAACCCCCATGTGCTTCACAGAAGTTTATAACGTAGAGCCGTGAAAAAAAAAATTGCATTTTTTCTACAAAAATGATCTTTTTGCCCACAAATTTTTATTTTCACAAGGGTAACAGGAGAAATTAGACCACTAAAGTTGTTGTGCAATTTCTCCTGAGTACGTCGATACCCAATATGTGGGGGTAAACCACTGTTTGGGCGCACCGCAGAGCTTGGAAGAGTGACGTTTTACTTTTTCAATGTAGAATTGGCTGGAATTGAGATCGGACGCCATGTCGCGTTTGGAGAGCCCCTGATGTGCCTAAACAGTAGAAATCCCCCACAAGTGACCCCATTTTGGAAACTAGACCCCCCATGGAACTTATCTAGATGTGTGGTGAGAACCTTGAATGCCCAAGTGCTTCACAGAAGTTTATAATGCAGAGCCATGAAAATAAAAAATATTTTTTTTTCCACAAAAAAGATTTTTTAGCCCCCAAGTTTTTATTTTCACAAGGGTAACAAGAGAAATTGGACCCCAAAAGTTGTTGTCCAATTTGTCCTGAGTATGCTGGTACCCCATATGTGGGGGTAAACCACTGTTTGGGCGCACGGCAGAGCTCGGAAGGAAGGAGCGCCGTTTTGGAATGCAGACTTTGATAGAATGGTCTGCGGGTATTATGTTGCGTTTGCAGAGCCCCTGATGTACCTAACCAGTAGAAACCCTCCACAAGTGACCCCATTTTGGAAACTAGACCCCCCAAGGAACTTATCTAGATGTGTGGTGAGAACTTTGAATGCCCAAGTGCTTCACAGAAGTTTAGAATGCAGAGTCGTGAAAATAAAAAATATTTTTTTTTCCACAAAAAAGATATTGTAGCCCCCAAGTTTTTATTTTCACAAGGGTAACAGGAGAAATTGGACTGCAATAGTTGTTGTCCAATTTATCCCGAGTACGCTGATGCGGCATATGTGGGGGTAAACCACTGTTTGGGCGCACGGCAGAGCTCGGAAGGGAAGGAGCGCCTTTTTGGAATGCAGACTTTGATAGAATGGTCTGTGGGCATTATGTTGCGATTGCAGAGCCCCTGATGTACCTAAACTGTAGTAACCCCCCACAAGTGACCCCATTTTGGAAACTAGACCCCCCAAGGAACTTATCTAGATGTGTGGTGAGAACTTTGAATGCCCAAGTGCTTCACAGAAGTTTAGAATGCAGAGCCGTGAAAATAAAAAATATTTTTTTTTTCACAAAAAAGATTTTGTAGCCCCCAAGTTTTTATTTTCACAAGGGTAACAAGAGAAATTGGACCCCAGAAGTTGTTGTCCAATTTATCCCGAGTACGCTGATGCCCCATATGTGGGGGTAACCCACTGTTTGGGCGCACGGCAGAGCTCAGAAGGGAGGGAGCACCATTTGACTTTTTGAGCGCAAAATTGGCTGTCGTGTTTGGAGACCCCCTGATGTACCTAAACAGTGGAAACCCCCCAATTCTAGCTCCAACCCTAACCCCAACACACCCCTAACCGTAATCCCAACCTGATCCATAATCCTAATCACTAACCCTAACCATAATCACAACCCTTACCCCAAAACAACCCTAATGTCAACCCTAACCATAACCCTAATCAAAACCCTAAATCCAACACACCCCTAATCCTAATCTCAACCCTAACCTCAAACCTAACCCTAATCCCAATACACCCCTAATCACAACCCTAACCTTAACCCTAACCCCAAACCTAACCCTAATCCCAAGCGTAACCCTAATGCCAACCCTAACCCTAATACCAACCCTAATCCAAACCCTAACCCTAATCCCAGCTCTAACCCTAACTTTAGCCCCAACCCTAGCCCTAACTTTAGCCCCAACCCTAACCCTAAGGCTACTTTAACACTTGCGTCGTTTGGCATTCCGTCACAATCCGTCGTTTTGGACAAGAAACGGATCCTGCTAATGTGCCCGCAGGATGCATTTTTTGCCCATAGACTTGTATTGCCGACGGATCGTGACGGATGGCCACACGTCGCGTCCGTCGTGCACTGGATCAGTTGTGTTTTGGTGGAGCGTCGGCACAAAAAAACGTTCAATGAAACGTTTTTTTGTACGTCGCATCCGCAATTTCTGACCGCGCATGCGTGGCTGTAACTCCGCCCCCTCCTCCCCAGGACATAGATTGGGCAGCGGATGCGTTGAAAAACTACAGCTGCTGCCCACGTTGTGCACAATTTTCACAACGTGTGTCGGTATGTCGGGCCGACGCATTGCGACGGCCCCGTACCGACGTAAGTGTGAAAGAAGCCTAACCCTAAATTTAGCCCCAACCCTAAATTTAGCCCCAACCCTAACCCTAAATTTAGCCCTAACCCTACCCCTAATTTTAGCCCCAACTGCTGTTCTCCTGCCAGCCGGCAGATGGAGACAGATGGCGGGCGCACTGGGCATGCGTCCGCCATGTTCTTCTGCCGGCGGCCAGGAGGAGCAGCAAGAGGATCCAGGGACCTAGGTGAGTATGCTAGGGTCCCCGAATCCCCCTATTTCTCTGTCCTCTGATGTGCGATCACATCAGAGGACAGAGAATTACACTTTACTTTTTTTTTTTTTTGCGGTCGCCGGTAAACAGTTAATTACCGGCGATCGCAAAACAGGGGTCGGTAATACCGACCCCGATCATGCTCTTTGGGGTCTCGGCTACCCCCGGCAGCCGAGACCCCAAAGATTCTCCCGGTGCTGGCCGGCGGGCGCACTGCGCATGCGCCCGCCATTTTGAAGATGGCGGCGCCCACCGGGAGACACGAGGAGCATCGGGGGAGCTAGGTGAGTATTGGGGGGCCACCTGGGACCCCTTTTCTGCGATCACATCGGAGGACAGAGAAATTAAAAAGAGATCGCGTTTTTTTTTTTTTTTTGCGATCGCCGGTAAACGGTTAATTACCGGCGATCACAAATGCGGGGTGGGTTAAAAACCCCCCGAATCATGTTCTCTGGGGTCTCGGCTACCCTCGGCAGCCGAGACCCCGGAGAAAATCGGCCTCTGGGGGGCGCTATGGACTTTTTCCACAGCACCGTTAATTAACGGCGCTGTGGTTTAAGTACCCTTAGCGGCCGCCGTTAAAAGGCGTATCGGCGGCCGCTAAGGGGTTAATCCAGGCCTGTGGATGTTCTGATTCATTTAAGTATTTCCATTGAATTCCCTTCTTCCTATATTACAAGAAGTCATTTCCTGGGCTGCATTTGTAAAATGTGCTGCCATCTAGTGGTGGAGTCTAGTATTGCAGCCCATCATCCCACTATGCAGTTTAGTCCGTCCCTCTTTGAACCTAAAGTTATTATGTTCATTCTTATTTATTCCTTTTCTTCATTCTTTTTAGTAAGCCCCGGCAGCAGGAGACACTGGTACATGCAGAGGACGCTGCATAGATAGCGCCCTACAAGCACAGCCACCATTTTAGAACATGCTAGCCGGGGGGGGCATAAAATGGCGCGGACCTTACACGGAATTTCTATGCCTGAACTCACTGCCTATTCCTCACGTTACCGAGTCTACTAACCCTTTCCTAGCTCTGCTATTACCTCTGTTCCCTCCACAACTTCCTCGCAGTGTGAGGAGACTATCACACTAATAGTTTTACTTCCGGGTGTATTATATAAGCTGCACTCCAGACGAAAACCAATCACACTTGTTGTGCTATCCGCTTACATGAGAAACGAGCTGCTATAGGTCAGTGCTTATAGACTGGTGATTTGCTGGGACGCAGGGTGGGCGGGGCCATGCTGTGAGGGGAGTGTTTCCTGTGCAGACCTCGTGTGCAGGCTGCAGGAGGGGAGCGTCCTCCATGCTCAGCTACATGTAAGACCCCGTATGTGCAGTGCCAATGTCAGCAGTGCAGGGAGGCTGGCAGCCAGGGCTGGAGATGGGAGACAGTCTGCCCACACTTCTGTAGGCAGAGCTCAGGGTGGGAGGCTGACACGTGGGCAGCTCTGTTTATAGCATCCCAGGCTGTGAGAAAAGGTTTGTGGAACTACAAGGTCCAGGTGATGATTAATGCTTGGAGGTAAAATGCCAAAGATGAATTATATGATTCTTTTTAGACATTTTAACCCTTTAAGGCCTTTTTTTTTATTGTCCTTTTGTATGTACCTCCTCTTTTTTTTTGTAAGAGACACATTTATTTTATTTTTTTTTTTATTTTTGTTTCCATGGTCACCTTAAATTTTACTATATAACATACTGGAACAATCCCAAGTGCAAGGAAATAGTGGCACTCATTGTATGGTAAGAATAACCTGGAAACCCGATTCCCCGCATCGGCATGATTACCACGATGCCACACGTAACAGGTTTGTGTTTCATTATTTAGTCATCGATAAAAAAGAAAATAATAATTTTTGCCATTGTAGTGTTTTATACTGTTTCTGGTAAATGTGTTATTGTATTCTTTGAGCAAAGTGTATGGAAATCCTGGAATTCAGCTTCCCTTTTTTTTTTTTTTTTTCTTCTCATTCACCTCCTGTAGAATACAAATTAATTTCCTTTTTTTTCTATTTTGCTATTTTATTTTTGTGGCTTACAAGTTGAGCTTCATAGGAATTTTCCCATGCAGACCTGAGCTGCTATATAAGCCCGTCGTCGCCCTGCGATCATGTCCTGTGGCCATTACTATAGACCGCCACCATGCTGAGGCAATGAAAATGCTCTTGTTAACACTTCCCAGCGGCATTTGTGAGGTTTACCGTAATTGTTGCAATCGAAGCTAGCTATGATGGCAATATACACACATCCTGCATCTGCACTGTACAAAATGGCTGTGTTAATCCGACCAAAGCAAGTCGTGTGTTGGCGACAGTTGTGGGCCTGGAAGGATAACTAGTGCAAAAAGAGATGTCGTGGTGGCTGCTTTTATTTTTTTTAAATGTCTCTTTAAGGGTATGTGCACATGTTCAGGATTTCTTGCAGAAATTTCCTGACAAAAACCGGACATTTCTGCCCGAAATCCGCATGCGTTTTTTTTGCGGAAAAAAAACGCATCATGTGCACAAAAATTGCAGAATGCATTCTAAATGGTAGGATGCATATGTATGCGTTTTTATCGTGACAAAAACGCAGAAAAACCTGAACGTGTGCTTGTGCACACACCCAACGGGAGAAAACCAACTTTATTCCTCCTAAGAACCGCCAGCTTTCAATCATACTGGCATGCCAGCTATAGTCACTGTTCACAGCACATTGACTGCTGACTGTTATCACAACCTGGATCTTTGACAGTTCGTGGGGCAGAGGCAGCTGTCAGTCAAAATTCAGGGGCTTGCTTACAGCCTTTGCTCTCAGTGCGGTGAGTAGTGACTATAATTGTGCCGCCACACCTGTATGACTGAAAGCCGGCGGCTGCTGGGAGGATAATTTTCTCCCGAAAGCCGTGTTTTCTCTCCTGTCGTTGGGCATCTTCTTCATGCTGTTAACAAGCAGATTAACAGCGTTACCAATGTGAGGAGTTCTTTAGAAATGACTGCCTTGAACATAAACCACTTTTCATTTTTCTTGCCAGGAGGCTTTGAGAAAGCGTCTGAGGACAATTGTCAGTGTGCCGAACTCATTCCTTTTGTCTGATATATCTGTAAAGCACTATATGATGACCTAATGTGACCTGCCTGTACAAGGGTGAGTGTCGTGGATTTTTTTCTTCTTGACTTTACATATGGTGAAGAGTTTACTCTGAGCACCGTTTGCGGGCAGGAATCATTGTCAGATACAGATGGCAAGCACGAAAGAGTTTTTTTTGGTTTTTTTTTTTTTTTTTTTTCATTGAACCATAAACAATTTGCTTTAATGGAACCTGTTACCAAGTTTTTGCCACCTAATCTGAGATTGGCAGGACGTAGAGACAGAGACTCTGATTCCAATGATGTCACTTACTGTGCTGCTTGCTGTAGTTTGGATGACAATAATAATAATAATAATAATAATAATTTTATTTATATAGCGCCAACATATTCCGCAGCGCTTTACAAATTATAGAGGGGACTTGTACAGACAATAGACATTAAAGCATAACAGAAATACAGTTCAAAACAGATACCAGGAGGAGTGAGGGCCCTGCTCGCAAGCTTACAAACTATGAGGAAAAGGGGAGACACGAGAGGTGGATGGTAACAATTGCTTTAGTTATTCGGACCAGCTATAGTGTAAGGCTCGGGTGTTCATGTAAAGCTGCATGAACCAGTTACCTGCCTAAGTATGTAGCAGTACAGACACAGAGGGCTAATACTGCATAAAGTGTATGAGAACATGATGCGAGGAACCTTTTTTTATTTTTTTTTTTTTATTATAAATAGGCCACACAGGGATCGTTAGGTTAATGCATTGAGGCGGTAGGCCAGTCTGAACAAATGAGTTTTTAGGGCACGCTTAAAACTGTGGGGATTGGGGATTAATCGTATTAACCTAGGTAGTGCATTCCAAAGAATCGGCGCAGCACGTGTAAAGTCTTGGAGACGGGAGTGGGAGGTTCTGATTATTGAGGATGCTAACCTGAGGTCATTAGCGGAGCGGAGGGCACGGGTAGGGTGGTAGACTGATACCAGGGAGGAGATGTAGGGTGGTGCTGAGCCATGGAGTGCTTTGTGGATGAGGGTAGTAGTTTTGTACTGGATTCTGGAGTGGATGGGTAGCCAGTGTAATGACTGGCACAGGGTAGAGGCATCGGTGTAACGGTTGGTGAGGAATATGATCCTGGCTGCAGCATTCAGGACAGATTGGAGCGGGGAGAGTTTTGCAAGAGGGAGACCGATTAGTAGAGAGTTACAATAGTCCAGACGAGAATGAATAAGTGAAACAGTCAGAGTTTTTGCAGAGTCGAAATTAAGAAAAGGGCGAATTCTAGAAATGTTTTTGAGATGCAGGTAAGAAGAGCGAGCCAGTGATCGGATGTAGGGGGTGAATGAAAGGTCAGAATCAAGGATGACCCCAAGGCAGCGGGCATGTTGCTTTGGAGTAATGGTGGAACCGCACACGGAGATGACAATACTGTTTTATCAGCTGAAGATTCTCACTTGGGGTCTGGTAAACCTGTTGTCATGTCGTCCTCCATGTTCATGATCTCACTTTATACCTGCCCACACCACTGGCAGTTTTCTGCCTATCCATAGTGTACACAGAAAGCTGCCAATCATTGGAATGGGCAGGGTTATACACAGTTCAGAGAGCTAGTAGATCTGCAGCAGAGAAAACTGTGATTTTAAAACTACAGCAAGCAGCCCAATAAGTGATACATCACTGGAATAAATGCTTTTGCCCTTTCATCATGTTGCTCTCAGATTCGGTAGCAAAATGTTAGAGACAGATACTCTTTAGATTTATTAGACACTTTTCCTGATGCCACTGTATATCACAGTGCACAGTATATTTTGCCCCTAGAAAAAATGCATCTCCTTTATTAAAGGGCTTGTCCACTACTGTGACAACTCCGTCTCAATCGCTTTGTTTCCCCCAAAGTTAAATAACACCTATACACTCCTTTGGTACTGCTGCACCATTCCAGTGGTATGGACAGTGGTTCCCCCTGGGCTCACATGACATTGTCATGCGATCCCTGCAGCCAAACGGTTGTGTCCTTCTTCAGATGTATCTGACATCTGGAGGAAATGAGTTGCAGCTGCTCTCTTACTTCCTCCAGATGTCTGTTATGTCCAAAGGAGGGGACAATGAAGCGGTCGCTGATATTCCGCTGGGATCGCGTCAAATATGTTTCTCGAGCCCCAGGATTGCCAGTGCTGACACCGGAGGTGAATATACGTGTTATTTTACTTGGTGGGGAGTTAGGGGGATACAGTGATTGAGGAGGGGTTGTCCAAGTAGTGGACCACCACATTTAAAGATTTCTGGCTTTCTTTTAAAAACAAAAATATCGAGGAGCCATGCTGATAAAACAAGCTAATCTTCCTCCAAAGAATTATCTCCCCATTCCAGTATTTCGACTGTCTCTGCCAGAACGGAAGCTATGACGTCCCTACTAGAGATATTGAATTTGATTGAGTCCCTGCTTATTCGGCAAGCTATAGCGCTGCAGAGGGAACCCGGATTCCTGGAGCGCAGCGGCTGATCAGCTGTCTGGTGCCACAGCTGCATGTGCCGTGGCTGTGTCACTGTCACAGCACATGCATGGAGAGCCCAACACAGACTTGCCGAATAAGCAGGGACCTGATCAAATTCGCTCAACTTTAGTCCCTACTACCAGTCTTCTGACCCTACAGCCTATCAGGCGGTCATGATATCATCACTTATCGTCCTTCAGCGTGGCACCGCTAGAGCCGGTAGCAGATTCCGGGGTTAGTATAGTTTCATTTACCAGCATATCTCCCCACGAACAGTAGGACGGGATGCAATTTCTCTTCAACTCGAATGTGATCTTACCTAGGATAAAGACAATGATCAAATACTCTGCAGTAAGCAAGTAAATAAATAGTTATAGCAGTGATTTTCAACCTTTTTTGAGCCGCGGCACACTTTTTATACTTAAAAAATCCCAAGGCACACCACCAACCAAAATGGCACAAAATGGTGCGTCCAGGTTTGAGATGAAAGTCTGCAGTCATTCTATGTGACTGCAGGCTTCTGAATACTCAAAGCGCAAGCACTGCACACTTTTAGGATTCTCCCTTGCCGGTGGCCAGAGTGGACGGTCATGACAGCACAAGTATGTGATTTGGATACTTCTGGTCACATTTTAACTAGACGTGTCCGGCCTCAGTCAATTCATTTTCATTGAATGAGGCCACACATGTCTAGTCAGCACGTGACCGCATGTATGTAAATCACCAACATCAGAGAATTATGATAGCAGTGTGCACTGTGAGAATTCAGAAGTCTGCAGTCACATAGTATGACTGCAGACTCATCACAACCTTGGACATCCCCTTTAATGTTCCTAACAAATAAAAATGAGAATTAGTATCACAAAAAAAACACATTTACATCCAGGTACCTGATAGATGACGTTGTTTGTGGAGTCGCCTATTTCTTTTCATCTTCACCTTGTCCAGATGCCATGATGACTCTTCTCATCCACCGGCAGAGCTCGTTTCTGCAGACTTCCATCTTCTCCTGTCTTCTGCAGCACATCCCGACACAACACCCTTAAAGACAGCAGTGTTATTATAATGCTCCGGAATAACAATATCTGCCCTAGGCTGAGCCCCTGAGTAAATAATTGCCCCTCACTTTATTCCCAGCACATAATATGACCCTCACTGTCCCTCTTATGGTACATGCCATCCACACTGCCCTCTCTCTCTTTTCCATACTTCACACTGCCTTCTCATACGGTGTCCCTCATAGAGAGCCCAGTCTCTCTACTGTGCCCCTTCATTACACTCCTCCTACTTGGCATACTGTCTCCTCCTGGCTGTTACCTTCACACTACTCAGTATCTATTATGTGTCCACTCACACTTTCATCCCCCCATACTGTCTGCACACATTTCTAATAGCCTCCTCCTGTACATCCCCCCTGCTAACATACCCCTTTGCTCTCTCCATATTTCCTCCTCACACATTCCCCCGACTCCCCATACTGTCCTCACACATCCCATCACCGTTGCTCCCAGTACTGTCAGCACACATTTTTCCCCTCGCTACTGTGTCCTTCCACACACTTAATAAATCCCAGCACCCCACACACTTAATAAATCCCAGCACCCCACACACTAAATAAATCCCAGCACCCCACACACTTAATAAATCCCCCCACATACTCCCCATAAACCCACCCCACGCTGAATCTTCGGTGTCTTCAGCTCCACAGCACAGGAGCACTTACCACCAAGTCTCTTCTTTCTCCTGCGCGCCGGATAGTGACGTCAGCAGCGTGATCACATGACTTGATCACGCTGCTGGCGTCGCTCTGACCCAGCGGTCAGAGCCTCAATTGTACTCGCAGCTGGTAGATGTCTGCGAGTACAATTGATCTCCGGGAGCCGGCACGCTGCAGCTTCTCTGTGCCGGCTGTCAGCTTGACAGTCGGCACAGAGAACAGCTGACTCCCGTTCCCCGCGGCACACCCGACCATGTGTCGCGGCACACTAGTGTGCCGCGGCACACTGGTTGAAAAACACTGAGTTATAGGACATGTAAGTAACATAGGGTACTTAGTTGTCATTATTTATTTTGGTTTTAAAAAAAAAACAAAACAAAAAAAAGTTAAAGCCATCGCAATGCAACAAGAAGCACCCAATCAAATTGGTCCCTAACCCTAGTATTTCACCTCGCTATGTGCCAAACCTCTTTGGTTTTGCTTTAGTTCCCTGTTTTTTTTCTATTTTGAGACCTGCTTGCACATAGCGAGGTGAGTTACTAGTTATAGACCATCCTAATTGGGAATACCTTGTCGCAGTGGGATGGCTTTTAGGCTTTATTGATCAAAGTAGTGTCAATGAAATACCTTATTATATTTACATGTACTCTTACTAATTTACTTATTGCAGAGTATTTGCTCATTGTTCCTTTCCTGTCTTTTAATAGCCACAGTGTGAATGTACACCTCCAGATTGCACTTATACCAACAGGTGTGTTGACCCATTTCTTTGGTTTTACGAATTGTGATCTTAAAGGGAACCTGTCACCAGGTTTGGCCAATTACGAGTTACAGCCATCACCTTTCAGGGCTTACTTACAGGAATCTATAATGCTGCATCTAAGCCCCCGATCCGACCTGCAGGAGAAGAAAAATACGTTTTATTATACTCACCTGGGGGTGGTTCGGTCTGATGGGTGTCGCAGGTCTGGGTCCGGCGCCTTCCATCTTGTGACGCCGCCCTCCTGCTTGCTTCACAGACTCTCCAGCATCACTCTCCTGCGCAGGTGTACTCATCTTCCCTGTTGCGGGCAGAGCAAATTCCTGCAGTGCGCAGGCGCTGGGCCTCTGTGACCTTTCCCGGCGTCTGGACACTGCAGTACTTTGCCCTGCCCTCAACAGGGAAGATGAGTACACCTGCGCAGGAGCGTGATGCCGGGGAGCCTGTGTGGATGATGCACGGATGCATCCTCCACATGAAACAAGCAGGAGGCTGGCATCCCAAGAAGATGGAAGGCAACGGACCAAGACCTGCGACACCCACCGGGACCGCAGGTGAGTGTAATTTATTTTTCTTCTCTTGCAGGTCAGATATTATAAAATGCTGTAGATAAGCCCTGAAAGGCGGTGGCCACATCTCATATCAGCCAAACCTGGTGACAAGTTCTCTTTAGCACAGAATATGCTATTCTAAGTAACGGTGCTTCCAAAAAAAAAAACCTAACATCACGGCCAAGTGGAAGCTTCAGAAAGGTGTTGAGGAGGTCAAGGAGTGGGACACGGAGAAAATACAGTGGTAGCTTCAGTCCTAACCAGAATCTTCAGCTCAGTATTGTGCTGAGAGAGATTGCTTTAGCAGCCACAATGTGTGAACACGGCCTATCATTTATAATATGTATTAGTAAGTGTCAAAAAATCAAGTTCCCAACAGATTTGTTAAAATTAAGATAAAGTTGGCATTCGATTTAGATTTATTTTGAAAATGATTTACAATAGTTTTTTTTTTTTTTTGTTTGTTTTTTTTCTTGCAAAATGAATATTTGCATTCATGCTTTTTCTATTTTTCGTAGTCCAGCAAATGACCGAAATCTAAGGATTACCTACATTTTATTTGGAGATCATCTTGCCTATACTATCTAGTACAATGTCATTTCAATTTAATTTCAATATTGAAGAGCCAGAAGGCAGTCCTGATGAATGTGAACAAAGCCATCCAAAGGAGTCTCATGACATTAATAGATCGTGTGGAAACCACAGTGCTAGTTGTGCAACTGAAACCTTATCCTGCAACCCAGCTACTGAGCACCACATACCTAAAGATGTTTCCAGCGTACTAGAAGACACTGTTGTCGAGAGCAGCTTGGGCCTGCAATTTGTAAATGTCTCTGTTGTGGAAATGACATTGTCCAATTCAGACGTGCATGGAGAAGACATAGTGAACAAATGCATTACATCTAACTCTGACCTGATTTCTGGTGTATATGAAGGGGGAATGAAGATTTGGGAGTGCACATTTGATCTTATAAAATATTTTGAAGATGAGGATGTTAACTTTGAAGGGAAAAGTGTTTTGGATCTTGGTTGCGGAGCTGGATTGTTAGGAATATTCTCCTTGAAACAAAAAGCCAACGTTGTTCATTTTCAAGACTACAACAGCACTGTAATAGAAGAAATTACCATTCCCAACGTGCTGTTAAACTGCGATAGTGACAGTTTAGCACATAATATTGATGGTGTATCTAGTAAGAAAAGAGCAAAAAAATCTGATGTGAAGGCTGGACTGCTGAACAAGTGTCGCTTCTTCTCTGGGGAGTGGTCTCATTTTACTCAACTGATGCAAGAACCTCCTATGAAATATGACATTATTGTAACATCAGAGACTGTATATAATCCGACTTACTACAGTGCGTTGCATGAGGTCTTTCAGAATTTATTGGCCAACAACGGAATAGTTTACCTGGCAAGCAAATCCCATTACTTTGGAGTTGGAGGGGGTGTTCATCTTTTTGAGACTTTTATTATAGAGCGTAAACTGTTTAATATCCATACTTTAAAAGTCCTTGATGATGGGCTTCAGAGAATTCTTCTCAGTTTGCTCTTTAAACAGAAGTCGTAGACAATATTTGTATTATAAATACATATCCTGGCATGAAATCCCATGTCAGGAAAGAAGTGAAGGAAAAGGAAATTATTTTCAATAAAAAAGTACCGTATGTTTTATTACATGAATATATACATCTGTATACAAAACAATAGAAATAAATGCTAATATGCATTTATGCCGCTAATATGCTTGTTATAGCCCATATTGCTACATAGCTTTATATTCTGGGCTTCCTGCTCTCATTACATTTTTGGAGTCTGCCAATTGTTGGGTGCTATTGATCCCGTGTGTAGTCTGGTGTTTTTTCCACCACCACCCCTGTTCTTTTTCATCGTTTATTTCTATTGTTTTGTATACAGATGTATATATTCATGTAATAAAATATACTTTTTAATTGAAAATAATTTCCTTTACATTCACTTCTTTCCTGACATGAGATTTCATGCCAGGATATGTATTTATTCCTGTCGAAGTGACTGTAACTAATATTTTGGACTATGGGTTTATTGACTTTTTCTGTATTTTATAGACAGTGTCCGCTTATTCCGTATAATGGATTTCAAAGCCAGAGAAAAAAAACTGGCAAGCTAAAGTATCCGATGTATTTAGGCAGGGGGCCACCCGGACTACAGAGGATACAGTTACTATTAATAAAGATTTGATTAAGCAGTACAGAAACGCCCTATATAAAAAGATACGCATATGGTGGAACAGATCTGCATTAGAAAATTATATTGACAAACAGATCATTCCAAGAGGATTAAGGGTACAGCTGTATCCCTCTTTTGAACTTGAAGATGACGTGTTAACTAACGATGGATTTCAACGGCCACGACGTGTTCCTTAGAGTTTCGTCAGATCATTATTGACAAAAACACTATGTCTAACATCTCTGGACTCAGAAATAGAATAATATGAACAGCGTCTAAAGAAGGATATTCCTGTCGAGGGTTTTGACAAAATTATGACGGAGATTACCAAAGATGTGGACAAATGGGAGAATGAGGTGTGCCAAGGCAAAACAAAAAAATTTCAAAGAGATTTGAATGACTACGACACGGATAGAATATACCGTTGGCAATTTAAAAAAATAAATCCTACCAATAAAAGGAAATTAATGGATAAGAAAACATCTAGACCTAGCCACCACAGAAGCCCCTCCGTTCTGCCGTATCTACATCTGACATCAACACTTCAGTTAAGGTACCGTCACACTAAGCGACGCTGCAGCGATACCGACAACGATCCGGATCGCTGCAGCGTCGCTGTTTGGTCGCTGGAGAGCTGTCACGCAGACAGCTCTCCAGCGACCAACGATGCCGGTAACCAGGGTAAACATCGGGTTACTAAGCGCAGGGCCGCGCTTAGTAACCCGATGTTTACCCTGGTTACCATCGTTAAAGTAAAAAAAACAACCACTACATACTTACCTACCGCTGTCTGTCCCCGGCGCTCTGCTTCTCTGCTCTGGCTGTGAGCGCCGGTCAGCCGGAAAGCAGAGCGGTGACGTCACCGCTCTGCTTTCCGGCCGCTGTGCTCAGTCAGTGCAGGAGGAGTGCAGAGAAGCTGAACGCCGGGGACAGACAGCGGTAGGTAAGTATGTAGTGGTTGTTTTTTTTTACTTTAACGATGGTAACCAGGGTAAACATCGGGTTACTAAGCGCGGCCCTGCGCTTAGTAACCCGATGTTTACCCTGGTTACCAGCGAAGACATCGCTGAATCGGTGTCACACACGCCGATTCAGCGATGTCAGCGGGAGATCCAACGACGAAACAAAGTTCTGGACTTTCTTCCCCGACCAGCGATATCACAGCAGGGGCCTGATCGCTGCTGCCTGTCACACTGGACGATATCGCTAGCGAGGACGCTGCAACGTCACGGATCGCTAGCGATATCGTCTAGTGTGACGGTACCTTTAGTGATGCGGAAAACACAACCGGAGAGACATCCAGAAAGTTGCCTGAGATCTTTACAAGATCTAAGGCCCTCCGTACTCAGGGGGAACAAATTAAGGTAATTAATTTATCTAAACACCAACTGTCCATGGCCGAAGTGAGATTACTTGAGAAAGGGCTAACCTTCTCACCCACAAATCGGCTAGATACCTTTACCGCGGTAAAGGATTTACACCTTTTTTCTAGGAAATTGATTCTTAAATAATTGCATTATAAAAGTGATAGCAATAACACCTTTTCCACAGTGGAAGAAAGGGAAGCGCTGAGAAACTTGGAGGAACTCTTACAAGAAAATTCATCTACTCAGGTAAGCGATTTCCCACATGGGTTGTTCAATAAATCAAAAAAGTTTCCTCCAATCAATACACGCTCAGCTATTGAAATCTTTACCAAAGTCCTTACTGATGAGATTGAGTCCCTATCAAAAATACCATCCTGGGCCTCAAATATCAACAAGGAGGAATAACAGGCTCTTATACGTCTACAGTCTCTCAAAGATGTAGTGTTCAAAACGGCAGATAAGGGGGGCAATCTAGTAGTATGGCCAGTAAATATGTATGAAAACCAAGCCTACAAATTACTACATACCCCCATTGCTATCAGAAGTTATCTTTTAATCCTCTTTCCAGGTATCACACCGAACTTATTACAATAATTGAAAAGGCCTTTGAAAAAGTAATCGTTACAAGAAAAATGCTGGACACCATTCAAAATTTAAGTCCCAAATTACCTACCCTATACCTTATACCCAAACTACATAAAAATCCAGAGGACCCACCAGGAAGACCCATTATTTCGGGCAACGAAGGTCTCTGTGAGGTGGTCTCTGACTTTATCGATTATTTTTTTTAAACCTATAGTGTCCACCCTACCATCATACATTCAGGACACGACATCAGCACTCCAAAAATTAAATAACCTATCCCTGGATAAACATATGGTTATGGTCACGGCCGACGTGGAGGCTTTGTACACCTCCATTAGACATCAAGACGGCCTGAAGGCAGTAGAATGGTATTTGAGAACCAGTAATCTGGATCAAGTTATGACCCCCCTGATTATCTCTCTTTTGGAGTTCGTGCTAACTCACAACATCTTTACTTTTAATAGACATACTTATTTGCAGACCCAAGGCACCGCTATGGGTGCCTCCTGTGCCCCATCTTACGCTAATTTGTTTTTAGGGGCATGGGAAAGGGAGATTTTTCAGGGGGATCTGATCCCTGAAATACAACTAGCCCAGGGATGGATGAGGTACATTGACAACGTGTGGTTTGGGAAGGTACAGTCAATGAACTCCATAGCTTTATGGCCAAATTAAACGATAACAATCTAAATATATATTTGACCTACAAATTCGGTCGGGAGTTGGAGTTCCTAGACATCAAAATTGATGTCCTCCATAATGGCATGATACGTACCGACCTATATAGAAAACCCACGTCAACAAATTCTATACTGCATGCAGCTTCCTCACACCCATCAACTACCATTAAAGGAATACCAGTGTGCCAATTCCTGCGAGCAAAACGTATTTGTTCCGAACAACGGGACTTTGAAAAACAGGCAGCTGACCTCACCAATAGGTTCTTGGACCGTGGGTATAGCAGGAGGTACATTAGAAATGGATACAGGAGAGCCAAGACAATCTCCAGGGACCAACTCCTCTTTTCCTCTAATAACAAAAAATCAAAAAACACTAATGACCAGGTTAGATATATTTCCACTTACAATAATCGTTGGAATGATATAAAAGCCCTATTCAAAAAGCACTGGAATATCCTAATGACGGATCCTGTTCTAAAGAAAATTCTCCCAGACGGTCCTCTTATGATATCGAGAAGAAGTAGGAACTTACGGGACTTATTAGTGCATAGTCACTACGAGCCAGTATTAAAATCAATTCAAAAACCTTTACAACAAGGCTTCTTCCCTTGCGGCATGTGTAAAGCATGTCTGAATATGAAGAGAGCTCATTCCTTTACCAACTTTGATGGATCCAAAATTTTGGATATCCGTAAACATCTCACTTGCTCCTCACAGGGAATTATTTACCATGCCACTTGCCCTTGCGGGCTGATTTATATTGGTCTGACTACCCGTGAAATCAAAACTTGTGTACGTGAACACGTTCGCGATATTGAGAAGGCTAAAACCACGGATGATTTGTCTCTACTAAAATCCTTGCCACATCATTTTAAAACCCACCATGGTTGCAACTCTAAGGGCCTTCTGTTTAAAGCCATCGATCAAATTGATTTGGGTTTACGTGGAGGTGATTTGGCCAGGTCTTTAGCACAACTCGAGAGTAAATGGATATATAGACTTGGCACAATCACACCACGTGGCCTAAATGAAAGCTTTGGCTCCAACTCATTTTTGTAACTTGTATCTCTTCAATTTTATCTTCATTTTTAAGGCATATTTTAATTTTCCATTTTCTGTGGCTGTGCCGCTAATATGCTTGTTATAGCCCATATTTCTACATAGCTTTATATTCTGGGCTTCCTGCTCTCATTACATTTTTGGAGTCTGCCAATTGTTTGGTGCTATTGATCCCGTGTGTAATCTGGTGTTTTTTCCACCCCACCCCCCCCCCCCCCCCCCCTGTTCTTTTTCATCATTTATTTCTATTGTTTGGTATACAGATGTATATATTCATGTAATAAAATATACTTTTTTATTGAAAATAATTTCCTTTTCCTTCACTTCTTTCCTGACATGGGATTTCATGCCAGGATATGTATTTATTCCTGTCGAAGTGACTGTAACTAATAATTTGGACTATGGGTTTATTGATATTTGTATTATGTTTAAAAAATATGACAGTATATTAAAAATTATACTCTTTTTATATAAGGTAAGATTGATATTTGAATTGTTACTAGTATGATTTTTTTTTTTTTTTTTTGTTTTACAGACTCTTGACATCCATTGTCAGTATTAAACACACAACGCTGTTTTTATTTGTGCAAATCATATTACTGTATATACTCGAGTATAAGCCAAGATTTTCAGCCCACTTTTTTGGGCTGAAAGTACCCCTCTCGGCTTATACTCAAGTCATACCCAGGGGTCAGCAGGGGAGGGGGAGCGGGGACTGTCTAATAATACTCACCTACTCCAGGCGCGGTCCCTGGCTTCCCCGGCGCCGGCAGCTTCTTCCTGTACTGAGCGGTCACATGGTACCGCTCATTACAGTAATGAATATGCGGCTCCACCTCCCATACAGGTGGAGCCGCATATTCATTACTGTAATGAGCGGTAACTGTGAGCTCAGTACAGGATGAAGCTGCGGCATCGGGGAAGCAGGGACTGCACAGCGCCAGGACCAGGTGAGTCTAGTAAATAGAGAGGGGGCACCACAGAAACACAGGGATCCAACCCGGTCTATACTATGAACAACAGTACAAAGAAAAAACACAAGAAATAGACCATATAAAGGGGATCACCTGAGGCAATGGATCAAATATAAAAATATACAAATTTTATTGGTGTAACACAAAAGAACACAGAAAACCACACAGAGCACAAGTTAGAAACATTTAAAATTGGACCTACATATGATAACATATGGCCCATAATAGAGTCAACCCCCTGAAGAAACTCCACAGAAATGGTACAATAGAAAGTCCTTGTAAATACAAGGTATGATGTCTACGTGAACAGCACTCTAGGCCAGGGGTCTCCATCTCCAGGCCTCGAGGGCCGCCAACAGTACAGGTTTTCAGGATTTCTTTAGTATTGCATCGGTGGTAATGTGATCATCTGCACAGGTGATGATTCCAAACCCTGTGCAATACTAAGGAAATCCTGAAAACCTGCACTGTTGGCGGCCCTCGAGGCCTGGAGTTGGGGACCACTGCTCTAGGCTCTGAAAAGAGCGAGATAAAAACTAGCTGGGAAAAACGTACAGCGACTAAATTATGACACATAAATAGCAGACTCGGCAACACACTGTAAAGGCATCAAATTGCACACATAAACCATACCATGTTAAGGCAATTAGTAAAGTGCAGTAGTATGTGGTAAAGTATATGCATAAATTTGACACCTATTTCACACACAAAATAAACAGGTGGAGATAGATAAGTATGCAATATACCAGGCAATAAGCCATAAACAACCCCCCCTCACACAATCATCTAAAGGGGTATAAAACCCAGTATGCCAAAACATCAAGCCTTCCCATAATAGGGAACATGCAGTGAGTTACCAAAGCCGAAAAGCCCAGATTAACATATACCAGTCACTATTATGCAAACCCAAATGCTGTTCAAAGCATGTAAGGAGCCCTGGGGAGTACAGACAGGAGGTGCGCAGACCCGACGCGTGTCGCCACAGACAGTGGCTTCGTCAGGGTTGTCTCCTGTTGACGTCCTGTGTCCTTAAATAACAGAATAATCACAATTTGAGCAAATGCAGCTGTGCTGCTTACCAGATAAATCGTGGACCCCATCAACACGGGAAGTTCCAGGAGCGGCGTCCAGTGAGTTCAGACGGCGCATGTGGAGGTTCCACCTGTTGCGCGTCATAGCGCCTCAGGCAAGATTGCAATTGTCACCAAATAGTATTAGAGCGGTGTCCAGTGAGTTCAGATGGCGCACGCGCGTGTGGAGGCTCCACTTGTTGCGCGCCTCAGGCAGGGTTGCTATGGTCACAAGAAAGCATTAAGATGACGTCCAAGTCGTGACCGCTCATACATATTTTAAGAACAGCGGGCGGGCGCACAGGGTGTGGGAGGGGGGTGGGCACATAGATCTTTATTGTAAACACGATTATTCATATCTTCTCTACAGCAAACGCTGCTGCAAAGAAGATCTGAATGGCGGCTTCAGCACGAGTGGGGGGGACAGCGCTTACTGTAGCGCTGTCTCCTGCACGGCACACGGACAACGTCCGTGTGCGGTACGTGTTTTACACGGACCCATTGACTTTAATGGGTCCGTGTAATCCGTGCGCTCCCACGAAAACTGACATGTCTCCGTGTTTGGCACACGGAGACACGGTCCGCAAAAAATCAATGACATCTGCACAGATGCATTGATTTTAATGTGTCTACGTGTGTCAGTGGCTCCGGTACGTGAGGAAACTCACCTCACGTACCGGAGCCACTGACGTGTGAAACCGGCCTCAGGTAAAGTTGTGTGTGGGTATATCAGGGTGAGTGGGAGTCCCATCCAAACAGTATAACCAGCATCTATTAACCCCTTCACGACATGCACCATACTAATATAGCGCATGTTGTGGCGCTGAATCCACATCTTTTCCGGCACGTGACAGCTGTTTTTAATAGCTGACGTGCCCAGAACAGCCGTGAGTGGAATTGCGATCACCCGTGGCTGTTAACCCATTAAATGCCTCTGTCAATATCTCTAGCAAACCTCTATGGCTGTCACTGTCGGATGAGCAAGTCAGCAATTCTGCTAAATACAGTCGATCTGATCCTCACTTGTATGTAGCAGAGCTGATCTGGTTATGACAGCTTCTAGTCTCCCATGACTATTGAAGACTATTGAAGCATGCCAAAAGTAAAAAAAAAAAAAGTTTTAAAAAAATATAAAAGTACAAATCACCCCCTTTTGCTCTATTCAAAATAAGACAAAAAAAAAATCAAACATACACGTTTGGTATCGCCACTTTCAGAATTGCCCGATCTATCAATATAAAAAAACAAAAACGAATTAACCCGACCGCCAATCGGCGTAACGAGAAAAAAGCCAGAATTACGTTTTTATGTCGCCGCAGCAGTGCATTAAAATGCAATAACGGGCAATGTAAAGATCGTATCTGCACCTAAATGGTATCATTAAGAACGACAGCTCGGCACGCAAGAAACAAGCCCTTACCCAACCCAAGATCAGGAAAATTGGTGAGGCTAAGGCCTGCGTCACGCTAGCAATATTTGGTCAGTATTTTACATCAGTATTTGTAAGCCAAAACCAGGAGTGGAACAAATAGAGGAAAAGTATAATAGAAACATTTGCACCACTTCTGCATTTATCAGTTTTTTGCTTGCAAATACTGCTAGTGTGACGGCAGCGTAAGGGTCTTGGAAAGTGACACAATTTTTATTTTTCACCACTTAAATTAAAAAGAACCTATACATGTTTAGTGTCTATGAACTCGTAATAACCTGGAGAATCATAATGACAGGCCAGTTTTAGCATTTGGTGAACATGGTAAAAAAAATAATCCAAAAAGATTTGTGTAATTGCACTTTTTTTTGCACTTTCACTGCACTTGGATATGGTAAAACCAATAGTGTCGTTCCAAAGTACAATTTGTCCCGCAGAAAACAAGCCCTCACATCTCCATATTGATGGAAAAATAAAGTAAAATAGTCATGGCTCTGGGAAGAAGGGGAGCGAAAAACAAACACAGAAATGAAAAAGGGGTTAACCAAGTGGAACAACTAGTGTATAAGCACTAAGATGGAGATGCCTCTTATGTGGCAGGTGAGGGGAGACTCAGGCTGGAACAAGGTTAGGAGTAAACCCTAACGCGCGTTTCTCTGTCCCCCATGACGGCACCACGGAGAGAGGGGATTTCCCCTCCAAGGACAGGAAACCTACAGATAAAAAGGCGGTACCTATCTCCTGCATGAGTTTGGTTTTCTGTCTTTGATGGGGAACCTGCAGCAAGTCTCACCTCAGATCGTTGTTGGAATTCCAGGGCCAGTCAGACCGGTTCAGGCAGCGGGGGTTCCCTACCTCGGTTGGCATGGACACCCGAAGCGCCACAGCTGGGATCAGTAGATCTCTAGGGTGCACGGGGAGCAGTAACAAGGACGCTGCTGCACCTAAAAAGAAACTTCACAGTAGCCGGCCAGGAGCTCCACAAGGCACCACGAGGGGTCCCTCCAGGTGGGGATATACGGCGCGGGCAATGAACGCCCTAGCAGCTGCATCATTGAGCCGGAGATTGGCAGCAACGCGAGCCTCCTTGCGCAAGGCACCTCTGGGAAATGAGGTAATGCGCATGCGTGGGACGACGCACCCGGCCACACTGCATGCTGGGGCAGTCGGTGCGCGCGTTCGCACACGGCTTTGCGGCCTTTCCTGCACAAAGCTCTGGGAAGAGGCAATGCACATGCGCGGGGGGTGACGTACCGACCACAATGCATGATGGGAACGGTCGGGGCACGTGCGCACAGAGATCCGGTCACATACTATTTAAAGGGAATGCCACACTGGCTGAATGCTCTAATGGAGTCCAGTCAGTGTTCCCCAGTAACAATGAGTGACCCAGAACCACAGGCGCAAATCAGGTCGCCAGTGCAGCAGCAGCAAAAGCATCGACCGCAGGGGAAAGGAGCCTCTCATTGTCAGCAACATGGAACGGGCACGGTCAGGATCTCAGCACAGCAAGGACTCTAGTGCAGCGTCCGGAGCAAAGGAGTATACTATAGTAGATACGGATCGTCCGCAGCTGGTACTGATGGGTACACCAGGTGGTGAGTGATCTCCATGAAAGCTCCGGCTAATAGAGCCTACTCTTTTTCTCTGGCTTGTCTCTTCTATAGGGGAAGAAAATCCTCAGGGAAACCACGCATAGTCTGTGCGCTTTGTAAAGAAGATCTACCTACCACATGGGAGAAAAGACTATGTAATTCATGTATAGAGCAAACACTCTGTGAAGGGCTTCCTGTGTTTGCTACAGAACTCAAATCGTTAATTAAAACCCAAGTAGAGGATACCTTTAGGTCAGAGGTGTCAAACTGCATTCCTCGAGGGCCTCAAACCATGCGTGTTTTCAAGATTTCCTTATCATTGCACAAGGTGCTGGAATCATTCTCTGCAGGTGATTAAATTATCACCTGTACAATGTGAAATCCTGAAAATATGACCTGTTTGCAGCCCTCGAGGAATGCAGTTTGACACCCCTGCTTTAGGTCTCTCCAGTAGGGTAAAAAAGGTAGGAAGATCAGACACAGATCCCCTGTCTCTGATTCTAATGACACAGATAGTGGGGAAATTAGTTCGGACTCTTTTAATTCATCATCATCTTCACGGGGGGGGCGTAGTTGCTTCCCATTAGAGGAAAGAGATTCCCTAGTTAAGGCTGTCAGAAGCACCATGGGACTGACTGACTCTCATCCCAAAAAATCAGTCCAGGACATTGTTTGGGGGGCTCGAGCAGAAAAAAAGGAGAGTATTTCCACTCAATGACAAAATACAGGCTTTAATTAACAAAGAATGGCAAAAAACATAAGGAAGGCCTTACTTACGCCCAAAAGGAAATATCCTTTCGAGGATCCAACTTGCTCCTTTTGGGAAAAAAGCTCCCAAATTGGATGTAGCCATTGCTAAGGCATCAAAAAAGTTCATCCTACCATTTGAGGATATGGGGGTCTTAAAGGACTCCATGGACAAAAAAGCAGATGCTTTTCTAAAACGTTCCAGGGAAGCAGACGGAGGAGGGCTAAAACCAGCAGTAGCTGCTGCTTGTACTTCCCGCTCTCTGATGGTGTGGCTGGACCAGTTAGAATCTCAGCTTAAGGGGAAAATATCCAGAGATAGCATATTAAATACCTTGACAGCAATGAAAGGGGCAGCTGCTTTCCTGGCTGATGCGTCAGCAGATTCTATCAGGCTGGCTGGCTGCCAGATCAGCAGTTTTCTCCAATGCGGCCAGAAGAGCTCTCTGGCTTTAATGTTGGCCAGAAGACCTCCAAACAAAGTCAAAACTTTGTAATATTCCCTGTGAAGGAGAATTCTTATTTGGCTCCACTCCGGATGATATCCTGGAAAAAGCAGGGGATAAGAAAAAAATCCATCCCCATACTTGCATACCCATCCTACAAACATCCCTTTCGGAATAAGAGATTTACCCGTAGGAAACCATCTAGGACGCAAGACAGATGGGAGGACAAAAAGAACAAAAATAAGGGGTTTATGTTCAACCAAACCCCACCGATACTAAAAAACCCTCCCAATGAACTTTTGTCCCAGGTGAGAGGAAGATGGTCCCTCTTTTTCTCAACCTGGGAAAAGATAACCAGCAGCGACTGGATTCTAGATTTGATAAAATCGCGACTAAAGTTCAAATTCCTCACTTTTCCTCAGCCATCCTTCCTGATAACATCCCAAAGATCTTCACCGCAGGAGCGAATAGCTCTGGAACACAAAGTCACTGTACTGCTAAACAAAGGGGTTCTTCTGGAAGTCCCTCCCCAAGAAAAGGGGAAAGGGTTCGACTCTCCGTTTTTTTCTCAGGAAGAAACCAGACAGGTCTTTCAGGACAATTATCAATTTAAAAAACGTAAACAAACACCTGATAGTGGAACCATTCAAAATGGAAACAATAAAAACATCAGTGAAAATGTTGTTTCCGCTTTGTTTCATGACAGTACTAGACTTAAAGGATGCATACTACCACGTCCCCAGTCACAGAGACATCAAAAATACCTCAGGGTAGCGATCAAAATGGGGGGGGTCGTAAGACATTTCCAGTTTGCAGCTCCTCCATTCGGGCTCGCAATAGCCCCCCCGGGTGTTCACCAAACTGATAGAAGTCATGGCACCTCTGAGAGAACAAAACACCCTAATCGTCCCATACCTAGACGATTTCCTGGTGATCGGCAACTCTCCCCAACATTGCAAAAACAGCTGGAGATGGGGATGGACTCTATAAAAAACTTGGGTTGGCTTCTAAATTTAGAAAAGTCCAAGTTAATACCAAGTCAAATTCAGGAATACCTGGGCATTACGCTAGATTCCATTTCTCAAGAGTGCCGCCTACCCCTAGGGAAAATACAAGATGGTGGGGTTAGTGTCCCGGGCAAGAGAGCTCCCCTCTATATCTCTACGAGAAGCAATGTCCCTCCTGGAGTCCATGACAGCCTGCATTCCTGCGGTTCAGTGGGCTCAGAGGGAACTTCAGTGGCAGATCTTGTCAGAGGAAATTTATCTGGGAGGAAATTTAGAAAGTCAGTTCAGTTTCTCGTCAAACACAACTCTCTCACTAGAATGGTGGACAAAGGAGAGCAATCTGGCCCGGGATATTCCATGGGTAGTCCCAATATCAAAGGTGGTAACCACAGACTCAAGCCCCAAGGGTTGGGGTTTCACCTAAACGATTTAGTGGCTCAGGGGACCTGGTCAGACTTGAAACCAGTATCTTCCAATATGAAAGAACTACTAGCAGTGAAATTCGCGCTCACAGAATTCCTGAACCCTCTTCGCTCACATCATGTAAGAATATTTTCAGACAACAGAGTGGTAGTGGCTTACCTGAATCACCAGGGAGGTACCCACTTTCAACCGTTAATGGATGTAACACAATCAATCTTCCAGATAGCCGAGAGCAATCTAGCATCCCTGTCAGCCCTTCACATAAAGGGGTGGACAATTTCAGGGCAGACTTCCTAAGTCGATCTCGTCTGAGACAAGGGGAATGGGAGTTGAACCAATCCATATTCAACCAGATCACGGAGAAATGGGGGACTCCCGTTATAGATCTTTTCGCGAACAATCTGAATCGGAAGGTGGCCACTTTTTGTTCCATAAACTCAGCAGAGAACCCTTTGGCGTTAGACGCTTTTCTAAATCCTTGGAATTACAGGCTAGCATATGTCTCCCCCCCCAATCGCATTAATACCAGCAGTTCTGAGGAAGATAAGGGAAGACAAAGCCCGAGTAATGTTAATAGCCCCCTTTAGGCCAAAAAGAATTTGGTTTTCTTGGGTCAGGAGAATGTCCATGTCCGATCCTTGGGTACTCCCAGACCTGCCCAATCTCCTATTCCAGGGACCAGTAGCACATCCGCAGGTGGCAAGGCTACACACAACAGCTTGGCATTTGAAAGGGGGTTACTAATGGAGAAAGGGTTTTCACAAGGTTTAGTATCAACCCTCCTGAAAAGTAGGAAATTAACAACTACCAAGCAATAAGTTCAAATCTGGAAGAAGTTCCTCTCTTCCTCAGGTTCTAAAGTGTCTGAGGGAATCCCACTTAAAGCCATATTATAATTCCTACAAAATGTGTTAGAAAAAGGTCTAGCTACAAGCACCCTTAAAGTTCACGTTGCGGCACTAGGAGCATTGTTTAACTACAACCTAGCAAGGAATCACTGGGTTTCTAGGTTTATTAAGGCGGCGGAAAGGTCTAGACCCCTACCCTTACAGAAGGCACCTCAGTGGGACTTAAATTTAGTTCTCACAGCCTTAACTAAACCTCCCTTTGAACCCTTAGAGGAGGCTCCCTTATAGATCCTGTCCTTCAAAACATCCCTTTTGGTAGCCCTTACCTCAGCCCGAAGGATTAGTGACATACAAGCCTTATCAGAGGGTCCACCCTTTACGCAAATCTTGGAAGACCGGGTGGTCCTAAAAACAGACCCGGCATATCTACCAAAAGTAGCTTCCCGCTTCCACAGATCTCAAGAGATTTCACTTCCCTCCTTCTGCCCAAACCCTAAAAATGAGGGGGAAAAGACCCCAGACACATTAGATGTTAGAATGTGTCTCATTCATTACCTGGAAGCTACTAGGGAGTGTAGGGAGGATAGATCTCTTTTTGTGTGTTTTCAGGGCCCTTGGAAAGGTAAAAAGGCCTCCAAGGGTACATTGGCAAGATGGATTAAAGATGCCATCAAACTCTCATACACTTCGAGCGGAATGTCAGCTCCCGGGGAAGTTAAGGCTTACTCCACAAGAGCAGTGGCGGTCTCCTGGGCGGAAAGAGCCGGTGCTTCAATTGACCAGATATGTAAAGCTGCTACTTGGTCTTCGCCCTCAACATTTTTTAAGCACTATCGGTTGGACTTATCTTCTTCAGACCTTACCTTTGGTAAAAGGGTTCTGGAAGCGGTGGTCCCTCCCTAAATGTACAGTCTCTGCAATTCTCTTCGTGGTGCCGTCATGGGGACAGAGAAAAATTTAGTTACTTACCGATAACTGTGTTTCTCTGAGCCCATGACGGCACCAGTACATTCCCTCCCTTCACGTGTGGGTGTGCACACTAATATAGTGTTACCTAATAACTAAGTAATAATCACGCGGTATCTCTACTAAAATTTAGTAATGTTTAATTATTAACCTGATATTCCCTTCATGCTCTGTAAACAAACTGATGCGGGAGAGAGGTACCACCTTTTTATCTGTAGGTTTCCTGTCCTTGGTGGGCAGATCCCCTCTCTCCGTGGTGCCGTCATGGGCTCAGAGAAACACCGTTATCAGTAAGTAACTACATTTTTTGCGTTTGTCATACGTTGCTTTTCTGCACCCACAGGTGCTGCCGTGTCCCACACACCTTATGTATCTGTTTTTTGTTTTATTCCCCAGTCCATGATGTAGGCGAAGATGCCTCCCATCCTGCACTTGTTCAGTAGTCCCTACCCAATTCCTTGGAACACAAGCGTAAATACACAGCCACCCACCCACAGGCTACAATGCTAAACGGCCACGTTTCCAGACTGCTGAAAATGTTTAGGCTTGTGGAGATGACTTCATGGCGTCAGCTGTCCCTTGGTACTCAGTCCCCAGCTGCCACTATTTCTCCCTGTGTACCGACCCGCCTTACACAAGCATGTGTCCCATAACATCAGCCGTGCCCTATCCAACGCTGTGATGGGAAGGTCCACTTAATCACGGAGATCTACACAAGTGTTTGTGACCAGGGACTCTATATTTCCCTGAAGGCACACTGGGTGAACATTGTGGAAGCCGGGACGTAGTCGGACCCTGGGACAGAACACGTGCTGCCGACACCGAGGATTGTGGGCCCTGGTTCAATCAGGGTTGCCCTCACCTTTCACAGCAGTTCCTGAAAGCCCCACCCCGTGGTGAAGGAAAAGGGGGGGTCGCATGGGAATACGAACCCTATTATTTTAAATGTATAATTTTGTTGAATTATATTGAATTCTTCATTAAGTGTATTTATTTCACGGTTTTCTCTTTTAGTCAGAGATCATCTTTTTCTGTCAATTTTCAGTTTTTTTCTGGTTATAGGTGGTTGGTATTGGTGCTATTTTACTGCTTGCTGATTGGCAGTTTGAAAAAAGGCGGGAAGATTATTCATTGCTGATTGGCAGTTTGAAAAAAGCAGGAAGAGTATTCTCTATTTAGTTTGAGATTCCCCTCAGTTTTGCTCATTACAGCCACTGTGAAGAAAGAAGATGATCCAGCCAATTTACTTCAGCAGCTTTTAAAGAGGGCCAGTGAGGAGGACGGTGCTGAATGGTTGAAGAACTGCCTGTCTTTTCAACCTGCCCTGGTAGAAGGAGAATCCTCTATTCCTACTCCTGCTCCGGTTTCTTCCCAGCCAGTGGTTCTTCCTGCTGCTAAGGCAGAGGCGGTCGTCAGTCCAAGAAGGAAGAGAGCACAGAGAAGAAGGTACTCATCTCCCGGTCAGCGACCCAGCTCCGGGAAGCCGCGTACAGGATGTACGCATGAAGCCGTCCATCCCCCATTCCCGGAAGTCTCGCAGCCCTGTGCAAGATTCCCGGCGTTGCCATCATCCGGCACCAGCGTCATCTGGAGCTGCCGGTGAGTCCTTGCATCGCTGCAGCCGTAAAAGTGCTGCGGCGGCGTTCCCTACCTCAGTGGCTGGAGCTGTTAGTTCCCCCCCTGTCCAGATTCAGGATCCCCTCGATGATGCTACGCCCACCTGCGTCTGGAGATCGGCAGTTTCGGATCAGGAAGAAGAGACATCGCCACTGCAAGTATCTGATCAGCTCCGCTCGCCCCCATCATTGGGCTTGAGCCACGATCTCTTTACTTCCCGCAACCTTTCCTTCCTGGCCCTCACTGAGACCTGACTGACGCCCCCTGACACGGCCTCCCCTGCTGCACTGAGTTACGGTGGCCTCCACTTTACCCACACTCCTCACTCTGGCAACAGATATGGCGGAGGAGTGGGTTTCCTTTTTTCTAAAAACTGCTACTTCAATCCTATCCAACCCCCACCCTCCCTTCTTTCAAGGTTCACTCTGTCCGTATCTACTCTCCCTCTAATCTCCAAATGGCTGTCATATACCGACCACCGGGCTCAGCCACTGCCTTCATTGTCCAATTTTCCACCTGGCTTCTTCACTTTCTCTCTGCTGACATCCCCACCATCATAATGGGTGACTTTAATATCCCTACTGACACCCGCCAACCAGCAGCCTCCAAGCTCCTGGCCCTTATTTCATCCTTTAGACTTACTCAGTGGTCCTCCACAGCCACCCACACAGACGGACATACGCTAGACCTCATCTTCACCTGCCTCTGTTCCTTATCTAATCTCACAACCTCTCCCTTCCCCTTATCTGACCACCATCTACTCACCTCTTCCTTGTCCTCCTCACCTGCCCCCCTTGTCCAGCCAGTACCACATCCTCGCAGAAACCTTGCACACCTAGACATTCACACACTCTCAGACTCTCTTCTAACCCTGCCCTCCATATCTTCACTCCACGACACGGATAGCGCCACCGCTTTCTATAACTCCACCCTCACATCAGCCATAGATTCAGTCGCCCCTCTCATGCATGGCAAAGTGTGACAAATCAATCGGCAACCCTGGCATAACAACCTCACCAAAAAACTCCAACAAGCATCCAGGGTCGCTGAGCGGCGTTGGAAAAAAAACACGCCTGCCAGACAACTTCAACACTTTCAAACAAGCTACACTTGCCTTCAAACTAGCCCTCACTTCTGCTAAACAGACCTATTTCACTAACCTTGTATCTTCACTATCCTACAACCCAAAACAACTGTTCAGCACATTTAACTCTCTCCTCCGCCCACTACTGCCACCTCCAACTCCCCTAATCTCTTCTGAGGACTTTGCCACCTTCTTCAAAAACAAGATCGACCAAACAAGGCAAACCTTTACTTTTCCACCACCCCAACCACTCCATATGCCAGACCTCTGCCCTTCCCCAATAACTTCCCTTTCCAACATCACTGAAGGAAAACTTACTCACCTTCTTTCCAAATCACACCTCACCACCTGTGCACTTGACCCCATCCCTTCCCACTTGCTCCCTAACCTCACTAGCACGCTCATTCCAGCCCTAACCCATCTCTTCAACCTATTGCTATCTTTCCCCTCTGCCTTCAAACATGCCACCATCACACCCATCCTCAAGAAAGCTAACCTTGTCCCAACCGCTATGCCCAGCTATCGCCCCATATCACTGCTACCGTTTGCTTCCAAACTCCTTGAGCAGCATGTCCATGGTCAACTTTCCTCCCACCTCTCATCTAACTCTCTCCTTGACAACCTCCAATCTGGCTTCCGCCCCCACCACTCCACCGAAACTGCTCTGACTAAAATTACTAATGACTTACTCACAGCCAAAACTAACAGACAGTTCTCCATCCTCCTTCTCGATCTGTCCTCTGCTTTCGACACAATTGACCACCTTCTACTGCTACAGATTCTTTCTTCCCTCGGCATCAAAGGCCTTGCCCTGTCCTGGATTGCCTCATACCTTTCTGACCGCACATTTAGCGTTTCCCACTCACACACTACCTCCTCACCCCTCCCTCTCTCTGTTGGAATCCCTCAAGGCTCTGTCCTAGGGCCTCTACTTTTTTCCATCTATACCCTTGGCCTAGGATAACTCGTAAAGTCCCATGGCTTCCAGTACCACCTATATCTATATCTGACACTCAGATCTACCTCTCTTGGCTCAGATGTCGCCTCTCTTCTGTCCAGAATCCCGTGGTGTCTGTCAGACATATCCTCCTTCTTCAACTCTCGCTTCCTAAAACTCAATGTAGACAAAACCGAACTCATCATCTTTCCCCCACCTCACGTATCCCCCCTACCTGGACCATCTATTATAGTAAACGGCATCACGCTCTCTCCCGCACCTGAAATACGCTGCCTCAGGGTAACTCTTGATTCTGCCCTGTTATTCAAACCACACGTCCAAACCCTTGCCACCTCCTGTTGCCTCCAACTTCCTCAGCCCGCAATCTACTAAAACTCTTGTGCATCATCTCCCGCCTCGATTACTGCAACACCCTCCTCTGTGGCCTCCCCGCTAACTCCCTTGCACCACTCCAGTCTGTCCTCAACTCTGCTGCTTGGCTAATCCACCTCTCTCCTCGCTACTCCCCTGCTTCACCCCTCTGCAAATCCCTCCACTGGCTTCCAATTCCCCAACGAATCCAGTTCAAAATACTAACACTGATCTACAAAGCCATCCACAACCTGTCCCCTCCCTATATCTCTGAACTAATCTCCCACTATTTTCCCTCACGTAATCTTCAATCCTCCCAAGACCTTCTTCTCTCCTCCACACTTATTCGTTCCTCACACAACCACCTCCAAGATTTCTCCTGAATATCCCCCATCCTCTGGACTTCCATGCCTCAACACATCCGATTATCCACCACCCTCGGATCCTTCAGACGGAACCTGAAAATCCATCTCTTCAGGAAAGCCTACATCCTGCAACAACCATTCTGCCGCCTCACCAACTGCCCGAGCTGCCGCCATATCACCGACCACCCGAGCTGCCGCCATGTCACCGACCACCCGAGCTGCCGCCACGTCACTGACCACCCGAGCTTCCGCCACATCACCGACCACCCGAGCTGCTGCCACGACCACCCGAGCTGCTGCCACGAACACCCGAGCTGCCGCCTCACCACCACCAGTGCTGCAGCATACCAACCTGTCTCTTCCCCACTATCCTTAAGAATGTAAGTCCGCAAGGACAGGGTCCTCTCCCCTCTGTACCAGTCTGTCACTGTAAATTTGTTTACTGTTAACAATATCTATAACCCTGTATGTAACCCCTTTTCACATGTACAGCACCATGGAATTAATGGTGCTATATAAATAAATAATATATGTATGTATATAATCTCCTTGTTGCTATATAATTCCTAATGGGAATGATTACCTGTCTGTATGTACAGTGGGGCAAAAAAGTATTTAGTCAGTCAGCAATAGTGCAAGTTCCACCACTTAAAAAGATGAGAGGCGTCTGTAATTTACATCATAGGTAGACCTCAACTATGGGAGACAAACTGAGAAAAAAAAATCCAGAAAATCACATTGTCTGTTTTTTTTAACATTTTATTTGCATATTATGGTGGAAAATAAGTATTTGGTCAGAAACAAAATTTCATCTCAATACTTTGTAATATATCCTTTGTTGGCAATGACAGATGTCAAACGTTTTCTGTAAGTCTTCACAAGGTTGCCACACACTGTTGTTGGTATGTTGGCCCATTCCTCCATGCAGATCTCCTCTAGAGCAGTGATGTTTTTGGCTTTTCGCTTGGCAACACAGACTTTCAACTCCCTCCAAAGGTTTTCTATAGGGTTTAGATCTGGAGACTGGCTAGGCCACTCCAGGACCTTGAAATGCTTCTTACGAAGCCACTCCTTCGTTGCCCTGGCGGTGTGCTTTGGATCATTGTCATGTTGAAAGACCCAGCCATGTTTCATCTTCAATGCCCTTGCTGATGGAAGGAGGTTTGCACTCAAAATCTCACGATACATGGCCCCATTCATTCTTTCATGTACCCGGATCAGTCGTCCTGGCCCCTTTGCAGAGAAACAGCCCCAAAGCATGATGTTTCCACCACCATGCTTTACAGTAGGTATAGTGTTTGATGGATGCAACTCAGTATTCTTTTTCCTCCAAACACGACAAGTTGTGTTTCTACCAAACCGTTCCAGTTTGGTTTCTTCAGACCATAGGACATTCTCCCAAAACTCCTCTGGATCATCCAAATGCTCTCTAGCAAACTTCAGACGGGCCCGGACATGTACTGGCTTAAGCAGTGGGACACGTCTGCACTGCAGGATCTGAGTCCATGGTGGCGTAGTGTGTTACTTATGGTAGGCCTTGTTACATTGGTCCCAGCTCTCTGCAGTTCATTCACTAGGTCCCCCCGCGTGGTTCTGGGATTTTTGCTCACCGTTCTTGTGATCATTCTGACCCCACGGGGTGGGATTTTGCGTGGAGCCCCATATTGTGGGAGATTATCAGTGGTCTTGTATGTCTTCCATTTTCTAATTATTGCTCCCACTGTTGATTTCTTCACTCCAAGCTGGTTGGCTATTGCAGATTCAGTCTTCCCAGCCTGGTGCAGGGCTACAATTTTGTTTCTGGTGTCCTTTGACAGCTCTTTGGTCTTCACCATAGTGGAGTTTGGAGTCAGACTGTTTGAGGGTGTGCACAGGTGTCTTTTTATACTGATAACAAGTTTAAACAGGTGCCATTACTACAGGTAATGAGTGGAGGAAAGAGGAGACTCTTAAAGAAGAAGTTACAGGTCTGTGAGAGCCAGAAATCTTGATTTTGTTTCTGACCAAATACTTATTTTCCACCATAATATGCAAAAAAAATGTTAAAAAAACAGACAATGTGATTTTCTGGATTTTTTTTTCTCAGTTTGTCTCCCATAGTTGAGGTCTACCTATGATGTAAATTACAGACGCCTCTCATCTTTTTAAGTGGTGTAACTTGCACTATTGCTGACTGACTAAATACTTTTTTGCCCCACTGTATGTGGCATGTCTAGCTTCTCATTTCAAGGATATAAGGGAGCTTATTTTGGATACTTGTATCCCTGTGGACCATTTTAGACCATATAAGCCCCACGTAGTATATTTGGGACTGATGTATTCACACAGGCTATAAATGCCACTGCTATCTCTGCCACTATTTATAAACAGTACACATACCTGGTCTCTGCACATATTACCTGTATTATGGGTTGTGTGTGTCATTTTTTAAATATTTTTTTCATGTTGATTTTTGGTGTATGTGTCTCTGCTATCCAATTGTCCACCCAGTCTCCACAATATGGCTTGCATGTATGATACTTATTGGATTACAAGGAGCCTGTAATAGACTCTCCTGATGCAACTGTGATTTTCAGCCGGGTACTGCATTTATATTTATGTATATCAAATTTGAATATTACATTTTTGGATCTAACATGTATGTTCCAATGTGGAACAATGTTTTAGATGTTTTTAAACTGTGTGTAGTGTCTTGTTTTTTGGTGTGAAAAATAAAATATTTTTTGTAATCATATCGCTATTTGTGTGGTGATCCTACGTTTATGTGCATGTACCTTTCTTTCTTTCTAATTTTGCTATGGGACTTTTCTACATGTATGGTACAGTTGACTATTATAGTATTGTTTGATTGTGCTCACTTAAAAAGTATATATTTTATGTACAATTTTCATAGTCATGAAAATACAGAAAAATCTTTAAATGAGAAGGTGTGTCCAAACTTTTGGTTTGTACTGTGTGTATATATATATATATATATATATATATATATATATATATATATATAAAAAAATATATATATATATATATATATATTATTATTATTTATTGTTATAGCGCCATTTATTCCATGGCGCTTTACATGTGAGGAGGGGTATATATAATAAAAACAAGTACAATAATCTAAAACAATACAAGTCATAACTGGTACAGGAGGAGTGAGGACCCTGCCCGCAAAGGCTCACAATCTACAAGGGATGGGTGAGAATACAGTAGGTGAGGATAGAGCTGGTCATGCAGCGGTTTGGTCGATCGGTGGTTACTGCAGGTTGTAGGCTTGTCGGAAGAGGTGGGTCTTGAGGTTCTTTTTGAAGGTTTCGATGGTAGGCGAGAGTCTGATGTGTTGTGGTAGAAGGTTCCAGAGTAGGGGTGATACGCGAGAGAAATCTTGTATGCGATTGTGGGAAGAGGAGATAAGAGGGGAGTAGAGAAGGAGATCTTGTGAGGATCGGAGGTTGCGTGTAGGTAAGTACCGAGAGACGAGGTCACAGATGTATGGAGGAGACAGGTTGTGGATGGCTTTGTACGTCATGGTTAGGGTTTTGTACTGGAGTCTTTGGGCAATGGGGAGCCAGTGAAGGGATTGACAGAGGGGAGAGGCCGGGGAATAGCGGGGGGACAGGTGGATTAGTCGGGCAGCAGAGTTGAGAATAGATTGGAGGGGTGCAAGAGTGTTAGAGGGGAGGCCACAGAGCAGGAGGTTGCAGTAGTCAAGGCGAGAGATGATGAGGGCATGGACTACGGGTTTTGCAGATTCTTGGTTGAGGAATGAACGGATTCGTGAAATATTTTTGAGTTGAAGTCGGCAGGAAGTGGAAAGGGCTTGAATATGTGGTTTGAAGGAGAGATCAGCGTCAAGGATTACCCCGAGGCAGCGAGCTTGTGGGACTGGGGAGAGTGGTCAGCCATTTACTGTAATGGATAGGTTCATTGGGGGGGGTCGCGTGAGATGGGGGAAAGATGATGAATTCTGTTTTGTCCATGTTAAGTATGAGAAATCTAGTTGAGAAGAAGGATGAAATAGTGGACAGACATTGAGGGATTCTGGTTAGTAGGGAGGTGATATCTGGTCCAGAGATGTAGATCTGTGTGTCATCAGCATAGAGATGATACTGAAAGCCATGAGATTCTATGAGCTGTCCCAGGCCAAAGGTGTAAATGGAGAAGAGCAGGGGCCCAAGGACTGAGCCTTGTGGGACTCCGACAGATAGGGGGCGAGGTGAGGAGGTGGTGTGTGAGTGGGAGACGCTGAATGTCCGGTCTGTTAGGTGTGATGCGATCCAGGTTAGGGCCAAGTTTGTAATGCCAAGGGATGAGAGGGTCTGTAATAATAGGGAATGGTCCACTGTGTCAAAGGCAGCCGACAGGTCGAGGAGGAGGAGGACAGAGTAGTGTCGCTTGCTCTTGGTGGTTAAGAGGTCATTGGTGACCTTAGTTAGGGCAGTTTCAGTGGAATGGTGTGACCGGAAGCCAGATTGTAAGCGGTCAAAGAGGGAGCAAGAAGAGAGATGGGAGGACAGTTCAAGGTAAATGTGTTGTTCCAGTAGTTTGGAGGCATAAGGGAGAAGTGATATAGGGCGATAGCTAGATACAGAGGATGGGTCAAGAGAGGGCTTTTTGAGGATAGGTGTGATGGAGGCATGTTTAAAGCTTGAGGGGGAAAACACCAGTTGTTATTGATAGGTTGAAGAGATGGGTTAGGGTTGGGATGAAGACTGTGGTGAGGATTGGTATGAAGTGGGATGGGATCGGGTCAAGTGCACAGGTGGTGAGATGCAATCTTGAGAGTAGAGTGGAGAGTTGATCTTCTGTAATGGTGGAGAAGTTGGTTTTGGAGGCGGAGGGCTGGGAAGTCGGGAGGAAGGGCTCTGGGGCTTGTATATATGTTTTTGGAAAAGCCAGCTCACCGCTTTGAAGAAACAGGAATACATCCAACCTCTGGTTACAGTTCGCACGGAAAATGGATTGGGATAAATCCAAACATGTAAAGGAAAAAATTTCTGTTTCTCCTGCGATCAGTCCAATGGTAGAGTCCATAAGGGATTGAATTTTTAATGGATGAATAAAAGGTGTATTTTACTCTACCATTGGACTGATCACTGGAGAAACAAAAGTTTATATATATATATATATTTCTGTAAAGATTAGCAAAATTATTATCAAAGCAGTGGATCTTCAGACGCTCAAGGTGAGACAAGTCATCCTGTTCATCAGTAATGTGAAATATATGTTCTGTAACAAAGGAGAAAAAAGAAAAACAATGGCAGTCACCATATACACACCATCACTGGATAAAAAGAGGAAGGAATACCTGTGCAAAGAGGGCACGCAACATCTCTAAATGATACTATTCAGTTTAAATTCAGTGTTTAAACCATTGAGTTTTTTTACATTTTGGCATACATAATATTGGGAATCTACACGGAAATCCTGACATTAGCACTCAGAGGAGAGCACAGGATAAATGTGAACCAAGCCTTATTAGAATTTTTGAGAGGTTGAATAAAGAACAGTAGATTAACTTTTTTCCGCCAGCAACATTTGGGTTCCAGTCAAACGGGCAGCACCAGCATGTGTTCAGTAATTGTTCTGCACTTGTAGACGGGCTTGCGATGCACAGATTGCGGGCATATACATTACAGGAGATGCTGGGGGCATATTTACATCACAGGAAGGGCTGGGGGCATATATACATCACAGGAAGAGCTTGGGGCATATATACATCTCAGGAGACGCTAGGGGCATATATACATCACAGGAGGGACTGAGGTCATATAGCCATCACAGGAGGGGCTGAGGATACAGACAGAGGAAAAGCTGGGGACATCTATGCATCACAGGAGGGGCTGAGTGCATATAGACATTGCAGAATGGGTTGGGGGCATATAGACATCACAGGGCAAGCTCGGGGCATATAGACATCACAGGACGCGCTGGGACTGCCGCCATCACCGCTGGTGGGACTGGAACGCAGAGTGCGCTGACTTCCAGATATGTCAGCATCTTCAGTGCACTTGCCGTAGCGTTGTGTACTGGATGATGCATGTGCGTGCTTGCTGTCTCAGGAGCAATTAGAGGGCCTACGGCTGAACACTGCAGTCCCCGGGAATCTGATTCCCCACCCCTTGTTTAATGGATTTATTAAAACACCCATAAAACAACAGTAAAAAAATGGCCAAAAAACACTTTAAAAAGGCAGACTGAAAAAAGTGTTGAAAAATGCTCAAGAAACAACCAAAAAGCTACAAAATCTAAAAACTTCAGGCTTGCAAAACTTGAGAGAATAGGAACAATTTCTGAAGCATCTTCTGCTTGAAAAGCAGACGTTTTTGACTGTCATAAAAAAGATGCAGCGTGCTCATTCCCCAAAACCTCTTCAAAACATCTTGAGGATACACCTCATGAAAAGAAAAATCCCTCCAAAACGTCCCTCAGGCTCCCTTCACACGTCAGTGGGTCCTGTTCGTTTGATGACAGTTATCACACGTACTTGAGACATACACACACGTAGACCCATTCAACTCTATGGGTCTGCGCACATGTCAGTGTGTTCACATGGATCATGTGTCCATGGGTAAAACACATAGACATGACCGTTTTGTTCCAGCAGCAAGGTCCGCAATACATCTCACACATGTGCAGACATCCGTATGTCATCTGTATGACACGTACCAGTGGCTTTGAAAAGCAGTACAGTTAGTGCTTTTCCCAGCTGCCAGTTTCTGACTACTACTAACATCATCCTCGCCTGGTTTGATCAGTGTCATTAGTATAATTGGCCCAATACTCTCAGATGAAAGAAATATGATCATGTGACCCTGGCCTTAGAGTTTCCTGAAGCATTTTCTGTTGTAAGGCCACGTTCACACGTTCAGTATTTGGTCAGTATTTTACCTCAGTATCTGTAAGGCCGGCGTCACACTAGCGAGTTTTATGGACGTATGAGAGGCGCTGAAAATACGGATTGCATACGGTACAATGATTCTCTATGGCCCTGCTCCTATCTGCCGTATTTTAGTGATCCGTATTATACGGTCTTCTACGGCCGTAGAAAATCGCAGCATGCTGCGTTTGTCACTGTATTGCGCAAAAAATACGCCAATGAAAGTCTATGGGGTCGAGAAAGATACGGATTACACACGGACCAACAGTGTGACTTGCGAGAAATACGTAAAATCACACTGACAGGTTAGAATAGAATAGCTAAAATAAATGTCTACACATAGTATAGGGGTATATATATATATATATATATATATATATATATATACATATGCTAGATTGTGGCCCGATTCTAACGCATCGGGTATTCTAGAATTTGCATGTCCCCGTAGTATATGGACAATGATGATTCCAGAATTCGCGGCAGACTGTGCCCGTCGCTGATTGGTCGAGGCAACCTTTATGACATCATCGTCGCCATGGCAACCATTCTGACATCTACGTCAATACTGTGCCCGTTGCTGATTGGTCGAGACCTGGCGGCTTCGACCAATCAGAGACGCGGGATGTCTACGTCCTTTATGACATCATCGTCGCTGTGCCCATCGCTGATTGGTCGAGGCCTGGCGGCCTCGACCAATCAGGGACGCGGGATTTCCAGGACAGACAGACAGAAAGACAGACAGACAGACAGACAGACGGAAAAACCCTTAGACAATTATATATATAGACTAGATTGTGGCCCGATTCTAACGCATCGGGTATTCTAGAATATGCATGTCCCCGTAGTATATGGACAATGATGATTCCAGAATTCGCGGCAGACTGTGCCCGTCGCTGATTGGTCGAGGCAACCTTTATGACATCATTGTCGCCATGGCAACCATTATGACATCTACGTCGATACTGTGCCCGTCGCTGAATCAGAAACATGAGATGTCTATGTCCTTTATGACATCATCGTCGGTGTGCCCGTTGCTGATTGGTCGAGGCCTGGCGGCCTCGACCAATCAGACGCGGGATTTCTACGTCCTTTATGACATCATCGTCGCTGTGACCGTTGCTGCAATCAGAGACGCGGGATTTCTACGTTGATGCTGTGCCGGTCTCTGATTGGTCGAGGCCTAGCGGCCTCGACCAATCAGAGAGCCGGGATTTCCAGGACAGACAGACAGACAGACAGAAAGACAGACAGACAGACAGACAGACGGAAAAACCCTTAGACAATTATATATATAGATATATATATGTCAGTGAGACATATATATATATATATATATATATATATATATATATATATATATATATTTTTTTTTATTTCATATAGCGCTAGATAGCAGAAAAGCCGGTAATTCAATTGCCGGCTTTTCCTATCTCCTTCTGAAACCCGACATGATATGAGACATGGTTTACATACAGTAAACCATCTCATATCCCTTCTTTTATTACATATTTCTCTTTAGTAATGGAAGAAGTGTCTGTATGTTAAATTTGGTGGCTCTAGCTAGTAAAATAAAGGGAAGAAATTGGCGTGGGCTCCCGCGCAATTTTCTCCGCCACAGTGGGAAAGCCAGTGACTGAGGGCAGATATTAATAGCCTGGAGAGGGTCCATGGTTATTGGCCCCCAGCCACCCCAGAAAAGGCACATCTGGAAGATGCGCCTATTCTGGCACTTGGCCACTCTCTTCCCATTCCCGTGTAGCGGTGGGATATGGGGTAATGAAGGGTTAATGTCACCTTGCTATTGTAAGGTGACATTAAGCCAGATTAATAATGGAGAGGCGTCAAGTATGACACCTATCCATTATTAATCCAATAGTATGAAATTTTACTAGCTAGAGCCACCAAATTTAACATACAGACACTTCTTCCATTACTAAAGAGAAATATGTAATAAAAGAAGGGATATGAGATAGTTTACTGTATGTAAACCATGTCTCATATCGTGTCGGGTTTCAGAAGGAGATAGGAAAAGCCGGCAATTGAATTACCGGCTTTTCTGCTATCTAGCGCTGTATGATATATTAATATATATATATATATATATATATATGTGTGTCTCACTGACATATATATATATATATATATGTTTTTACGATTATTTGAGCCCATGGATCCATTGTATGTCCGTATTGCAAGCCTGCGAGAAAATCTTGCAGTACGGATGCCATACGGATTACATACGGAGGATGCCATGCACAAAATACGCTGACACACACTGCCTACGGATGACATACGGATCACTATTTTGGGGACTTTTCTGCGTATTACGGCCGTAAATAATGGACCGTATTTTAATACGCTGAGTGTGACGCCGGCCTAAGCCAAAACCAGGATTGGGTGATAAATACACAAGCGGTGACGTGTTTCTATTATACTTTTCCTCTGATTGTTCTATTTCTGATATTGGCTTACTGGTGTAAAATTCTGATCAATGAACATGTGAACATGGCCTTAAACTTGTAGTTGTTTAACTCCTGAAAAAACTATGTGAATATAGCCTTAAACAATTAATCAACCACTAGAGTTTTTTTTTTTAACCAAAAACACAAAACCCTCAAAAGATCTTCTGGGCATTTTTTTAGGCTTCACATTGACTTAACCTCTTTACTTTTTCCTTTCACATTACATCCCGCTGTTTGCTGCGGGCTCCTGCGATGAGCCTGCAACTTTTCCGGCAGATTAGCTGACATGTGCCCCTAACAGTGGAATCGCCATCCACCTACGTCTGTTAACATGTTAAGTGTTGCTGTCAATCTCTAACGTGATCGCACCAAAAACATGTCACAAACCCCACCCATGTCACATGATCGCAGGTCGCCAATGGGTTAGTTTGACAACCTGGGGTCTGCAGTTAACCCCTGTGGTTGTCATTGCTGGTTGTCATAGCAGGTGATCATTATAGCTACATACAGCAGGGCTGAAGCCCTGCTCTGTGTAGCACAAGCGATCGGATGATCGCAGCTTCAAGTCTTCTATTGAGACTATTGAAGCAAGTAAAAGGTAAAAAAAAGTTTTTAAAACTATTTCAAAAAATAAAACAAATATAAAAGTTTAAATCACCCACCATTGCCCCATTCAAAATAAAACAAAAAAAACTAAACACATATATGGTATTGCCCGATCTATCGATATATAAAAAGAATTCATCCGATCAGTAAACGGCGTAATGAGAAAAAATAATCAAAATGGCAGAATTACATTTTTTTGGTTGCCACAACATCGCATTAAAATGCAATAACAGGCAATCAAAATATTGTATCTACAACAAAATGATATCAATAACAATGTCAGCTCAGCAAAAGAATAAGCCCTCACCCAGCCCCAGCTCATGAAAAATGGAGATTTTTTTATTTTTTTTATTTTTTTTACAAATTTAGGATTTTTTTTCACCACTTAAATAAAAAAAGAACCTAAAAGAACCTATACGTGTTTGGTATCTACGAACTTGTAATGAGCTGGAGAATCATAATGGCAGGTCAGTTTTAGCATTTAGTAAACATATTTTTTTTAAAAATTGTGGGATTGCACTTTTTTTGCAATTTCACCGCACTTTGATTTTTTTTCCATTTTCCAGTACACTATATGGCAAAACCTATGGTGTTGTTCAAAAGTACAGCTTGTCCCACAAAAAAAGCAAGCCTGCACAAAATAAAAACCCAAGGTGGTGGTGAAGGGGTTAAAGTATGGAGTGTCTTCCTGGTGGAAAATGCCTTAGGTTTGATAAATACAGAAGTGGTGACGTTATTCTATTATACTTTTCCTCTGAGGCCGGGGTTACACTTGCATGTGCAATGCGAGAAACTCGCATCAATATCCAGCACTCGGGACCGGAGCGTTTAGCTGCATAGAAATACATGCAACCGCACACTCCGGTCCCGAGTGCCGACTGCAGTGCCGGGTATTGAGGCGAGAGACTCATGCAAGTTTCTCACATTGCACTCGCAAGTGTGACCCCGGCCTGATTGTTCCACTCCTGGTTTTGGCTGACACATACATACTGATGTAAAATACTGACCAAATACTCAACGTGTGTACGTGGCCTTAAGGATGGACATGTCACATCTTTTGAAAAGTGCTTTAACCCCTTTCGAACATAGCCAATTTCCATTTTTGCGTAAACTGACCTACGGTGCGTTTCGTATTCGCATCATCTCAGTATCTCTTGTGGATGAAACCACATGTAATGATACAGTCATAATAAAGGATTGCCAAAGCCAGGAAGTATCAAAAACAAAGAAGCTTTTTTTGCAAGTCTATGGGGAAAATCCGCACATAAAGGCTCCTTTCCACTTGCGAGGAAAAAATCGGATTGCACTCGGACCAATGTTAGTCAATAGGTGTCTTTTCATTTGCGATTTTTTTCTCAGCCGAAATCGGACTGAGAAAAAAATCGCAGCATGCTGCGTATTGCTGCGATTCTCGGACGAGACTCGCCAATGCAAGTCAATGGGTGCGACAAAAAAACGCACAGCACTCGCACCATGTGAGTGCTGTCCGATTTTTATGCACCGGTGTCCTTTGAAAAGCCGGTAATTCAGCGCAGTGTAGAGTAAAATCACACTGACAGGTTAGATTAGAGTAGATATATACACATAGAATATTTATATACACATATATATATGTCAGGGAGACACATATATATATATATATATTTTTTTTTTTAATGCAGCGCTAGATAGCAGAAAAGCCGGTAATTCAATTGCCGGCTTTTGCTATCTCCTTCACAAACCCGACATGATATGAGACATGGTTTACATACAGTAAACCATCTCATATCCCTTTTTTTTTTTTGCATATTCCACACTACTAATGTTAGTAGTGTGTATGTGCAAAATTTGGGTGCTCTAGTTATTAAATTAAAGGGTTAAACCGCGGAAAAAATTGGCGTGGGATCCCGCGCAATTTTCTCCGCCAGAATGGTAAAGCCAGTGACTGAGGGCAGATATTAATAGCCTGGAGAGGGTCCATGGTTATTGGCCCCCCTGGCTACAAAACATCTGCCCCCAGCCACCCCAGAAAAGGCACATCTGGAAGATGCGCCTATTCTGGCACTTGACCACTCTCTTCCCATTCCCCTGTAGCGGTGGGATATGGGGTAATGAAGGGTTAATGTCACCTTGCTATTGTAAGGTGACATTAAGCCAGATTAATAATGGAGAGGCGTCAATTATGACACCTATCCATTATTAATCCAATAGTATGAAATGGTTAAAAAACACACACACATTATTACAAAGTATTTTAATGAAATAAATACACAGGTTTTTGTAATATTTTATTATACTGGTAATCCATCTAAAGACCCTTGTTCTGTAAAAAAGGTAAAATAAAAAAACAACAATATCCCATACCTTCCGATGATCAGTCTCGTCCCACGCTGTAAATCCATCTGAAAGGGTTAACTAATGTTACAAGCAGAAGCTCTGCTAATGCAGCTGTGCTCCTGCCTGTAAAACCTCGGGGAATGAATGGAATGTAGGTCAATGACCTGTAGTTACCTTCAGTCGCGGTGATGCGCCCTCTGCTGGATGTCCTCATATGAACTCGAGCGTGGGAAAATATTCTGAAAAGTTCCCAGGCTCGAGTTCATATAAGGCCAGTTTCACACGTCAGTGGCTCCGCTACGTGAGGTGACAGTTTCCTCACATACCGGAGACACTGACTCACGTAGACACATTAAAATCAATGTGTCTCTGCACATGTCAGCGTGTTTTCACGGACCGTGTGTCCATTTGAAAAACACGGAGACATGTCAGTGTTTGTGGGAGCGCACGTATCACACGGACCCATTAAAGTCAATGGGTCCGTGTAAAACACGTACCGCACACGGATGCTGTCCGTGTGCAGTCCGTGTGCCGTGCAGGAGACAGCGCTACAGTAAGCACTGTCCCCCCAGCTTGTGGTGCTGAAGCCCCATTCATTTCTTCTCTCCAGCAGCGTTCGCTGGAGCGAAGGAATGAAAAATCTTTTTTTTAATTTTTTTTGTTGCTAAAATAAAGTTCCCGGTATTCTCCCCCCTTCCACCCCCTGTGCGCCCGCCTGCTGGCATTAAAATACTTACCCAGCTCCCTGTCAGCTTCCTCTCAGCTTTGCTGCTTGTCCTCTATGAGCGGTCACGTAGTGCCGCACATTACAGTGATGAATATGCGGCTCCACCTCCCATAGGGGTGGAGCCGCATATTTATCACTGTAATAAGCGGCACCATGTGACCACTCATACAGGAAGAGCTGCGACGCTGAGAGGAAGCTTCGAGGGAGCTGGGTAAGTATTTTAATGCCAACGGGTGGGTGCACAGGGAGTGGGAGGGGGGAGAATACCGGGAACTTTATTTTAACAACAAAAAAAATTTTAAAAAATGATTTTTCATTCCTTCTCTCCAGCGAATGCTGCTGAGAAGAAGGAATGAATTCTGGATTCAGCACCCAAAGCAGGGGACAGCGCTTAACTCTAGCGCTGTCTCCTGCACGGTGCGTGTGGTACCCAGTTGGCACACGGACGGCACACGGCTGCCGCACGTGTGCCACACTGATGTGCCATGTGAGCACACGGACACGGATAACTCCGGTACCGATTTTTCCGGTACCGGAATTATCTGGACGTGTGGGACAGGCCTAAGGACATCCAGCAGAGGGTGATTTTACTTCACAGCATGCGTCGGTACGTCGGCCCAACGCACTGCGACGGGCCCGTACCGACGCTAGTGTGAAAGAAGCCTTTACTGGAACTGTGTTTTTGACGCAGCAAAAATTCACAGTGTCAAAAACGCACCAAAGAGCTTATTGTGGGCATGCAGCCTAAAATAGTTAAAAAAAGTGACATAAGTCCAGGCTCAGGTTACTTTCTTACTTGCATCGGTACGGATATGTCGCTATGCGTCGGGCCGACGTACCATTGCACGTTGTGAAATTTGTGCCCGATGTGGGCAGCGGATGCAGTTTTTCAACGCATCCGCTGCCCATTCTGAAGTCTGGGGAGGAGGGGGCAGAGTTTCAGCCGCACATGTGCGGTCAAAAATGGCGGACGCGACGGGCAAAAAAAGTTCACTTGAACGTTTTTTCGTGCCAACGGTCTGCCAAAACACGACGGATCCATTGCACGACGGATGCGACGTGCGGGTACATTTGCAGGATCCGTTTTTTTCCCAAAATGACGGATTGCGACGGATAGCAAACGACGCACGTGTGAAAGAGGCCTCACACGTCCAGATTTTTCCAGTACGTGAAGAAACGGTCCCGGAGCTATCCATGTCCGGGTGTGCACGTAGGCCATCCGTGTGTCATCAGTGTGCTGTCTGTGTGTCCGTGTTTCTCATCCGTGTGCTATCAGTATGCTGTCCGTGTGTCCGTGTTTTGAAACAATTTGTTTCAATTTTAACCCTATGACTTTAAAAAAGCACACGGACAGCATCCATGTGCGGTACGTGTTTACACGCACCCATTGACTTTAATGGGTCCGTGTGATCCGTGTGCTCCAACGAACACTGACATGTCTCCATGTTTTGCACACGGACACATGGTGCAGAGATTCATTTTAATGTGTCTACGTGTGTCAGTGTCTCCAGTACATGAGGAAACTGTCACCACACGTACCGGAGCCACTGACGTGTGAAACCGGCCTAAGGCTACTTTCACACTAGCGTCGGCATTAGCCCGTCGCAGTGCGTCGGGCCGATGCACCGACGCATCCTGTGTCAACGCAGCACAACAGGGGCTGCGGATGCATTATTACAACGCATCCGCTGCCCCATTGCGAGTTGCGGGGAGGAGGGGGTGGAGTTCTGTCCGCGCATGCACGGTTGGAAATGGCGGACACAACGCACCAAAAAACGTTACAAGCAACATTTTTTGGTGCCGACGGTCCGCCACAACACGACGCAACTGTCGCACGACGGTTGCGACGTGTGGCAACGCGTCGCTAATACAAGCCTATGGAGAAAAACGCATCCTGCAAACAACTTTGCAGGATGCGTTTTTTCTGCAAAACGATGCATTGCGACGTGCGTCGTACGACGCTAGTGTGAAAGTAGCCTAAGATGGAGCATGTGCACAGCAATATCATTGCTGTGAATTCTGTTGATTTTATTGGTCGCTTTTGTGGTGCTTTTGCCAAGAGGTTTTGTGGTGGAATCTGTCTGAAAAAGACATTGTGTGCAGATAGCCTGAATTTTTTTTACACATTTTTTGCCATTGCAGCCAAATTCTAATTGTGCAAATGCAGCTTTGATTACCTAAACCTTAAAAAGATTATCCATATGCGAAATGTTGAGATGGTAGGTTGGACAATTTATTATTGGCTAATTAGCATGTGGACAATTATAAAGTTTGTAAAAGGGTTGGTTCATTAGCTGAAGCTGTTGGAAAGGTTGGGCAGAGAGCTGTTTGCAAACCACTTGTCAGCTGCAACATCCTGAACTACAGCAGAACTATGGGAGAACCCAAGATTCTGGATGTGAAAGATGTGGCTTCAATGTTAAATGAAAATGCTGCTACTCCAAAGAAAGACCGAGTAAAGCGACCAATGAACTCTTTTATGGTTTGGTCACAAAACGAGAGGCGAAAGATCATTGCAGAATGTCCTGAACTTCACAACTCTGAAATCAGCAGACGACTGGGAAAAGAGTGGAAGCTTCTTAGTGCTGCAGAAAAGCTTCCTTTCATAGAAGAATCCAGAAGACTGAGAGCTGAACACCTGAGGTTGCATCCTGATTACAGATACAAACCAAGGAGGAAGCCAAAGAGAAAGGACATTTATTTGCCTAAGAATTTGTTGACTTCACGTGCAGTTCCATCACCTATCCCTAACGAGGTAAACCCAAAGATTGAACCTTATGCCTATTTCAGTGGATGGCCAAATGACCCTTATGCTCTGATGCATGAGCAGTTTGGTTGCATGCAGCACGGTGGGTTAAATATTTCCCAGATCTCACCATTTCACTGGTCTGATGTCAATAATTACCACTATAATCATATGATGCAATCTGCTCAGGGTTACCCAAATTCTGATATTTATAATGTAGCTCAACCGCACAGTCAGCAAAGCACACCTGTTATGGAGGAAGCCATGATGTTTGGGGTCAAATCTCCACTTTCTGAAATCTGCCCGCGAACTGAGAGTGCCAGCTCGGGAGATTCTATGAGCATGTCCTCGCCTCTAGGAGATTATGGATGTGAACAAGGTCTTCATAATGGCAGACGTCACACCATCCATCACCAAAGTGTGGTGCCTGAAATAAGTGGAAATTCTTTTCTAGATGACCTCTTCTCAAAAACTATAGAAACTTGACAATTCTATTACAATGCTTCAAAAACTTGAATGTGTAAAGGGGATTATTTTGTTCTATGACAAAGTTTACACAAAGCTACTTGATGCTTAACCATTGACTCTTATGACTCTGGGTCTTCTGTGCTTTGGCGCACCCAGATTTTTACTGGTGACTCTAATAGGCTAACGCTTTGTGACTGCCTTACTAATTGTGCTTATTGCTCTTTTATCGGAAGCCTTATACCTGTATTTTTATAAGCTGGTTCCTGTCTTAAGACTTCAATTGCTGCTATTTTGTATAATAAAATTTTGACTAACTTAAAAAAATGCTGCTTGTTTCTGAACGGTTTAATATTCAATTGAATACTAGAGAGACTAATGGCGTGTAAGGATCGCGTTTACTGTGGATGTCCCTTGCTATAAAGCTGTTCTATTAGATCCGGAGACCTGCAGTTGGTCTGACTTGTTCCATACACTGACCTGTAGGTAATCCACTCTAGCAAATTAATTTGTACTCCATACCTCTTCTGATCTTATTGCATGTTTTCACCCATCATTGCAAAGGGTGACATCTGCTCCCATTATGCTGCAGATGCTCAGTGTAAAATTTCATAATCTCATATCTCACAGTAGTAATATTGTCGAGCTGCTACAAAATCTGCAAATCTCATCTGCCATATTCCAATTTTACAAGCTGGATTTTCGCAGCAGACTTCCTTCTCTGCAATGAAAATGCATCTACAAATGTTCAGTGTGGAAGTAATTTTTATTAAATCCACACTGAACATTAAACCGAAAGGTTTTTTTTTTTTAATGTATTGATCTGCTGATTCTTGTTGCCCAAACCATGTGTGCATTCTGCACTATAGGTTTTCATGCAAGGTATAGAGGTAAGATTGTCCCATATATAACGGTTGCTAGATATGGTATATGTTGTAGACCGAACAGGTCTGTAGATTGATGCTGCCCAAACCACAGGTAAGGCTACTTTCACACTAGCGTCGTTCGACGCACGTCACAATGCGTCGTTTTGGAGAAAAAACGCAACCTGCAAAGTTGCCCGCAGGATGCGTTTTTTTTTTTCTCCATAGACTTTCATTAGTGACGGATTGCTACACGTCGCATCCACCATGCGACGTGTTTTTGCAGTCTGTCGGGACAAAAAAACGTTGCTTGCAACGTCTTTTTTGTCCGTCGGCTCCGCTTTTTCCGACCGCACACGCACGGCCGGAACTCCGCCCCCTCCTCCCCGGACCTTGCAATGGGGCAGCGGATGCGTTGTAAAACTGCATTCGCTGCCCCATTGTGATTTTACTTCACAGCATGCGTCAGTACGTTGGCCCGACGCACTGCGACGGGCCCATACCGATGCTAGTGGGAAAGTAGCCTTATCTGAATGTGCCTGGCTGGACAATTGTGGCAAGTTGCGGTTTTTGCCAACACTTCAGCATTTCAATGAGTATAGTTGGAAGATCTGGTTGGAGATGAGACTAGTCTGGTGCTAAATTCTCAATACACTGGTTTAAGTGACAGCTGTTTCCAACTACAAACATGGGGAGAACCTGTGAATCACCTGGAGCAGTGCAGTCATAGTCAGTTCTCTACCTATGGTCCCTGAGCAGGCTCTTCAAGCTATACGCTATGAAATGCTGGAGCATTTCAGAGCAAATACACATAGATGCAGCCTTATTCATGCTGGCAGGCTTACACCCCATTTTATTTTCTTTGTATAACGTATATGTTCTGGGACAAATGTCACCGTGAAGATTGTGGGACTGCAGCTTAAACACAGACCTGTTCCCGCCAGGATAGAACACTGATCCAGCAGCCCAAGCCATACGCTGTAATGGATATGTGATCTATTGCCTCACTCAAATGCTGATGCTAAAACGGATATGCTGGACTAGCTTGGTGGCTCAATGGCTAGCACTGTTGTGCAGGCTTCAAATCCCACCACTGATGAGTTTCTATAATCTCCCCCATGTTTGTTATTGTGGATTTCCGACACTCCAAACTCATACCATTTGGGTTAACAGTTTAGCCCCTTCATGACCACAGCTTTTTTTTTTTTTACTCACCTCCTTCCCAGAGCCATAACTTTTTTTTTTTTTCCGTCAATATGGCCATGTGAGGGCTTATTTTTTGTGGGACAAGTTGTACTTTTGAATGACATCATTAGCATGTCGTGTACTAGAAAACGGGGAAAAAAATTCCAAGTGTGGCAAAATTGCAAAAAAAGTGCAATCCCACACTTGTTTTTTTTATTTGGCTTTTTGCTAGGTTCACTAAATCATAAAACTGACCTGCTATTATGATTCTCCAGGTCATTACGAGTTCATAGACACCAAATATGTCTAGGTTATTTATCTAAGTGGTAAAAAAAAATTTGTGCAATTTTCCAATACGCGTAGCGCTTCCATTTTTGGGGGATCCCGGGTGAAGGCTTATAAATTTTTTTTTTTTTTTTTTTTTTTGTGTGCCAAGCTGACATTTTTAATACCATTTCGGTGCAGATAAGTCCTTTTGATCATCCGTTATTCCATTTGAATGCAATGCCACGGCGACCAAAAAAATGTAATTCTGGCATTTCAATTTTTATTTATTTTTTTTTTTTCTTGCTATGCCGTTTAGCAATCATGTTAATCTTATTCTATATATTTTTTTTTTTTTTCGAGCGATACCAAATATGTGCAGGTTTGAGTTTTTTGTTTTTTTTATTTTGAAAGGGGGCGATTTAAACTTTTATATTTATATTTTTAAAAAACTTTTTTTACTTTTGCCATGCTTCAATAGCCTCCATGGGAGGCTAGATGCTGGCACAACTCTATCAGCCCTGCTATATGGAAAGGATGCATAGATCGCTCCTATGTAGTAGATTTACTGCATTGCTATGAGCGCCGACCAGAGTGGCGCTCACAGCAATCCGGCATCAGCAACCATAAAGGTCTCAAGGAGACCTCTGGACTGGTTGTTATGCTGACCCCCGATCATGTGACGGGGGTCGGCGATGAGCGTATTTCTGTCCCGATGGCCAGAGGCACTTGTTAAATGCCGCTGTCAGTTTGACAGCGGCATTTAACTAGTTAATAGCGGCGGGTGGATCGTGATTCCACTCCCCGCTTTTGCGGGCACATGTCAGTGGACAGCTGACATGTCCTGGCTTTGATGCTGGCTCATCACTGGAGCCCACATCAAAGCGGGGTCTCTGACCTCGGACGTATTATCCCATCCGAGGTCAGAAAGGGGGTTAATGACCAGGTCAATATTTTTTTTTTTTTTTTTTTTTTATAATCTGACCATTGTCACTTTAATATCATGCCACAATCCATAATACTTTATTTCAAAATATGGATTTTACTCGGACTCCCACGACAGCACGACAGAGAGAGGGGATCCGCCCATTAGGACCAGGAAACCTACAGATGCAAAAGGGCGGTACCTCTCCCTTGCCTCAGTTGGTTTCCTGTTCCTGAGGGGACGGGTGCCTACAGACGAAGGAGCCCAGGCCGGCCGGCCGATTACGGTAGCGGGGGGGGGTCTCCTACCTCGGCCGGTGCGGAGATCCCTGGAGACACCACGGTGGTCCTTGCTGGATTGCACGTCGGTGGTGTTCGCAGCAGGGAGCGGAGTCCGGAGGATTTCCTGCATCCATCAGCGTCGGCGCAGGTAAGTATTCCCATTGGTGGTGCAGCGGTGCGGCATGGCTGCGGGTGCCGGGCTCCGATGTGTGGGCGAGCTCCGGAGCGCTGCCGATCCGTCCCCGGCATCCTGCACCGCTCTCAGCGTGTGCTGGAGCGTTTCCGGGTGCGGTGACGTGGGGGGGCGGAGTCTGGTAGCCGCTTCCGGGTCGCCGGGCGTCTGCGCATGCGCGGGCGTTCCAAGATGTCGGCGCCCATCGCATCTGAGCGCCGGTTCATCATACAGCCCTCTGCCCTCCTGACTGTGTCCAGGAACCAATAGGGATAGCGCTGGCCTATCTGCTGACCGGATCCAAGGGGGATATAAGCAGGTCACAATTTCAGAACCATGCTTTTGGTCGTAATCCGTCATGGAGAGTGGTGGTGAGCAGCAGCAGCAGCAGCTGTTGGACGAGATGCGTCAGAAGCCCAAAAAGGATAGAGGCGACCAACCTAGTCGGAAAAGCTCATCCGAACAGGGATCCAGAGCTTCGTCTAGGAAAGAACCCCCTCGGATTCCGGGGAAGAAAAGTACGGAAAAATCCAAGCATAAGGAGTGTGCCCTCTGTGGAGTCCCCTTACCCGACTCCTGTACTAAAAAGTTATGTGCCCCCTGTATACAACAGACGGTGAGGTCTACAGGAGTGGTTGGGTGGAAGTGACTTAGGTCAGATAGTGGTTATCACCTATATTGTCCTCCCCTAGGTAGCAGAAGAGTCCGTGAGTACGGCAAATTTAAAAGAAATGATTCGGCTGGAAGTAAGGGAGTCATTACGATCCCTATCCCAAGCGGAAGGCTCGAAGCATAGGACCCCTGTGGACTTTAATTCATCAGAAGAGGAAAGAGAAGAAAATATTTATCTCTCTAGTCCTTTCTCCTCTTCATCAGATGAAGAGTCTGGACGATTTTGTCTACCCTTAGATAAAATTGACAAGGTAGTCAAATCAGTTAGGGGCACGATGGGTATAGAGGAACCCAAATCACAGCCCTCCAAACAGGAGTTAATGTTTAGTGGGTTAGATCGTAAGAAACATAGGTCTTTTCCGGTAAATGAGAAGATCAAAGAATTGATACTCCGTGAATGGAAAAAACCTGAAAAAAAGGGGGCCTTACCGCCAGCTTTAAAACGAAGGTATCCCTTTGATGATCCGGTGGTGGAGACATGGGATAAAGCTCCGAGGTTGGACGCGGCCGTAGCAAAGGCGTCAAAGAAAGCCTCATTACCCTTTGAGGATATGGGGTCCCTCAAAGATCCCCTAGACAAAGGTGGATATCTTTCTTAAAGGTACCTGGGAGATGGCGGCTGGATCCCTCAGACCAGCAGTGGCCACAACATGCACAGCCAGATCATTAATGGTCTGGCTAGATCAATTAGAGTCTCAGCTGAAGGATGGGGCATCCAGAGATTCTATTTTGAAAGCGCTTCCGACAATTCAGAATGCTGCAGCCTTCCTATCGGATGCTTCTGTGGACTCTGTCAGAATGGCGGCCAGAGCAGCAGGTCTATCTAACGCGGCTCGCAGGGCCCTATGGTTAAAATGCTGGTCAGGGGACATCCAGTCCAGAACTAAGCTCTGCGCCATTCCGTGCGAGGGACAGTATCTCTTCGGTCCAATGCTGGACGAGTTACTGGAAAAGGCAAGCGATGATAAAAAGAAGTTCCCAAGTCTGTACTCGGCATCCTACCGCCGACCCTTCAGTCGAAGAAGATTTGGTCGTGGGAAGAAACGCGGGTCCTCTCCCACTAGAGAGAGTTTCAGATGGGAAGACAGACGCGGTAGAGGTACGGGATATATGTTTCGCCGTTCCTCAAAGGATCAGAAAAAACCAGACCAATGACTAGCAATCCCTGTGGGGGGCAGACTGTCAGCATTCTCCTCAGCATGGCTTGACATAACGAACAGTAGATGGGTCAGAGGCATTGTTACTAAAGGTCTAAGGCTGGACTTCAATCATTGGCCTCGGGATAAATTCAAAGTAACCCCTTATCGTTCCTCCCCCCTGGAGCAAGCAGCCCTAGAGGCTGAAGTCATGAACTTATGCGCCAAGAATGTATTGGTGGAAATTCCAGATTCAGAAAAAGGAAGGGGATTTTATTCTCCTCTTTTTCTGATCAAAAAGCCAGATGGATCGTTTAGAACGATCATTAATCTAAAGCGTCTTAATGAATTCCTGGTTAATGAATCCTTCAAAATGGAAACGGTTAATTCAGCAATAAAGATATTGTTTAATCACTGTTTTATGGTAGTTGTAGATCTTAAAGATGCATACTATCATGTTCCAATACATGAAGATTTCCAGAAATTCCTGAGAGTAGCGGTGTCAATGGAGGGTAGCATTCACCATTTCCAGTTCAGAGCGCTCCCCTTTGGCTTATCAGCAGCTCCTAGAGTGTTCACAAAGCTAGTGGCTGAGGTTATGGCGCACTTGCGAGAGTCCGACATCCTGATCATTCCCTACTTGGATGACTTCCTTATAGTAGGGAGCTCAGCAGACCATTGCCTGTCCCAGCTAGAATCAGCCACATCCAGACTGGAGCGTCTGGGGTGGATCATAAATTATGAGAAATCCCGTTTACAGCCTCAAAAAATACAAAGATTCTTAGGACTATCATTAAACTCAGAAACACAACAATGTTGTCTTCCACTCGACAAATCTTTACATATTCAGCAACAGGTGTCTAAGGCAATTGACAAACCATCCATGACCCTTAGACAGGCTATGTCTCTATTGGGTTCCTTAACTTCCTGCATTCCCGCTGTCCGTTGGGCCCAATTCCACACCAGACCATTACAAGCTGAGGTGCTGGTTAATGACAAAATCTTACAGGGGTTCCTGCAGAGTCAGGTTACTTTAGGTCCAAAAGCACTCACATCTCTTAAGTGGTGGCTAGTCAGTGAAAACTTATCGGCGGGAGTTCCCTGGGTGTCACAGGTAACACGTGTGGTAACTACAGACGCTAGCCCTACGGGTTGGGGAGCACACATGGATGACATGATGATTCAGGGTCTATGGCCCCCTTCCCTAATATCAGCCTCCTCCAACCAGAAAGAATTAATGGCAGTAGAGCTTTCAGTGAAAAAATTCCTCTCATATCTGCAGGGTCATCATGTCAAGATCCTTTCGGACAACCGGGTGACGGTCGCGTACATAAATCATCAGGGTGGAACTCATTCCGAGTCACTGATGAGAGTGGCGGATCGTCTGTTCCAGACAGCAGAGAATCACTTTTTATCCCTATCCGCACTGCACATAAGAGGAAAAGAAAACGTCAAAGCGGACTTTCTAAGCCGCAACACCTTGAGACAAGGGGAGTGGTCCCTAAACAATTGCGTGTTCGATCAGATTGTCCACAAATGGGGACATCCAGATGTAGATCTATTTGCTACCAGGGACAACCGGAAGATAACAAAATTCTGTTCCCTAAATCCCAGGGAAAATCCTCTAGCCGTAGACGCTTTCCTGATCAATTGGGATTTTCAGCTGGCATACGCATTTCCTCCACTAGGCCTATTACCCTTGGTAGTCAGGAAGATAAGGGAAGATCGAGCCAGGGTTATATTGATTGCCCCATTCTGGCCCAGAAGGGCCTGGTTCACTTGGCTCAGGATCATGTCAGTGGAGGATCCCTGGGTACTTCCGGAGATTCCGGATTTGCTCTACCAGGGGCCGATCAGTCATCCGCAAGTAAAGAACCTTCATTTAACGGCATGGACTTTGAAAGGGCGTTACTGAAAAACAAAGGGTTCTCCCCGAGTTTGATTGAAACCCTTATGAAAAGTAGGAAGCAGATAACCACAACAATCTACGCTAGAACCTGGCGAAAGTTTCTGGCCTCTTCTGATTTCAATTTAGAAGAAGGAATACCTGTAAAACAAATTTTAGAATTCCTGCAAAAAGGCTTAGAACTAGGTCTATCCACTAGTACTCTAAAGGTACAGGTCTCGGCCCTAGGGGCTCTATTCTCCTGTAACATTGCCAATAATTACTGGATCTCAAGGTTCATTAAGGCATCCAGTAGATCTAGACCCATTCAGAACGATAGATCTATGCCTTGGGATCTCAACTTAGTCCTATCAGCATTGACTAAAGAGCCATTTGAACCTTTGCAAACAGCTTCAATTAAGGCACTATCCCTTAAGACAGCATTTCTGGTAGCAATTACATCTGCCCGTAGAGTAGGAGACATACAAGCTCTCTCCAGGGTATCCCCTTATACAGAGTTTCTACCAGACAGAGTAATCCTCAGACCGGACCCAGCCTATTTACCAAAAGTATCATCGCGGTTTCACAGGTCACAAGAGATAATCTTACCATCCTTCCTCCCTAATCCTGCTAACCCTAAGGAAGAACTACTCCATACATTAGACGTTAGGAGATGCCTGCTAGAATACATCTCGGTTACCGACACATGGAAGAAAGATGATGCATTATTTTTATCTTTCCAAAATCCTAGAAAGGGACTTAGGGTATCAAAATACACATTAGCAAAGTGGATTAGGGAGGCTATCTCTTTGGCTTATACTGCAGGTGGGGGTCCGGCTCCGCAGAATCTGAGGGCGCATTCCACCAGGGCCATGGCTACATCCTGGGCGGAAAAATCTGGAGTATCAATCGACCAGATATGTAAGGCGGCCACATGGTCATCCCCGTCCACCTTCTTTAAGCACTATAGGTTGGATTTGGGGGCTTCCTCTGATCTCACTTTCGGGTTAAGGGTGCTACAGGCCATAGTCCCTCCCTAAGGTACCTTACATCTCTGTAATTCTCTGTCGTGCTGTCATGGGAGTCCAAGTAAAGCATTAAGCTACTTACTGGTAGCGGCGTTTCTCGGAGGCCCATGACAGCACCCTTAGTTCCCTCCCTATTCACTGGGGGTTGCACTTCCTATAGATGTATATATCTCACTCAGGATACCAGTTCCAAATATATAGCTGGAAATTTGTATATAATCTGTATATAATTGTATGTAGTGTATATTTTTTGTGCCACTAACCGCGGTAGTCCTCTCAAGACTCTGAAATACAACTGAGGCAAGGGAGAGGTACCGCCCTTTTGTATCTGTAGGTTTCCTGTTCCTAATGGGCGGATCCCCTCTCTCTGTCGTGCTGTCGTGCTGTCATGGGCCTCCGAGAAACGCCGCTACCAGTAAGTAGCTTAATGCTTTATCGTAATTTGTTTGACACTCTTGATCTGTATGTTGCACACTTGTGACATGATCTATATGCACTCCTTGTATGAGGATAATGGGCTTGGGCGTTACGCTTACTCATTGTCACTTTATGTAGCAATAATTCTGGAATGCTTCAAGATATCCCGTTTGTTTTGTTTTTTGGTTTCCCCATGACACATTATACTTTGATAGTGGTAAGCTTAGGTTGATATGTTTTATTTTTGTAAATAAACACAACAGAAATTTGATAAAATTAAAAAAAAGCCATTTTAAACTGATTATCCCTTTAATCCAGATAGTTATACCACCCAACACATTAATAAATAACATTTCCCTCATGCCTGCTTTACATCAGCACCATTTGTCAAACGTTTTATTTTGTTAGCATTTTAAAGGGTTTAACCCCTCTCTGACATCTGACGTAGCAATACATCCCATGTGCACTGGACCTATTTGTCCAGGGACTGATTATTGCGTCATCGGGCAATCGCCACCAGGTGTCAGTGCCAGGAGCTGTCACGCACCGCTTCCAGCTCTTTAACCCCCTTAATTCTGCGATCGTAGCATTCCGGGAGCCAGGAGAGGGATGAACAGAGAGGATCAGAGACCCAACCCCCCCCTCCCCACGGCGTGACGCGGGGGACCTGATTGTTGCCATGGTGACCCGATGTTATCATGACTACATCTGGGTCACCAGAGCAAAGAAAGCTTCCCTCTCAGGTCAGAGCTGACAGATTGCATAGTATACAAGCGATGAGCCTGCAAAAATTATAGTCCCATAGTGGGACAAATTTAAAAAAAAAAAAAAAAATTTGTGAAAATATTAAAACTAATAAAATCAAGATATTGGATCTCTAAATACTTGTTTGAAAAAAAAAAAGTACACATTTGATATTGCTGCATCCGCAACAAGCCGACATATAAAACTGTCCCACTAGTTAACTCCTTTAGCGAACATCATAAAAAAATTAAGGCATGGTTTGTCTTTTTTTGTTCCTATTTTATTTTATCTTACCGCCGAACAAAAAGTGGAATAAAATGCGATCAAAAAGATGGATATAAACATGGTACCGCTGAAAAACGCCATCTTGTTTTATAAAAATTTACTTTTTCTATAAAAGTCTTTTGTGTAAAAGCGCCAAAACACAAACTATTTTAACCAGGTATTGCTTTAATCGCACTGACTCGAATAAAGTCGCCTAATCACTTATAACGCATAAGGAATGGTCTATAAAATAAATCCAATTCACTTTTTTTTTTTTTTTTGTCTCTGTGCACATTTATCCTGCACTGAGCACTTACACCAGGGTTTCCGAGTAATTCTCTGAAATACATGCTTCAGCCGGAACCTCTGGCGGAACATTCCCTATAATGAGGCACTGTGGACGTCGCCTGACCTTTAATCCAGAGTTGTCCATCTTTTTAGTTGTGCACTTCTGAAAAGGGCACTGCTGAACATAGGCCATACAGAGTCCAGAGCAACTCTGCTGCCTCGATATAGTGAATGGATCCCTTGGAGCGGTTTCATCTGACTCTCGTCACTCAGACAGTGATTAGGGATCAGCTGATGCCGCACAGTCTGAAGAAGGCGGAGGGAGATGAGTGAGAGGCAAAGTTATGCACTGTGCATGCCCATGAATCCCAGCCCCGCAGTGTGAATAAATCAGAAGACCCTGTGGGGCGGGATCTCGGGCAGCGCGGCCGCACAGGCACAGTCAGCCTGACATCAAATGATGTCAGAAGACGGGCAGCGCTAACTGCGCATGGCCAAGGGATAACATAACAGTGCAGGCTACGGGACAGATTCAAACAACGCTGAGGAGGCGACGCCCGGCACCAAGGGGGTATGAATGACGGCTGTGCTGCGTCTGATTAGGGGGGAAAGACCTGCCTACCTGGCGATTTCATGGTATGAGGGAGCACATTTTATAAGTGTTTATTTCAGCGTGTGCAAGGAGCATAACTAAAAGAGCCATCTTGTGAGAATGCAGCATCAGTGCTGCACAAAGTGGCTCTTTTAGTTACAAACGCCTGGGAAGGGGTGACGGGTTCCCTTTAAAGGAAATATAGGGGGCTTCCACATTATCAGTAGCGCAAAGGCTCTGGAAAAGCAAAATCTACTATATAATTGTCTAAAGGTCACTTCCTTCTGTCATGGTTATTCATTCGCTGATTGGTCTCGGCAGCTGCCTGTCATGGCTGCCGTGACCAATCAGCAATGGGCATAGTCCGGAAAAAAATGGCCGCTCCTTACTCCCCGCAGTCAGTGCCTGTCGCCCGCATACTCCTCTCCGGTCACCGCTAACACAAGGTTAATGCCGGCGGTAACGGATCGCGTTATGCCGCGGGTAACGCACTCCGTTACCGCCGCTATTAACCCTGTGTGTCCCCAACTTTTTACTATTGATGCTGCGTATGCAGCATCAATAGAAAAACGATCTAATGTTAAAAATAATAATAAAAAAAACCTTATTCTCACCTTCCGCCATCGCGTCCTCTCCTCGGCACTGCAAGCAGCAGGTTCCGCTTCCAAAGATGCTATGGGTATGGCCTTCCATGACCGCGACGACATGGAAGGTCCTGCGCTCATACCAATCCTGGGACCGGACACCGCACACGAGCGCCGGAACTACAACGGGCTCTTCGGATGGTGAGTATGTTTCTTTTTTATTTTTTAACCTGTTACATACGTGACTGGGCAATATACTACGTGTCTGTGCTGTATACTACCTGACTGGCCAATATACTAAGTCGCTGTGCAATATACTACGTGGCTCTGTGCTTTATATTACGTGGCTGTGCTGTATATTACGTGGCTGGGCAATATACTACGTGACTGGGCAATATACTACGTGGCTGGGCAATATACTACGTGGCTCTGTGCTGTACACTACGTGGCTCTGTGCTGTATACTACGTGGCTGGGCAATATACTACGTGGCTGGGCAATATACTACGTGACTGGGCAATATAGTACGTGGTTGGGCAATATAGTACGTGACTGGCCAATATTCTACGTGGCTGGCCAATATAGTATGTGGCTGGGCAATATAGTAGTGGCTGGGCAATATACTACGAGGACATGCATATTCTAGAATACCCGATGCGTTAGAATTGGGCCACCATCTAGTAATTCCATAACCCTCCAAAAGAAATCCAGCAAATTCTGTGCTGTTGCCCCTCCCTTCTGAGCCCCACAGTGTACCTAAACAAATCACATATAGTGTCCACATATTTGGCACTTCTGAAGTGATGAGAGCATGCCTAACTTGCGGGTACATGTCTCTAGAAGCAAGGGCTGGGCATAACATACTGGAGACTGCAACACACTGGTCACTACAGCATACTGGTCACTACAACTGCAGTTTGCAATTTTCACTAGGCAGAATTCATTGCTGCTTGTTTCTGGAGAATACCCATAGAATCAAATTCGTCACTACACCTGTAGATAAATTATCAAAGAGGTATAGTTTCCCAAATGGGGTCATTTGAGGGAGGATTATGCACTTTTATCAATTAGGGGATCTGTATATGGAGTTGGCAAATTGTTCTAGGAAAATCTGCGCTCCAGGAGGCACATAGTGCTCCGTTCCTCCCAAGTCTCTCCATATGGCTATGTAGTACTGTTTAGCCACTTATAGGGTACTAGATGGTGGCCCGATTCTAATGCATCGGGTATTCTATAAAATATGTATTTATGTATGTATATAGCAGCCACATAGTATATAGCACAGGCCACGTAGTATATAGGAGCCATGTAGTATATAGCAGACAAATACTATGTGGCCTGTGCTATATACTATGTGGCTGCTATATACATGCATATTGTAGAATACCCGATATTGTTAATACAGGCCACGCAATAGATAACACAGCCACATACTATATAACACAGCCCACGCAGTATATAGCAGCCACGCAGTATATAACACAGGCGACGTAGTATATAACACAGGCCACGCAGTATATAACACTGGCCATGTAATATATAGCACAGCTCACGCAGTATATAGCAGCCACGTACTATATAACACTGCCCACGCAGTATATAGCATCCTCGTAGGATAAAACACTGCCCACGCAGTATATAACAGTGGCCACGTAGTATATAGCACGCAGTATAGAACATAGCCCACGTAGTATATAACACTGCCCACATAGTATATAACACTGCCTATGTAGTATATAGCAGCCATGCGGTATCTAACACAGCCCACGTAGTATACAGCAGTGTGGGCACCATATCCCTGTTAAAAAAATAATTAAAATAAAAAATAGTTATATACTCACCCCTGGGATCCAGCGAAGCTCCGGCGATACGCGCACAGCTGCCGCCATCTTCCGTTCCCAGGATGCATTGCGAAATTACCCAGATGACTTCCCGTGAGACCGCTAAGTCTTCTGGGTAATTTCGCAAAGCATCGCCGGGAACCGAAGATGGCGGCAGACACGTGCAGCTCGCCGGACAACGGAGGGTGAGAATAGCAGGTTTTTTGTTTTTTATTATTTTTAACATTACATTTTTTTACTATTGATGCAGCATAGGCAGCATCAATAGTAAAAAGTTGGGGACACACAGGGTTAATAGCAGCGGTTACGGAGTGCGATACCCACGGCATAACGCGGTCCGTTACTGCCGGCATTAACCCTGTGTGAGCGGTGACTGGAGGGGAGTATGCGGGCACCGGGCACTGACTGCGGGGAGTAAGGAGCGGACATTTTCTTCCGGACTGTGCCCGTCGCTGATTGGTCGTGGCTGTTTTGCCACAACCAATCAGCGACTTGGATTTCCATGACAGACAGAGGCCGTGACCAATGAATATCCGTGACAGACAGACAGAAGGACAGACGGAAGTGACCCTTAGACAATTATATAGTAGTTTTCCATATTCAGTAGAAATTGTGGGACAAATTTTGGTGCCATTTTTACCCACTCCTTGTGTTAAAATGTAAAATCTAGGTCTCAAACTAAATTTTGGTGGTAAAAATGTAGTTATTTTTTTCTCTACTGTCCAATGGCTTAAAATTCTGTGGCACACCCGTGGTGCTAATATGATCACTGCACCCCCTAGATGAATTCAGTGAGAGGTGTAGTTTGTAAAATGAGGCCACTTATGGGGGGTTCTGCTGTTCTGGCACCTTATGGGCTCTCCAGTGGGTCATGGCACCTGCAAACCATAGCAGTAAAATATGGCGCTCCTAGCCTTCTGAATTTTGCACTGTGCCTGAAAAATATGTCCCGATTACATGTAGGATATTGGTGCACTAAGGAAAAAATTGACCTCAATTTGTGTAAAAAAAAAAAAAATCCTATTGGTCCTTAGAAAAATCAAAAACTTGGAGCTAAAACAACATTTTAGTGGTAAAAATGTAATTTATTCTTCACTGCTCAGTGGTATAAAATTATGTGAAGCACATGTAATGTCAGTTTGATCACTGCATCACTAGAGTTCATTGGGGGTTGTAGTTTGTAAAATGAGCTCAGGGGCTCTGCTAATGTGACATGGCACCATCAAACCATTCCAGCAAAATCTGACCTCCAATATGGCGCCTCTTCCTTTCTGAGCTTTGCACTGTGCCTCAAAAGTAGTATTCCCCCACATACTGTATGGTGTATCAGCGTACTCAATTGCACAACAAATTGTATGGTGCAATTTTTCCTGTTACCCTTATGAAAATGCAAAACTTGGGGCCAAAATAATATTTTTTTGAGGAAAATGTGATTTTATTTTCATGGCTCAACGTTATAAACAACTGTGAAGCACCTGAGGGTTCCAGGTGCTCACCACACATCTAAATACATTGCTTGAAGGTTCTAGTTTCCAAAATGTGGGGGGGTTCCACTGTTTAGGCACATCAGGGGCTTTCAAAACACGATATGGTGTCCGCCAATTGTTCCAGCAAATTTTGCATTCAAAAAGTCAAATGGCGCTCCTTCCCTTCTGAGCTCTGCCATGCGCCCAAACTGTGGTTTTCCTCCTCATATGGGGTATCGGCAGGTTCAGGAGAAATTACACAACCAATGTTGGGGGTCCATTTTTTCCTGTTACCCTTGTTAAATTTTTACTTCAGATCCAATTTTTTTTATTTTATGTGAAAAAACATTAAATGTTATTTTCTTTTCCCGCTTTTAAAAAATTCCTGTGAAGCACCTAAAGGTTTAATAAACTTATTGAATGTGGTTTTGAGCACCTTGAGGGGTGCAGCTTTTAGAATGGTGTCACACTTGGGTATTTTCTATCATATAGACCCCTCAAATTGACTTCAAATGTGATGTGGTCCCTAAAAAAAAAAAAAAAATAGTTTTGTAAATTTTGTTGTAAAAATGAGAAATGTGGGGGCATCATACTGTGTTTGTGTAGGAGGGTATTACTGTAGGTTCATCATATTGTGTGGAGGCACTTATGGTAGGGCATCATACTGTGTGGGGAGCCAGTGTGGGCATCATAATGTGTGCAGGAATTACCAAGGGGCAATAAAAAGGATATAGTACGTTGTGAGAATACTAGAATACTAAGGGGCTTCACTAAAAGCATTATATATCTGTGTGCCTACACATGAAGAACCGGGCAAGGTTAGGAAAGTGGCTTAAGGTAAAACAAAAATTGTTGTGACACATTGCGCTTGTTTCAGAGTTTTTAGGACAGATTATGGAGGACGGTGTGCTCTGTGCTGCGAGCTCTGGGGATCTGCATAGTTTGCGGTGCATGAATAGCAGCAGGGCTTTGTAACTGGGTATGAAAGTGGAAATGTACTCTTTGTGGCAAACTTCTGAAGAAGTGTCAAATCAAATAGAATAGTGTAGAAGAAGCTGTACCAAAAGGCTTCCGCTAAAGGAATCATGCAAAAAAAAATTGTATCTGAAAGCTAGAGTATTTATGCCCTGCCTGTGAACATCCTCACTTGATACATAATTTACATTATGCAATTGTGCCAGTAGTACAGCATACTGCCATGGGAATAGCTGATAAGTATGATGTAGTCCTCTACACTTCTACAGGAAAATATACAGTAAGTGGATTGTGCAGATTCATACTACCCTTCATAAATAATAATATTGGAATGGGCAGATACCCTGTTCATAAGCTTGTATGTGTAAGGGGCGATGGGTGGCAAGTAGCACATCACTCCCACCAACACAGTTGATTATAAAAACTTTTGGGTACGCATGATACTATCACAGACACGGGTGCAGAGTACACATACAGAGTGTTTTTGGAAAACTGTGCACACGCAAAATCGAATACTGTCCATCACTACAGCTGCGTCCTGTCCCTAGGCTAAGCAGAGCAGAAATAGAAAATAAGAATCTTGAACCAGGAGGAACAGGTCCATGTGAACGAGGAGGTGGACATGGCGGGATAAGTGGAAGAGGCAGGGCAGCACGAGGGCTCAGTGGTTAGCACTGCAGCCTTGCAGCGCTGGGGTCCTGGGTTCCAACCAAAGACAACATCTGCAAGGAGTTCCCGTGTGTGCGTGGGTTTCCTTTTGGTACTCTGGTTTCTAAAGACATATGATAAGGAAATAGATTGTGAGCCCCATTGGGGACAGTGCAATAACGGCTGTAAAGCGCCGTGAAATAGTCAAGGGAGGAGTAACCCAACACTAGTTTTTTGTGTATTTTTTCATATATTTTTTTTTTAGTTTAAAACGGACTTAAAACAACCTAGAATTTCTAGAACTAAAACTTGCAATCTAGAACTAGGAGGCGTAGGGCCAAGTGGAGGAAGAGCTGGATGAAGCACTATATGTGGAAGAGGCAAAGGAGGTGTGATCAAATACTGGGTTTTTTATGTTTTGTATTTTTTTTCTTTTGATTTATGGAGCTGACTTAAAACAACCTAGATTTATCCAGACTAAAACTGACTATCCAGAACCATGGAGCATAGATCCAAGTGCAGGAAGAGGCAAGGGAGGTGTAATCTAACACTGTTTTTTTTTTTTAGGGAACTGACTTAAAAGGAGTAGAATGAACCCAAAATAAACTAACAAGCTACAACCAAGGGACAGAGGTCCAACTGGAGGAGGTGGAGCCGGTGTAGGAGGAATAAACAGAGGAGGAGGTAGCCAACACGGTTTATTGTTTATGTATTTGGGGAGGAGGCACCCATATGAAATGAATGTCAAATAGAGTTGAAGACTAGCTGGTGGGGCTGTTAGTTGTCTAGTCACCCGAAGTATGGACAAGTCCTGTGGTATACACGCCTGGTTCATTTTAAGGAATGTTAAGCTTTCCCGCAGATGCACCTGCCTGTGATGACATCCACTGCCGTGCTAAACACATGTTCTGACAATACACTTGCTACAGGGTAGGCCAGCAATTCCAAGGCATAAAGGGCAAGATCAGACCATGTGTGCAATTTGGAGGAAAATTGTACGGAGAAAGCCGATTTTCTCCGAGAGGCCCGTAGCCTAAAAAAGAGGTTCAAATCGAATCATTATCCAAAAAAATCTCATAACTGATGCCTTTAAACATACAGTAACCATGCAACAGGAAGACTATAAAAAAAATCCCATAAAACTGCAATACTACCCTCAGCCAAAGACATCAATGGGATAAAGAACAGATAACCACCTTTAATTAGTCCCACAGACTGATAAGAGGTGTATTATTGAAATATTGGGGGATATTCACGAATGACCCCATATTATCGGGAAATATTCCTATACACCCTAATATTTTTTTCAAGAGAAATATGAATCTGAAAAATCCTATTCCTCCCAGTACAATAAGACACCTTCAGTTAAAAACACTAGCTTTACTTTCTGCACCAAGCAATGGTAATAGAATCGCTGGTTCCTACCGATGCAGTGGAAAGGCTTTCTCAAATGTCGGGTCAGGTGAAATCGGCCGGTTATTGCGAAAAGTCGGGGGCTGACCGAAACACGAAACCCAATGCTGCAAGTCAATGGGGAATCAAAGTCGGCACTGAGTGGAGGACAGGAAAACACCTACAGTGCCCATTTTAATGCCAAAAACATCAATTTGCATTACTGAAGCTTGTCAATCTTAATTTACTTTATAATAATAGTTAGGCATTGAAAACAGGTGCTCATTTGGCTAAAGTTGTGGGGGGCAGGGCTGACTCAAGATTTTCGTGGGCCCAGGAAACGCGGAATACTTCATGGCGGTGGAGCAGGGAGAGGTAAGTATTTCAACATTGCAAGAGCTGCGATCCTGAGCAAGCAGGGGGGGGGGGGCACTAGTTGGCACTGGCACAGGGCCCCTCATAGTACGGCGGTGTGTTTGATGGCGGGCGGTGCCTTCCACTGCCAGAGACACTTTTGCGTACTATGAGGGGCCCTGTGCCAGTGCCAATGAGTATGCCCCCCCCCCCACCTGATGAAGGAACCTGCACTTTCATCTGCACCTTCCTCTTTGTCCCCGTGTAAGGTGGTATAGTATGCGGGAAGGGGAACCTGACTTTCAGCAGGGTCAGATTCTGGCTGTGTAGAGTGCAAGGGGAATGTAGTGGTCTGGGTCAATGTAACAGCAGACTCATCTAGCAGTGGCTGGCCAATGGGCAGGATAAGGAGGAAACACAGATATAGGCCCCAAAAAGGAAGTAGGCTAAATGCAGTTCAAAATTGCTAACAGGACTAAACTGGCGGCATTGCTTTGTTCAGTGGAGGACAACTGTAATGAGGGGCAGACACAGTTAGTAGGCCCAAATAAGAAAGTAGGCTAAATGCAGTTCAAAATTGGTAACAGGACTAAACTGGCGGCATTGCTTTGTTCAGCAGAGGACAACTGTAAGGAGTGGCTGACACAGTTAGTAGGCCCAAATAAGAAAGTAGGCTAAATGCAGTTCAAATTGGTAAGAGGAGTACACAGGCGGCATAGCTTTTTTCAGCGGAGGAGGACAACTGTTATAAGAGGCTCACACAGACTTAGTAGGCCTAAAATAAAAAAGTAGGCTAAATGCAGTTCAAAATTGGTAAGAGTACACAGGCGACATAGCTTTGTTCAGCGGAGGAGGACAACTGTTATGAGAGGCTCACACAGACTCAGTAGGCCTAAAATAAAAAAGTAGGCTAAATGCAGTTTAAAATTGGTAACAGGAGTACACAGGCGGCATAGTTTTGTTCAGCGGAGGAGGACAACTGTTATGAGAGGCTCACAGTTACTAGGCCCAAGTAAGTAAGTAGGCTAAATGCAGTTCAAAATTGGTAAGAGGAGTACACAGGCGGCATAGCTTTTTTCAGCGGAGGAGGACAACTGTTATGAGAGGCTCAGACAGACTTAGTAGGCCTAAAATAAAAAAAAGTAGGCTAAATGCAGTTCAAATTAGGTAAGAGGAGTAAACAGGCAGCATTGCTTTTTTCAGTGGAGGAAACTCTAATAAGTGGCTGACACAGTTAGTAGGCCAAAATAATAAAGTGGGCTAAATGTCAGCCCAAAAAATGTTCATAAATAAAATGGTGGCATAGCTAGGTACAGGAGTGGGCTCCTCTGCTGAGTAGTAGACAGTGGTAGTAGGCATAAAGTATTAACTGGTCTAAATGGAGGCCAGGGTCCCTGTATATTTTAACTATCATCTATCATTTCAACAAATTTGTATTGGCAGTGCCATTGAAGGATTTAACAGCACAGACTACACAGTGGTGGAGCAGGGAGAGGTAAGTTTTGCAAGTGGTAGAGGACTGTTCGAGCTGGGGGGAACACTCTCTCGTGGGCGGCGGTACTGGCACAGGGCACCTCATATTACGACGGTGTGTCTGACGTTGGTTGAGAGAGAGAGAGAGATTGATTTCCCATTGACTTTGCATTGGGTTTCGTGTTTCGGTCGATCCCCGACTTTTCGCGATAATCGGCCGATTTCACTCGACTCGACTTTTGAGATACCGACTCGACCCTAAAAAAGTTAGTCGCTCAACCCTACTGAAGACTCTTTCTGATAGCACACTAGCAGCTGGGCAAAGGAGCTCCTGTAATGCATATTCTGCCAATTCAGGCCAGGTGTCTATTTTAGATGCCCAGTAATCAAAGGGGAATGACCTGTGAGGGAGAACATCGATAAGGGAGGAAAAATAGTTGGTAACCATACTGGACAAATGCTGTCAACTGTCACTTTGAATTGATGCAGCAGTACCTGTCGTGTTTGCGGTCATTGCAAAATCACTCCACAACCTGGTCATAAAACCCCTCTGTCCAACGCCACTTCGGATTTGTATACCTCTAACAGCTCTGCTATGTTGCCCCCCCAGTTCGTGTGAGAAACATCACCACCGCTGTGTGCTGGGAATGCCTGAACCAAACAGTCTACAAGAGTTGCTTGTTTGGTAGCCAATATTTGCTCAAGGTTCTCATGTGGCATGATATTTTGTATATTTCCTTTGTATCGTGGATCCAGGAGGCAGGCCAACCAGTAATTGTCATCGGTCATCATTTTGATAATGCGGGGGTCCCTTTTTAGGATACGCAAGGCATACTCTGCCATGTGGGCCAATGTTCCAGGTGTCAATTCACTGCTTGTGCTGGGTTGAGGAGCACTTTCTTGCAAATCAACATCACTTGTGGCCCGCAAAAACTCTGTACCTGACCTTGCAACGCCACCAGTTTCTCTTGCCCTCTGAGAAGCATCCTCCTCCCATAAATATTCATCCCCATCATCCTCCTCCTCTTCGTCCGCCAAATCGTCCAGGAGAGTTCCCTGACCAGAAAATGGCTGACTGTCATCAAGGCTTCCCTCCTCCTTGGCTGCAGATGCCTGCTCCTTGATGTGCGTCAAACTTTGCATCAGCAGATGCATTAGTGGGATGCTCATGCTTATGATGGCATCATCTGCACTTACCAGCTGTGTGCATTCCTCAAAACACTGAAGGACTTGACAGAGGTCTTGGAGCTTCGACCACTGGACACCAGACAACTCCATGTCTGCCATCCAACTGCCTGCCTGTGTATGTGTATCCTTTCACAAATAAATGACAGCACGCCTCTGTTCGCACAGCCTCTGAAGCATGTGCAGTGTGGAGTTCCACCTTGTTGTAATGTCGATTATTAGGCGGTGCTAGGGAAGATTCAGCGATCACTAATGGTTCTGCATACGGCTGGAGTGTACAGGCAACCGGCGGATGTGCGAGCAAAGTCTTCACACCTTCAGGAGCAGGGCTGGTAACTCCGGATAATTTTTCAGGAAGCACTGCCCCACCAGGTTCAAGGTGTGAGCCAGGCAAGGAATGTGTTTCCGTTCTAAAAGGGCTATGGCAGCCATAAAATTCCCTCTGTTATCTCTGACTACCTTGCCTGCCTCAAGATGTACACTGCCCAGCCATGACTGTGATTCTTGCTGCAAGTATTCGGCCAGTACTTCTGCGGTGTGTCTGTTGTCGCCCAAACACTTCATTTGTAGCACAGCCTGCTGACGCTTAACACTAGCTGTTCCATAATGGGACACCTCGTGTGCAACACTGGCAGCTGCAGATGGAGTGGTCTTACGACTGCGCTCTGTGGACGAGCTTTCACTTCTGAAGGAGGAGGAGGAGGAAGGGTGGCGAATGCCTACAACAAACTGTTTCCTAGACCGTGGGATAGGCAGGACTTTCCCACTATGGCTGTCCCCTGTGGACCCTGCATCCACCACATTAACCCAGTGCGCTGAGATGGACACGTAACATCCCTGGCCATGCCTACTGGTCCATGCATCTGTTGTGAGGTGCACCTTTCTACTGACTGATTGCCTCAGTGCATGGACAATGCGGTCTTTGACATGCTGGTGGAGGGCTGGGATGGCTTTTCTTGCAAAGAAGTGTCGACTGGGTAGATCATAGCATGGTACTGTGTAGGCCATCAGGGCTTTGAAAGCTTCGCTTTCAACCAACCGGTAGGGCATCATCTCTAACGAGATTAGTCTAGCAATATGGGCGTTCAAACTCTGTGTACACGGGTGACAGGATGAGTACTTTCTTTTCCTAACGAGAGTCTCTTGTAGGGTGAGCTGGATTGGAGAGCTGCATATGGTGGAACTAGCGGGGGTGGTGTTGGACATGGCAGATTGATAGAGGGATGGTGATGGTATTCTTGATGTTGGCCTACCTACAGTGTTTCCTACCAATAACCTTGTGATTCCCTGACTGCTTTGGCCTTGCGACGATACCTCCACATTTGCTGCTGATGGTGTCCTAACCAGTGGGCTTACAGTGAGGGAAGCAATGTAGCGTTGCTGACTACCTTCATTCTGAGCAGGGGCACCAATGGTACTGGACGTTTGGTAGTTAGTCCAGGCTTGCAAGTGCATGCTGGTTAAATGTCTACGCATGCACTTTGTATTTAAATTTAGGAGATTCTTCCCTCTGCTAAAGGTCTTTGAACACTTCTTACAGATAACTTTGCACTGATCATTCGGATCTTGGTTAAAAAATTCCCACACTGCACTCTTCCTACTATGGATTACCCTTTCAGGCATTGCACGCGGTGCTACTTTCACCGGATGGCCACGCTGTCCTAAAACTGTTTTTGGTTTGGACAAACATTTTTGCCCAGATACGGGCCTGCCAGATGAAAGCTGTTGCGATGTAGATGGCTGCTGCGGATCACCCTCCTCCGCTTCTGAGCTACTGGCAGCGGTACCCTCTTCCCCCAATGGCTGCCAATCTGGGTCAACAACTGGGTCATCTATCACGTCCTTTTCAATGTCATGTGCACCTTCCTTTGTGTCACCGTGTAAGGTGCTATAGCGTTCGTGATGGGGCACCATTGTCTCATCAGGGTCAGATTCTGGCTCAGTACACTGCGAGGGCAACGTAGTGATCTGAGTCACTGGAACAGCATAATAATCTTGCTGTGGCTGTGCGTCTGTGCACTCCATGTCCGATTCATCTGGTAATGGGCTTTTAACAATTTCCCTCTCTAACCCAGGCACGGTATGTGTAAAGAGCTCCATGGAGTAAACTGTAGTTTCGCCTGCCGCATTCTTCACTTTTGGTTTGGGTGAAGGACACAAGCGACTTGTTCCTGACCGGGAGCATCCACTGACGACTCGCTGCTTTTAGATTTCGAACCTTCTGAAGAGGAGGCGAAAAAGCTAGAGGCTGAGTCAGCAAGGAAAGCCAAAACGTTTTCCTGCTGCTCCGGCTTTAAAACATGTTTTCCTACTCCCAGATAAGGGAGCCTTTGAGGCCTTGTGTAGTCAGACGATGACGCTGGCTCAACACCTCGAGCCTTTAGTGCTATTTTGCTTTTCCCACTACAACCAGATGCTCCATCACCACCATCAGTACCAGCTGGCAACGACCGCCCACGGCCTCTTCCACCAGACTTCCTCATTTTTGAAAAAATCTAACCAAAATAACAACCGTTATATGGTACTGTGAAACAAGGTAGAAGGTGTATATAAACTTGTGGAGAATTTAAATCTCCCTTTTTTTGGGGGGGAGACTGCAACAAAACTCAGGCCCAGTGTATTACACTACACAATGTAAGTGGAAGAACATGGCTGGAAGATATATCAAAAAAATACAAGGGCTGTAGTACAATTTCAATCTCCCTACAATGATCTCAGGACAAGTATGGCAGCAATAAAAAGGACTGCTGCACACAAAAGTGTGGACAAATAAAAAAGAGAACTGTGCAGAAAGGAGCAACAGGATTTTTGCTTTTAAAAAAGCAGTTGGTTTGCACAGCGGCGTACAAACAGCAATGCAGCTATCACGGAGCCTTATAGGGCAGCCTAATAAGCTACAGAGTGCACACAAATATAAACTCCACTGTCCCTGCAAAGAAAAGGTGATGTTGGACAGTGGAAATCGCTACAGCACAAGCAGTTTCGGGGTTAATTTCCCTCCCTAACTATATCCCTTCTTCTGATGAAGCTGCAGCAACCTCTCCCTATGCTAAGATCGGCAGAATTAAGATGGTGGTCGGCGTGCACGCCCCTTTATAGCCCCTGTGACGCCGCAGAAAGCAAGCCAATCACTGTAATGCCCTTCTCTAAGATGGTGGGGACCGAGACCTATGTCATCACGCTGCCCACACTCTGCGTCCTCCTTCATTGGAAGAGAAATGGCGCTGAAAGCGTCATACGAAATGCGACTTTGGCGCGAAGATTGCCGACCTCATGGCTGATCCCACACTAGGGTCGGGTTTCACGAATTTGTCCGATCAGTTTCACTCAACCCTAGTTGTAAGTAGTGTTGAGCATTCCGATACTGAAATATCGTTATTGACTGATATTCGCTGTATCGGAGTTCCAATACTGAGTTCCGATACTTTTAGAATATCGAATACCGGAATCGGAAGTTCCCATAATGCAATGAGCCAGTTTGATTTTTATTCAGCCAATGAGGATCCTAAGAAGTGTGGGCACATCCTGTTAGGCATATTAACTAATGGCATGGCTGTGATTGGCTGCTGAAATGATGTCATGATGCACTATAAAAGCCGCCGCCGCCATTTTGGGTTCACTCTGCTGTGAATTTAGTTTGGGACAGGACGCTGCTGTTCTGAGGGACAGTTTGAGCTAGTGATTTGCTTCATTGTGCTTTACCCAGGCTACTTTATCAACCGATGTGTGAGAAGCTTTCTTTTGCCTTGCAGCACTGTTCACGGCTGTCTGCGAGGTCTCTGTGTGAGTGCAGCTCACGTTGTAGTGTGTTCTGCAGCCACCTCTGGTTGTAGTCCGCTCAGCGTGCGTCACTGCCTCATACATTGTCCTTTTTTGCATTAGTGCTGCTCATTTTTCCTGATTTCTCCTTTTAGTGTGGTTCCATTCGTATCGAGCTAGATTGCTTGCAAACACTATATAGGAGTAGATAGAGTAGCCTTTCTGCTGGCTTGTGCCCTGCAGCCCCAGCCAGATTAGAATTAGCCTATTTTTTGGAGCCTCATCTATTGCATTGTAGGTTACCTTCCTGCATTGTAATAGCTACAAAAAGTTTGTGATACTATCAGTTTTACATCTTTGGGCACATCCAGTGTCGTTTTGTGAAATAAAACGCAAATAAAATTCACCAAACACTCCACTTTACAGTTGTGTAGGCCACATTAGCTCATATTAAAGTCTAGTCCACACTTTATAAAATTAGTGTTTCTTATACCTGTTAGCAGCTATTCAGGAATAAGCACACTAAGCCCTTAGTACTTTTCTGCCTATCTTTATCAGTCTACCAAGATGAAGAAGGCAGGGAGTAAGGCACGTGGTCGAGGGCGTGGAGTTTCTGCAGGGAGAGGACGTGTGGATTCTGTGCCTGCTGCGGGCACCAGTGACCCAGCATCCCCCAATTTTGCCAGGGAACAGTCCTTTATGCACAGCTTTGTAGGAGCTCGCCGTACCCCACTGCTGCGGGAGGACCAAATTGAAGCCGTTGTCGGATGGATGGCAGCTAACGCATCAACTTCAATTAGTTTCAGATCCTCTCAGGTCCTGAGCACTGAAGAGCACCCATCTGTCTCTTCACCACATGCCAAATTGCCCAGGCAGTCAGAGAGCCCTGGACAGGAGCAATCTCTACTTCTGTTCTCTGAATCTCTTGGCTTGGAAAGAGAGGGCCAGCCAAGCAGCATTCTAGAATTTGAAGAAGAGGTAGTATGCAGTGATGTGCAACCCCTTTGTCTCTCTGAATCTGAAGAGGCGGGTGGGCCAGTGCCTATGGTCAGCACACCTCAGTACGCATCTGATGATGAGACTCAGGTGCCACTTTCTGGTGCGTACTGTGCTGTCGAGACTACCCAGGAGAAGCAGTTGTTGGAAGAGGGTGGTATAGATGAGGAGGTCCTTAACCCATCATGGCGTGAGGTACATGAAGGTGGTGGGAGCAGCTCTGAGGAAGAGATTCCTCAAACGGCCCAAAAAGGAGGGAGAGGGAGGGGGCAGATTTGGTTGCCTGTAGCCTCCACTTCAGCACCGATTAGGAGCATGCATCTTCCAAAAACCAAAATGGGCGCTCCCAAGACTTGCAGTGCCTGATCCTTTTTTGACACAGTTGCAGATTACATTTGCGTTGTCAAATGCAAGCTGTGTAATCAGAAAGTGAAAAGAGGGAAAAGTGTCAGCAACCTCAATACCACAAATATGTGGAAACATATGCGGAGTTACGTAGTGGAGTTACAAAGACACACTGAAGACCTAGGCCAACCTACAGCGCCACCTACCACCTCTTCAGCTTGTATTGTAGCCTCTTCCCCAGCTCACACACAGCTGGTTCAGCTTCCTCACAGGATCGCCATGGAAGAACCTCTGGCACTGTTGTACAGAGACACCATGTCATTCCACCCACAGCACCACATCTCCTGTCATCCTCACACTCCCAGGCCAGTCTACAGCCATCAGTAGCAATGGCATGGGAGAAAAGGTGCCCATACTCGGCAAACCACTCCCGAGCACAGGCTCTGAATGCTGGCATTGCAAAAATACTGTTTCTTGAAATGCTATCATTCAGGCTGGTGGAGACTGACACCTTCCGTAACTTCATGGCATTGTCAGTCCCACAATACAACGTGCCCAGCCGCTTTTATTTCAGCAGGCAAGCCGTCCCTGCCCTGCAAAGGCATGTGGAGGGAAAAATTAAACCTGCGCTACTAAACGCCGTCAGTAGCAAGGTCCACCTGACCACCGATGCGTGGACCAGTAAGCATGGATAGGGATGATACCTTTCCCTCACTGCCCATTGGGTAAATGTGGAGCCAGGTACAGATCTTGAGAGTGCCAACTCCAAGGATTGCAGGAATCCAGTCTGTACACATTGACTCCTCCTCATACTCCAGTTCCTCTGAATTAGCATTGCAGGAGCCGTCACGGTCTACCTCCACATGGACCCGTGAACGCTTAATTGTTACGACCGATATGAGCACAGCCATGGCCAAACGTCAACAGGCCATATTGAAATTAATTTCTTTGGGGAATCGAAGCCACACAGCGCAGGAGCTGTGGAATGCCATCAAGCAGCAGAGTGACATGTGGTTTGTGCCAGCGAATCTCCAGCCAGGCATGGTAGTGTGTGACAATGGCCGAAATCTGGTGGCAGCTCTTGGCCTAGGCAACCTCACTCACCTCCTTTGTCTGGCACATGTGCTCAACTTGGTCGTGCAGAGTTTTTTGAGGGACTATCCAGATCTTGATGGACTGCTGCACAAGGTCCGCATAGAGTGCGCTCACTTGAGGCGTTCCAGCATGGCAAGATCGCGCATTGCAGCGCCGATTCCGCCTTCCGGAACATCGCATCATATGTGACCTACCCACCAGGTGGAATTCAACGTTACATATGTTGGAGAGGTTGTGTGAGCAGCAGGCGGCAGTAATGGAGTACCAGCTGCATCAAGCTACCGGGACAGCTTACAAAGCCTCATGGCAGTGTTGATCCGGGAGCATAAAATTCAGGAGTACCAAGACACACTGGTGCATTCCATCATGTTCTCCATTCCACCCGAGAGCAGTGCTGCTAGTGCTTTACAAAGCAGCTCAGTGCGTCGAGGCAGTGGAGGAAGCTCTTTACAAAGAGGGAGCAGAAGCAGCGCCTCAGCACAAGACAAGACCAGCATGGCCCAAATATGGCAAAGTTTTGTGTCCCCGCCACAAATGTCCACACCATCACAGACTGCTCAAGTCAGCAGGAGGCATTGATTCCGTCAGATGGTGACAGACTACATGTCTTGCCCTCTCAGTGTACTCCCAGACAGCTCTTCCTCCTTCAAGTTCTTGGTTTCTAAGCTGGATTCATGGCCAGAGCTTAGCCAGTATGCATTGGAGGTGCTGGCTTGCCTTGCTGCTAGTGTATTATCAGAATGCGTCTTTAATGCCGCAGATGGTGTTCTAACAGACCGTCACATGCGACTATCCTCCGATAACGTTAACCGGCTTATTTTTCTGAAAATAAACAAGGCCTGGATCTCTCATGAATTTGCCAGTCCTCTTCCAGATTAAATAATTGGTTGGCAACAGTATCCAGGTCTTCTGTTGTGTTCATGTTTCTACCACCTGAATTGTAATCCCTGGGCTCCAACACAGCCAGTTGCTGCACAGAAGTGCCGTCTGCACAGTCAACACTTGCTCCTGTGTTATTGGGGTTCAGTAATGTCAGCTGATCCCCTGCTGTGTGTCCGGCAATTTCTCCTGCTCTGTCCACATTCACACTACTAACGAATTTAAACTAGCTACAATTAGGCCTCTGGCTCCACTCTGTTTTTAGTATTTACCCTGGGTTCCAGCACCACCAGCTGTTTCTGGGTAGTGTCAACATCACTTTGCCTCCAATACATTGTCTTGTCGTGTTGCGGTCGGGTTAGCCGACTCTATGGTGCCTGCAATTTAGGTGCCTCCTATGTGGGCTGTGGGATCTGGCAATGAAGGCTGATTCCGTAGTGCCAATAGGACAAGCACCCCCTGTAGGACTGTGGGTTTCGGTAACTCCGGCCGGCTCGCGGCCTTGTAACTTTTTTTCATGTGTACCTTCTGCTGCCTATCTGAGTTCCAGTACCATTAGCTGGTTCTTTTGAAGTCAATCTTGAATATGTCCCCCTGGGTTCCAGTAACATCAGCTGGTTCCAGGCGGTGCCTTTGGCTTAGGTGCCTCCTTCTCGGTATCTGAGTTCCACCAACGTCTGCTGGTCCTTGGTAGTGCTTTCTGGCACAGGTACCTCCCGCTTAGTAACCGGGTTCCAGTACCATCAGCTGGTCTTTGGTAGTTCCATTGGCTCTTGTACCTTCTGCTACCCATCCTGTTCCAATACCATCAGCTGGTTCTCTGCAGTTCCTCAGCCTTCTTGTACCTTCTGCTACATTTCCAAGTTCAAGCTTTTTGAAATGGTTTTTGGTAATCACTCTGGATCTCCCTGAAGACGACCCTGAAGACCACCCCAAAGAAGATCAAGATGTTGACCCTTAAGAAGATGACCAAGAGGACAAAGAACAAGAAGACAACCACCAAGATGGAGAAGAACAAGAGACAGAAGACCAAGAAGCAGAAGAACAAGAAGCTGCAGAACAAAAAGCAGAAGAACATTAAGCATAAGACTAAAAATCAGAGCAAAAGATATTATCTAAATTATAAGCAGAAGAAGACTAAGCAGTGTATGGGGGTTAGTCCGTTCCTCCTCTTGGTGCCCCTGGAAAATACCTGCTGCTGCAGGCCAAACTGAACGCGGACAAATCCTGTTGTAAATCTTTTGTGACAGGCAGAACGGAAGGTGTAATCTTCAAACTTTTATAGATAACAACTACAGGAATGCCTGTCACAAATAAGAATATGATGAAGAAGTAGAATATGAAGAAGAAGAATAGTTGAATAAGAAGAATATGAAGAATGTAAAGAAAAAAGAATAATAGGAAGAAGGTGAAGAAGATGAATAGGATGAAGAAGAAGTTGATGAAAAAGACGAAGGTGAAGAGCATGGAAGTAGTGAAACATAAATATCTGACAAAATATAAAAAAAAGCTTAACATAGTCAATATCTTTGTAACTCCGAACGTCTTAAATTTTTTTTAATTCCTGCTATTCTATTTGATTGGGCTAAACCTCTATGCCTTTAATGTCTCCTCCACCTCCCCCAATACATTCTACATTATTCTTAGCTGTTTTCCTTCATGTAGAATTAACCTACAAGGAAAGAAAGGGTTTATTTTCCAATAATGCTTTTATTAAACTTTTTTGACAATACAGATATAAAATTTAGATAAAACACACACAAAAAAAAAAAAAAAAAAAAAAAAAAGGGGAATACAATTTGCACATTCTTGTATCAATCAGTAAGTAAATAAAATAATTTGCCTAAACATAACAAAGAAATAAAAAAAAAAAAAAAAAAAAAGGGGGGGGGAGGGGGAGAAGAACACATGAGGGAAATGAAGGAAGGGGGAAGGGGGAAGAGCACACGGCTTCCACTCCTACATCCTCAGGTTTATATGTCTCAATCCGCGAATCATCCTCACAGAGGCGGACGACCTGCTATTGTTTGTTCCAAGAACCAAGTAGTCATCTTAAAACAATCTCTGATTCCTTGCTTAGTGTGAGCCGGAAGAATCGCTATAAATGGTTCCCATGTGTCAAAGAATGTCTGAGTCCTTCTCTCTTTCTGGAGGGAAGCCTCTATCCAGTCCATTCTAAACAAAAAAGCAAGTTTCTCTAGGAAAAGTCGCAATGTGGGCACTTTAGGCGCCAACCAGTTTTGCAGAACTGTTTTACGAGCTGCAGCTGAGATAATAAAAAGGAATTTTTTACCATGATATGGTATATGGACATCACTATCTGTAATATGACCAAAGAGAGCCCAGGCTGAAGTAAGTGTGATGTTATATGAGGTGTGCGTCAACACGAAGGTATGTATACGCTGCCAGAACAATTGAATTTGTGGACAAGCCCAAAAGCAGTGATAGTGGTCCGCTTCAAATTCCCCACATCTAGAACAGGCCGGGCTCGCCAGATTCCCCATCAGATAACTACGTTTTGGTGAAACATAGGTTTTGTGCAGGATCTGTAACGCCATTTCCCAATAAGAGACAGAAGGTATATATTTGAGTGCTTTCTGTAATGCCCGCAAGATAAAAGATGGTGTAAAGGAGACATCATCCACCTGCCATTTTGTAATTCCCACCCCTACGGCATCATACTGCATCAGAGGACGAAGGAATGTATAGTACCCCGAGACCAGACCCTTGTTCTGAGTGCATGTATTTAACTTGCTCAGTAACTCGTCCTGCCAGTCATTGTCGTTGAAAGCATGTATGACACTATGTGCGTAGCTTTGCAGCTGCATGTAGTGAAAAGGGTGTGCGCGTATATAGTCGAACAAAGTGCATGCCTGAGCAAATGAAATGACGGTTCTTGTCTGTGTGTCAACTATGTCCCTAATGGACTGTAAACCCCCTCTCTGCCATCTAGAGAAGATGGGGTGTGCCTTTCCATCCTGAAAACTAGGATTATTGGAAAATGATTGTGCAAGCGAAACACCACTGGACAAGTGTAGCCTCCTACGCACCACCACCCACGTCCTCCACATTGACATGAATAAGGGGTTATTTTCGTGGTCTGATGATAATGAGGGATAAGGGGAATGTAATAAGCTTACCAGGGACCCATTACCTATCAGAGATGATTCTACGGTAGTGGATGAATACGTGGATGTACCGTTCAGCCAGTCCCTAAGGATCCGCATATTGGCTGCCAGATTATATAATTTAACATCTGGGAAATTGATTCCCCCATTAGTCTTAGGCTGCTGGAGGATGTACAGTCCAATTCTAGGTCTCCTTCCCTGCCATATGAAATTGCGGAATAGTCTATTGATGTTGCGTTCATCTACAGGTCTTAAATAGAACGGCAGGACATTAAACAGGTATAACAACCGCGGGAAAGAGATCATTTTTATTAGGTTTGCCCGACCTATAAAAGATAGGGTGAACCTGCTCCATGCATTCAAGTCATCTTGCAATGACCTGATAAATGCCTGCAGGTTGGTCCGCTGTAGTTCTACTGGAGATCTAGTAATTTGAACACCTAGATATGTAATAGATTGGGTTTTCCACTGAATAGGGTACTTTTGAGCCCACGTAGGTTTTGCGGGTCCCGAGAGCATCAAAGCTTCAGATTTTGTCACATTTATTGAGAAACCCACTAGTGCTCCCTTTTGCTCTACTATTGAAAGCAAAAGGCCCAGATTGACCCGAGGTCTTGACATAAAGATTAAAATAAAGGGTTTATTTTCATTCCGATATTTGTGTTCCATTGACTTGTATTGGTTTCCGGTATCGGAATCGGCGATATCCGATATTTTTTGGGTATCGATCCGATCCGATATTTTCCGATATCGAAAGATATCTCTCAACACTAGTTGTAAGATGAGAGGCATGTAGAAATTCAATAGGGGAATTGTTCTCTAGATATCAGTTTGTCCACTGCAACTCCAACTATGTAATCTTTTTATTGGCATGTGACTGTAGGTTGCATTACGTTGGGCAATACATAATAGAATTAATGCAATTCAGGCAATACATAATAGAATGAATGTGCATAGGCACAATATAACAACTGGCATCATGCAGCATAGTCTTTCTAGACATTTTTTAGATGAACAAAACAACAATCCCGCTAATCTCAAATTGAGTATTAACCCGTCACCTTATGGCTAAAGTACTATTAAACACAATGATTTTCACTATATGGTGACCAAACAATAATAATAAGAACTGATCCCCACGATAGTACTTTATAGATAAAAATGGTTTTTATTAATGAATATTAAAACAGAAAATAGACATAAAAGGAAGGGTGCTCAATCCTATGACGAGGAACTATGCAGCCATAGAGTATTTCCAAAAAACATAGGCTGTTAACACAGTGAAAGGCAGTGTTACGCTCAGGAACCAGGAAAGCGAGATAAGTGGACCCACTGGACCGAAACAGCGAACCTCCCCAGGACGAGTGGACCAGGTGGACCGCCCCCTATACAGGGAGCGTTAGGAGCAGGCCCAGGGGAGACTACTGAACGGCAGCCAGTACCAAAGTACAAGGAAAGGAAAAGGTCAGGGCAGGGACGACGGAAAAGAGAACGAAGAAGGAGAAGCGGAACGGGTAACGGGAACTGACAAGACAGACAGAGAAAGGAAGGACAAACCGGAAGACAGGATGGAGACACGAGACCACGGAAGCGCAGGAGACGATGGCGGAAGGACTAGGCAGAGGATCAGGAACACCGGGAAGAAACAAAGGTACAGGAGAACTGGAGCTGCAAGGGAAGCACGGAGACAGTTAATGATAATACACAGAAACGAAAAGTCAGGGACAAGCAGCAGGGAGAACGAAAGGTATGCTAGGAAGCGAGGGAGCCAGAGGCATTTGCCAGAAAACAAATGACAGACAGGCACAGCCAAAAGGAAGAGGCGGCCTTAAATGCAGAGTGGCAGCATACCTTCCGGGTCATGGTCCTCCAGGACCACAGAGAGCAGGGGAAAGAGTGTCCAAAGAAAAAGGCAGAGTGCGCATACAAGTGCTCCCAGTAGAGGGCGCTGTGGATGCGCAGGAGCGCTGCTAGTAGCGTCAGCGCTGCCAGCGAGACACAAGGCTGACCGGAGCAGGGAAGGCAGAGTGCGCATGCGCAGGACACCCTAGTGCGTGCGCGCCCGACAGGAAGCAGGAGCCGGGAGAGCGAGCAGAGAAGGCGGCACTGGAACAGGAGCGCGCCGGGATGCTGAGGAGCGGTAAGTAAAAGCGGACAGCAGGGGCCGCGGCGGTGATAATGGCGACGTGACAGGCAGTTTATTCTTACTGAAGCTGAATGGCATTCATTATATCAAATAAACATGACTGCAAGATTTTGGCTAAGTGGACATTCCCATATAGCTGGGTATTTCAACATTTGACTCTTATTGCCAACATGTGTAAAGTGCTAAAGTGCTGCAGCTACAAGTATATGTAAAACTACACTGTTACCTGGTTTATAGCCATGTGGAATCCTCTCGGCGTCCCTCTGCAACTGCTTCTTTGGGAGGGTCTGGGTCTTCTGTATCCCCTTTGTTATGCTCCAATGAGCTGTTTGAGTGCCACCCTGCTTTGAACATGGTTGTTCATCCTCCTCCTCCTGCCCCCAAACTGTTCTCTAGCTGTACAGATGGGTACCTGGCTGCTGTTGGTAAAATAACCCACCCTCCGAGCCATGTGGATGACAAGACTGATAACGGTGTGAATTGGCCCTGCTCCTCCTGTTCCACTTCCTCCTTTGCCACCACTTCATCCATCATGACCTGAATTGCTTTTTCCAGCAGACATATAAGTGGTATACAAATGCTGATGATGGCGTCATCAGCAATGGCCATATGGGTGGAAGCAGCGCAACATGGCACACATGTCCCGCGTTGAGGCCACTCATTGGTGGTGAAGTGATGTTGTTCTGCAGAGTGACTCAGCCGAGCCGTATGTGCTGCAACTGAAACTCCACTATTGCCTGCTGCTGCTCGCTCAGTCTCTCCAGCAAAAGCAAAATGGAGTTCCACCTTGTTGGTATGTCACATATCAGCCAGTGAGCAGGAAGGCAGAAGTGATGTTATGAGATTTTGCCCTTTATCACACAACACCAGGCTGGGCTTTGAGGTTCACTGGTACGAACCACTCACCTGTCTGCTGTTTGATCCCAGTCCTCAGCTTCTGCGCTTTGTGGCATTTGTCCCTCAAACAGAGGAGTTTAACCCCTTCCCGACCCATGACGCCACGTAGGCGTCATGAAAGTCGGTGCCAATCCGACCCATGACACCTATGTGGCGTCATGGAAAGATCGCGTCCCTGCAGGTCGGGTGAAAGGGTTAACTCCCATTTCACCCGATCTGCAGGGACAGGGGGAGTGGTAGTTTAACCCAGGGGGGGTGGCTTCACCCCCCCGTGGCTACGATCGCTCTGATTGGCAGTTTCACTTTCAACAGCCAATCAGAGCGATTTGAAATATTTCACCTATTATAACGGGTGAAATATTACAATCCAGCCATGGCCGATGCTGCAATATCATCGGCCATGGCTGGAAACACTAATGTGCCCCCACCCCACCCCACCGATCGCCCCCCCAGCCCTCCGATCTGTCCGGTACACTGCTCCGGCTCCCCTCCGTCCTGTGCTCCGCTCCCCCCCGTGATCTTGTCCGCTCACCCCCGTGCTCCAATCACCCCCCCGTGCTCCAATCACCCCCCCTGCACTCCGATCCACCCCCCCGTGCTCCGTTCCACCCCCTGTGCTCCGTTCCACCCCCCGTGCTCCGTTCCACCCCCCCGTGCTCCGTTCCACCCCTCCCGCGTTCCGATCCACCCCCCCATGCTCCGATCCCCCCCCCCCGTGCTCTCCCCCCACCCCATCATACTTACCGATCCTGCCGGGGTCCGTCCGTCTTCTCCCCGGGCGCCGCCATCTTCCAAAATGGCGGGCGCATGCGCAGTGCGCCCGCCGAATCTGCCGGCCGGCAGATTCGTTCAAAGTGCATTTTGATCACTGAGATATAATCTATCCCAGTGATCAAAATAAAAAAATGATAAATGACCCCCCCCCTTTGTCACCCCCATAGGTAGGGACAATAAAAAAATAAAGAATTTTTTTTTTTCCACTAATGTTAGAATAGGGTTAGGGTTAGGGTTAGGGCTAGGGTTAGGGCTAGGGTTATGGGTAGGGTTAGGGGTAGGGTTAAGGCTAGGGTTAGGGTTAGAGCTAGGGTTAGGGTTTTGGTATGTGCACACGTATTCTGGTCCTCTGCGGATTTTTCCGCTGCGGATTTGATAAATCCGCAGTGCTAAACCGCTGCGGATTTATGGCGGATTTACCATGTTTTTTCTGCGCATTTCACTGCGGTTTTACAACTGCGGTTTTCTATTGGAGCAGTTGTAAAACCGCTGCGGAATCCGCAGAAAGAAGAGACATGCTGCGGAATGTAAACCGCTGCGTTTCCGTGCAGTTTTTCTGCAGCATGTGTACAGCGATTTTTGTTTCCCATAGGCTTACATTGAACTGTAAACTCATGGGAAACTGCTGCGGATCCGCAGCGTTTTCCGCAGCGTGTGCACATACCTTTAGAATTAGGCTATGTGCACACGGTGCGGATTTGGCTGCGGATCCGCAGCGGATTGCCCGCTGCGGATTCGCAGCAGTGTTCCATCAGGTTTACAGTACCAAGTAAACCTATGGAAAACCAAATCCGCTGTGCCCATGGTGCGGAAAATACCGTGCGGAATCCGCAGATGAAATCCGCACAAAAAACACTAGAAATCCGCAGAAAATCCGCAGGTAAAACGCAGTGCCTTTTACCCGCGGATTTTTCAAAAATGATGCTGAAAAATCTCACACGAATCCGCAACGTGGGCACATAGCCTTAGGGTTAGGGTTGGAATTAGGGTTGTGGTTAGGGTTGTGATTAGGGTTATGGCTACAGTTGGGATTAGGGTTAGGGGTGTGGGGGGTTAGTGTTGGAGGTAGAATTGAGGGGTTACCACTGTTTAGGCACATCAGGGGTCTCCAAACGCAACATGGCGCCACCATTGATTCCAGCCAATCTTGTATTCAAAAAGTCAAATGGTGCTCCCTCCCTTCCGAGCCCCGACGTGCGCCCAAACAGTGGTTTACCCCCACATATGGGGTACCAGCATACTCAGGATAAACTGCGCAACAATTACTGGGGTCCAATTTCTCCTGTTACCCTTGTGAAAATAAAAAAATGCTTGCTAAAACATCATTTTTGAGGAAAGAAAACGTATTTATTATTTTCACGGCTCTGCGTTGTAAACTTCTGTGAAGCACTTGGGGGTTCAAAGTGCTCACCACACATCTAGATAAGTTCCTTTCGGGGTCTAGTTTCCAAAATGGGGTCACTTGTGGGGGGTTTCTACTGTTTAGCCACATCAGGGGCTCTGCAAACGCAACGTGACGCCCACAGAGCATTCCATCAAAGTCTGCATTTCAAAACATCACTACTTCACTTCCGAGCCCCGGCGTGTGCCCAAACAGTGGTTTACCCCCACATATGGGGTATCAGCGTACTCAGGAGAAACTGGACAACAACTTTTGGGGTGAAATTTCTCCTGTTACCCTTGGGAAAATAAAAAATTGCAGGCTAAAAGATCATTTTTGAGAAAATAATTTTTATTTTTTATTTTCATGGCTCTGCGTTATAAACTTCTGTGAAGCACTTGGGGGTTCAAAGTCCTCACCACACATCTAGATAAGTTCCTTTCGGGGTCTAGTTTCCAAAATGGGGTCACTTGTGGGGGGTTTCTACTGTTTAGCCACATCAGGGGCTCTGCAAACACAACGTGACGCCCACAGAGCATTCCATCAAAGTCTGCATTTCAAAACATCACTACTTCACTTCCGAGCCCCGGCGTGTGCCCAAACAGTGGTTTACCCCCACATATGGGGTATCAGCGTACTCAGGAGAAACTGGACAACAACTTTTGGGGTGAAATTTCTCCTGTTACCCTTGGGAAAATAAAAAATTGCAGGCTAAAAGATCATTTTTGAGAAAATAATTTTTATTTTTTATTTTCATGGCTCTGCGTTATAAACTTCTGTGAAGCACTTGGGGGTTCAAAGTCCTCACCACACATCTAGATTAGTTCCTTTGGGGGTCTAGTTTCCGAAATGGGGTCATTTGTGGGGGATCTCCAATGTTTAGGCATACAGGTGCTCTCCAAACGTGACATGGTGTCCGCTAATGATTGGAGCTAATTTTCCATTTAAAAAACCAAATGGCGTGCCTTCCCTTCCGAGCCCTGCCGTGCGCCCAAACAGTGGTTTACCCCCACATATGGGGTATCAGCATACTCAGGACAAACTGGACAAGAATATTTGGGGTCCAATTTCTCCTATTACCCTTGGCAAAATAGGAAATTCCAGGCTAAAAAATCATTTTTGAGGAAAGAAAAATTATTTTTTATTTTCATGGCTCTGCGTTATAAACTTCTGTGAAGCACCTGGGGGTTTAAAGTGCTCAATATGCATCTAGATAAGTTCCTTGGGGGGTCTAGTTTCCAAAATGGGGTCACTTGTGGGGGAGCTCCAATGTTTAGGCACACAGGGGCTCTCCAAACGCGACATGGTGTCCGCTAACAATTGGAGCTAATTTTCCATTCAAAAAGTCAAATGGCGCGCCTTCCCTTCCGAGCCCTGCTGTGTGCCCAAACAGTGGTTTACCCCCACATATGAGGTATCGGCGTACTCGGGAGAAATTGCCCAACAAATTTTAGGATCCATTTTATCCTGTTGCCCATGTGAAAATGAAAAAATTGAGGCTAAAAGAATTTTTTTGTGAAAAAAAAGTACTTTTTCATTTTTACGGATCAATTTGTGAAGCACCTGGGGGTTCAAAGTGCTCACTATGCATCTAGATAAGTTCCTTGGGGCATCTAGTTTCCAAAATTGGGTCACTTGTGGGGGAGCTCCAATTTTTAGGCACACGGGGGCTCTCCAAACGTGACATGGTGTCCGCTAAAGAGTGGAGCCAATTTTTCATTCAAAAAGTCAAATGGCGCTCCTTCCCCTCCAAGCCCTGCCGTGCGCCCAAACAGTGGTTTACCCCAACATATGAGGTATCAGTGTACTCAGGACAAATTGGACAACAACTTTCGTGGTTCAGTTTCTCCTTTTACCATTGGGAAAATAAAAAAATTGTTGCTAAAAGATAATTTTTGTGACTAAAAAGTTAAATGTTCATTTTTTCCTTCCATGTTGCTTCTGCTGCTGTGAAGCACCTGAAGGGTTAATAAACTTCTTGAATGTGGTTTTGAGTACCTTGAGGGGTGCAGTTTTTAGAATGGTGTCACTTTTGGGTATTTTCAGCCATGTAGACCCCTCAAACTGACTTCAAATGTGAGGTGGTCCCTAAAAAAAATGGTTTTGTAAATTTCGTTGTAAAAATGAGAAATCGCTGGTCAAATTTTAACCCTTATAACTTCCTAGCGAAAAAAAATTTTGTTTCCAAAATTGTGCTGATGTAAAGTAGACGTGTGGGAAATGTTATTTATTAACTATTTTGTGTCACATAACTCTCTGGTTTAACAGAATAAAAATTCAAAATGTGAAAATTGCGAAATTTTCAACATTTTCGCCAAATTTCCGTTTTTATCACAAATAAACGCAGAATTTATTGACCTAAATTTACCACTAACATGAAGCTCAATATGTCACGAAAAAACAATCTCAGAACCACTAGGATCCGTTGAAGCGTTCCTGAGTTATTACCTCATAAAGGGACACTGGTCAGAATTGCAAAAAACAGCAAGGTCTTTAAGGTCAAAATAGGCTGGGTCATGAAGGGGTTAAGAACAGCCTTATGTCATTTCCCCCTGGCTGTGCTGAAGTTTGTGGTGCAGGTCTTCCTGTGATTGGATGAGGAGGCAGTGGAAAAAAGATGAGTAGGAGGCAAATTGAACAGATAAATGTCCTGCAATCCTAGATGGTGGTAGGACATGAGCTAAAACGCCTTCCGCCTTTCTTCCAGCCGGCACTACATTTACCCGGTGGGCAATTAGGGAGATGTAATGTCCTGTCGGTGCTTACTACTGGTAATGTGCCAGTAATGGCATTGCACAATGCACACCTTATTTTGTCCGCAGCGTGTGTGCAGGGCATGGATGTCACACCTGGAAAAGCAGTGGCGGCAGGGAACAGCATACTGCGGGAGAGACACCGCCATCAGTTTTTTTTTAAACTATCCGTCTCCATCAGCCAGAATGGCTCTCATTCTGTATCGTGGCTCGTGGGTGACTAGGGGTATCCTCTCTTTCGCTTAAAGGGAACCTGTCACCCCGTTTTTTGAGATTGAGCTATAAATACTGTTAAATAGGGCCTGCGCTGTGTGTTCCTATAGTGTATGTAGTGTACCCCGATTCCCCATGTATGCTGAGAAATAACTTACCAAAGTCGCCGTTTTCGCCTGTCAATCAGGCTGGTCAGGTCGGGAGGGCGTGGTGACATCGGTGGTTCTTCCTCAGCTTTACGTTGGTGGCGTAGTGGTGTAGTGGTGAAGACACAGCGCGCGATCTGCGCTGTAATCCCTTGCATCGGTGGGGGCGGCCATCTTCCTGGGGCCGCGCGTGCGCAGATCGAGTGCTCTGCTGCACGGGGCTTCAGGAAAATGGCCGCGGGATGCCGCGCGTGCGCATTAGAGATCGCGGCGGCCATTTTCCCAAAGCCGAGATGCAAACTCGGCTTTGGGAAAATGGCCGCCGCGATCTCTAATGCGCACGCGCGGCATCCCGCGGCCATTTTCCTGAAGCCCCGTGCAGCAGAGCACTCGATCTGCGCACGCGCGGCCCCAGGAAGATGGCCGCCCCCACCGATGCAAGGGATTACAGCGCAGATCGCGCGCTGTGTCTTCACCACTACACCACTACGCCACCAACGTAAAGCTGAGGAAGAACCACCGATGTCACCACGCCCTCCCGACCTGACCAGCCTGATTGACAGGCGAAAACGGCGACTTTGGTAAGTTATTTCTCAGCATACATAGGGAATCGGGGTACACTACATACACTATAGGAACACACAGCGCAGGCCCTATTTAACAGTATTTATAGCTCAATCTCAAAAAACGGGGTGACAGGTTCCCTTTAAGGATTTGGAGGATGGAAACTGAACACTTCCATGGGATGGTATGGAGAGGCTTGCTGCCACTGGTGGTGATGCCACATCCTCTCTTTAGACAGTTTCAGACAGTGTCTCTATGATATCAGCCAGGTATATATGTGCACATAGGCCGAGACATATCACTCCACGACAGTGAGTAGGGAGAAGTCACTGAGGACCCGCGTATCCTACATTGTTTTGGATTATATGCAGCCAGTGCATGATACATGCAATCCACAGATTGGGCAGCCTGTATCAGGTTCTCTTTAATTTTTTTTAAAATTTGCTTGTTTTTGTACAATGACATCCTATGGTGGTCAGATGCTATTGCATCCATCAAAATGTTGACCACTATCAGATCTTTCTCTCAAGGATTTGGGGGATGGAAACTGAACACTTCCATGGGATGGTATGGAGAGGCTTGCTGCCACTGGTTGTGATGTCACATCCTCTCTTTGGGGGGAAGCAGGTAGCCCTGTTGATCGTGAGCAGAGGGAAGAGGCTGACGAGGAAGCAGGAGGAGGCTCAGATTTGTCATGCTTTTTAAGGTATCTACTATACTGCTTGAAATTCAGATGTCTCATCATACAGGTGATGCTCAGGTTCAGAAGATTTATGCTTCACTTCAAGGTCTGACAGCACAGCATGCATACCACCTATCCCTTGTCAGCACATTCCATGAAGAAAAGACTCATCAGGGAACTCTTTGGAGCTGTCTTTGGTATGCTGATTTCAACAACGTGGTGGGCAGTAGCAGCCAACGTACTGGCTAGGGGCCAACCTGCTGTGCCTTTGCAACCTGCTCCCTCTATTGTTGTGCTGTTGAGGTAGCATGGTCACCTCCTCTTCCTCCGAATTGCGCATGTCACTAGGATGGCCTACCCTCTATGTGAGGTCTAGGACCTCATCATCCCCTGCATCATCTTCCATCAACTCCTCAACCCTGTCCTCCTTGCCGATCTACACACTGCAGAAAGACGCTACAGTTGGCAATTGAGTTTTGTCATCATGTTATGTCATCTGAAAATATAGGTATAAGGGGTGCACCCCTGTATAAATGCTGAAGCAGGGTGCAAAACCTGGTCTGTGAGAAACTTAGACAAATTCGGAAGAAAAAGACTAGACCAATGATGCTATGCACACCCATGAATCGTACAAAAAATCAACCAATTTTATTAACACCTCAAAAAAGTCACACATAGAATAAAACCATTTAAAATGCCTGAATACAGGACCAATAGCCCTCACCCCTAGGTACAAAATACATAATACAGCATAACCATAATATGAATTATTATTGCCAGTCCAAATGAAACCAGACCAGGTTTTGCACCCTGCTTCAGCATTTATACAGGGGTGCACCCCTTATACCTATATTTTCAGAATTTTGTCTTGTCCTTTTCAGGGGTATCTTCTTAGGGGTAGCACACGCATATTACAGCGTATCCTGTTGGTCTATTGTGGCTAGTTTTATTGGTTTATTATTTGTGGTATATATTGGCTGCACACGTTGTGCGGTCATGGACTGGGATGCCAGGGAGGCCGCATGGCTGGCACAATCTTCCAGTGTATTTCACATAGTAGAGCCCTCTGTCCCAGATTCAGATTTTTCAGCACTTTGTGCAGACCTTACTAGGGCCCATAAGACTGGTGTCAAACTCTGGTGGAATATGAGAGGCCTTGAAGAATACTCTAAAGCTGGATTTGTGCCCAGGGGCCTACGTATTTCCATCTTTCCAGCCTGGGAGCCTTCAGCCTCATTCCAACAAAGCTGGGAGCAAGGTTTGACACGTTGTTCAAATATATTGATTGCACTTCTGATTGAGCATGACAAGGAATTGTTGTCCACCACGAAAACGCATATCAAGGATTTGGAAACTAAATTAAATCAATTTGAGGAGACACAGGTGGGGGCTTTTAAAATCAAGCTCAAGGAGTCGTTAGACAAGTATGAGACAGAGATCATTGCTGGTAAACGTATGAAATTTCAGAGAGATAAAATGGACTATGAACAACATCAGGTGTATAAATGAAAACACAAGGGCAACACTAGAACTGGCCCCTCTCATAACAACAGGAGTGCCCCTCACTTAGAGGGGCAAGCTCCAGCGATTTTTTTTTTTTTATCTTTGACCGGGAGCGAACTCGATCGCGGACCAGACATGGCAAAAGACGAAAGAAGGGTTCCCACAAAAAACGCTCCACTCGATATCGGGGGAAAACACCACCGTACCAGCACAAGTATTCCACTAGGCGCAAAAAGACGGCTCTGACACCCAGGACACTCCAGCACCGGATACAGAGGATCAACGTCAGGTATTCCAGGATTTGGTGGACCTATTGGAGTAGAATCAGTCAGCGACCCATAACGGCAGATTTCCATACAGGAATAAATCATCGAGGGCACCTTCTTTTTCATTGGTCCCCGCTGTTAAAATCTTTTATGAGTTGGTGAAGCGTGACATAATGGCTATGGTTCCTAAGGACCTTTTACCTCCAGGTGTCCGGTGTGGCCATGGGGGCCAAATGTGCGCCAGCCTATGCTAACATCTTTTTAGGCTGGTGGGAGAAGTCGGTGGTATACCCTTCCGTGACATTCCAGGAAAAGGGCGCCATTGGCATCGCTATATTGACGATATGTTCTTTTTATGGCTGGGGACCGAGGCTGAGTGCATACGATTCCTGCAGAACCTGAACACCAACGCCTCCTCACACATACTATGTCTACTACTTTGGTTACTTACCTGGATCTGAAAATCTCTGTTGAGGGCCATCAATTAGCTACGGATCTTTTCCGTAAGTCTACCGCAACCAACTCTCTGCTTGAATACAGTAGTTTTCATCCTCGTCATACCAAGGCCCAGGACCTCACTAATCGCTTCAGGCATAGAGGGTACCCCAAACGGATGATATCATCGGCCTTCCAGAGAGCACGACGTGAGGATCAGGTATCACTACTCACTTCCAGGCCACGAAAGGCAGACAACACCACCAGATTTGTCACGGACTACAACAGCTGGCACCAGGAATACTTTCTTCAATCCAGTAGACTCGACAGCCCATCCACTCAAGTATTACATCAATTGCAAGACGAGGGATGTCATCTATGTCCTCATCTGCCCATGTGGCAAGCCGTATGTTGGACAAACCTCCCAGGAACTCAGGAAGAGAATTCAGAAGCATATGTCTACCATCCACCTGGCAGCCGCAGAACAACGCAAGGGGGCTGTTCTACATCCATCATGCATCCGGGAACTTTCTGACCTGTGTGTGGGGATACCTGGCCTGGAGGCCTTGGTAGACATCAGCAACTATTAAATTGTTGGGCGTGGACATCCTCTAATGTTCTATTAAGGTTTGGAAGAATCATTGACCTTACCATCGAAGAACCATGGATCTATTCACCTTGAAGAGCTTGGACGCTATGGATTTATGGACAATATCCCATAGATTACTCACCTAACCGGGATGGCCCGCAGTTGCCTAGGGGGGTTAGCACATTTCTTTGCTGTACTTGGTATTTACATCATTATTGCTCCCTCCCTCTTACCCTATTGTGCTTTACGTTCAGGGTTAAATTTTGTATTCCCACACGTGAGTCATGTGGGATGTACAGCACATCTCATGATGTATTATCACATAGAGAATAATTTAGGTGTGTTGGGACCTACTTGCAGTCAACCTCTAACCTGCTGAGTTCATCTGGTCCCCATTACTCACCCAGGTTGGTAACCTTCTATTTTGTCCACCAGTGTGTCTTTAATTTGGTGTCCTTTTCAAATATCTGTCTCATAGGTTGATACTGTTTAAAGGTGGCCTTGTATCAGCTGTGGTGTCAATATGTATATTTGGGTATAACATGGCATACTATATCCTTAGTAATCTTACTGTATTAACTCTATGGGTCTGCTGCCGCCATTAACCATTGATCTTCCTTGCTCCCCTGTAATCAATCTTTATGGGGTTATTGTTTATCTTACCTGGGGCCCCTGTTCCTGTTCTCTCATATCTATACTAATATTTGACAAAATTTGATTGCTTTATAATAGGTCATAGTTGTATTGTCTATTTATTTATTCCATCCTTGTCTTCACATACTGTATTATACTGTATGTTTGTGCTTCATTCCCTCTTTCTTCTACACACGGTGCACATTATTTGTGCTTTATTCGGTGCTTCTCATTTGTGCTTCACCCAGCACATGCACGGTTTGCTCCCTCTAATGTTGCCGTCCTGCATGTGCATCTGCACCATAACGATGGCATACACTTCCTGGCTATAGCCATTTCCTGTTTGTTCCATGCGGCGGCTGCTACTGGCTTACCGAGACATGTCTGCATACCGGTTTGTATTTACTTCATTTGTCCCATTGCTATATTAACCTCATAACTGACCTGCCGCCTTACTTCCCCTGACGAAGCTGCTGCTGCAGCGATACGCGTGGGGCTCTTGCCTCACCCCTTACTTTGTCTCTTGCTTTCTCTGGGTTTGTCCACGGCGTTTCTCAGCACCAGTGCTGTCTCTTTTATTCCTGATGGTTGCTTGCTCTATTTAGCTCAACCCTTTAGCCTATGGCCTTTACTGGTTACCCACCCTCCAAATAATCATGGGTGGCTTGCCCTATACTTAGTTGGACCTAGGTATATAGCCTTGGCATACATAGGGACAGATTTACCGCTGCCATCATCAGTTTGGGCATAGAGCATGCCAATATAACACTGGAAGTTAGCACACTCAGTATATGGGGTCTCTTGACTGGCAGTATACCCCTCAAATGATCTCGGGTGGCCTGCTCTATATCTGGTTGGGACCTGGATACATAGCCTAAGCATATTCTGTGATGTGCATACCGGTATGATTATTCTTTGGTATATGTGTGTTTGGGCACTGAGCATGCTAATATAACACTACAAACTGGTATGGTCAATATATGGGATTATTATAATATCCATGTGGGACTTTAGTGAATTGCATGTTGCCATTTAATTCTTTTTGGCTTGCATGTATTATACAATATGTTGGCATATCTTTGCGCCGTTTTAGCCATCATACCCGGGAACATGAGACTATATACAGTGGCGTAGGAAGGGGGGTGCGGGGGGGGCGGTCCGCCCCGGGCGGCACAATGCGGGGGGCGGCCGGCGCTGCAGGAGAAGAAAAAAAAAAAAAAAAAGACGCCCCTTTAAATCTTCGGGCGGCGCCGTCCGCCGCCACGACCAGGGCCAGCTCCCCCCACCACCGGACCCCGCCCCCCGCTCTATACTCACCTCTCCTGGTTCCTGCGGCGCCGGCAGCTGCAGCGTCCTCTGACTCTGCGACGTCTCAGAGCAGAGGGCGCGATGACGTCACTACTGTGCGCGCCGCTCTGCCTCTCTGTCCTGAGCGTCGCAGAGCCGGAGAGACGCTGACTGCACCGGACCTGCGCTAGGAACGGGAGAGGTGAGGATTTTACTTTTTTTTTTTTTTTCTTTATGTCTGACTGTCTGGGGCTGGGGCAATGCTGGACACACTGGGGCAATACTGGAGACCATGGGGCAGATTGCTGGACACACTGGGGCAGTACAGGAGACTATGGGGCAGATTGCTGGACACACTGGGGCAATACAGGAGACCATGGGGCAGATTGCTGGACACACTGGGGCAATACATGAGACCATGGGGCAGATTGCTGGACACACTGGGGCAATACATGAGACCATGGGGCAGATTGCTGGACACACTGGGGCAATACAGGAGACTATGGGGCAGATTGCTGGACACACTGGGGCAATACTGGAGACCATGGGGCAGATTGCTGGACACACTGGGGCAATACAGGAGACCATGTGGCAGAATGCTGGACACACTGGGGCAATACAGGAGACCATGGGGCAGATTGCTGGACACACTGGGGCAATACAGGAGACCATGGGGCAGATTGCTGGACACACTGGGGCAATACTGGAGACCATGGGGCAGATTGCTGGACACACTGGGGCAATACTGGAGACCATGGGGCAGAATGCTGGACACACTGGGGAAATACTGGAGACCATGGGGCAGAATGCTGGACACACTGGGGCAATACAGGAGACTATGGGGCAGATTGCTGGACACACTGAATACTGGAGACCATGGGGCAGATTTCAGGACACATTGAGGCAATGCTGGAGACCCTGGGCAGACTTCTGGACATACTGGGGCAATACTGGAGACCATGGGGCAGATTGCTGGACACACCGGGGCAATACTGGAGACCATGGGGCAGAATGCTGGACACACTGGGGCAATACAGGAGACCATGGGGCAGATTGCTGGATACACCGGGGCAATACTGGAGACCATGGGGCAGAATGCTGGACACACTGGGGCAATACAGGAGACCATGGGGCAGATTGCTGGACACACTGGGGCAATACTGGAGACCCTGGGGCAGATTTCTGGACACATTGAGGCAATGCTGGAGACCCTGGGGCAGACTTCTGGACACACTGGGGCAATGCTGGACACTGGGGCAGATTGCTGGACACACTGGGGGTAATATGCTGGACACACTGGGGCAATGCTGGACACTGGGGGTAATATGCTGGACACACTGGGGCAGACTGCTGGACACACTGGGGAAAGGCTGGACACTGGGGCAGATTGCTGGACACACTGGGGGCAGTGCTGGACATACTGGGGCAGATTGCTGGACACACTGGGGGTAATATGCTGGACACACTGGGGCAGATTGCTGGACAACATGGGGGTAATATGCTGGACACACTGGGGCAGATTGCTGGACAACATGGGGGTAATATGCTGGACACACTGGGGGCAGGACTTGAGGCATGGGCAGAATGTAGATACGGGGCATGATTGGAGACACGGGGCAGGATTGGATCATGGGGCAGGACGGATACGATGGAGGCTGGTGGGGCAGGATGTGGAGATCATATGGGGTAGAATGGATACTCATGAGGGCAGGATGCGAGAACATATGGCTGGAGCCAGGAATGAGAAACGGGGCCAGGGTGGGGAATATTATTACCATAGGGGCTAATTAAGGGATATTATTACTGCAGTGATGTATTTATTTTATTTTTTGAGTATACTGTTTTAAATGGGGGGGCGGTCCTGTTACTGTGCAGAGTGACACTATATCACCTTTTTTTCTTCATGTGATGTAATGTAGAAGTTGTGAAAAATTAAGTAATGTGTTCTGCAAGCGGAGCTCGAGATAACTGTGTTATTTCCTGCAGAAACGAGTCCTGGCTGGAAGGAATGATGGCGGTCTGTGCTGGATGAAAGATGAAGGACTTCACCTAGAGACGTCACTGGTGAGTCAGTGTTACCTACAGTATACACTGACACTATACACTGTATACTATATAGAGGTCCTGTGTATAATGTCACCAGTGATCTCTGTATTACCTCTACACAGACACTGCATACTAAGTACAGATCTCCTGTGAATACTGGCACTTATGGTGATAGTATTGTGGGTTTTTTTTTATTACTGATCAGTATTGTAGTATTCAGTCACTATGTGGTGGTAATATGTGGTCTGGAAATGGTGTTGTGGTATTTGTCCCTTGTATGTAGTATTATTCGGTCACTATGTGGCCTGGTCATGGTGTGGTGGTATTAAGTCACAGGTGTGGCATGTGGGGGTGACACCATTAGGCCCAGTTTAAGTTCTACAAAACAGGAAAACCGTTTTTGGTAACCTTTGTGTGTATTGAGCCGGGGGGGGGGGGGGGCGCCAAACTCGGGAACAGCCCCGGGCGGCAAAAGCTCTAGCTACGCCTCTGACTATATACAGTTAGGGCCAGAAATATTTGGACAGTGACACAATTTTCGCGAGTTGGGCTCTGCATGCCACCACATTGGATTTGAAATGAAACCTCTACAACAGAATTCAAGTGCAGATTGTAACGTTTAATTTGAAGGGTTGAACAAAAATATCTGATAGAAAATGTAGGAATTGTACACATTTCTTTACAAACACTCCACATTTTAGGAGGTCAAAAGTAATTGGACAAATAAACATAACCCAAACAAAATATTTTTATTTTCAATATTTTGTTGCAAATCCTTTGGAGGCAATCACTGCCTTAAGTCTGGAACCCATGGACATCACCAAACGCTGGGTTTCCTCCTTCTTAATGCTTTGCCAGGCCTTTACAGCCGCAGCCTTCAGGTCTTGCTTGTTTGTGGGTCTTTCCGTCTTAAGTCTGGATTTGAGCAAGCGAAATGCATGCTCAATTGGGTTTAGATCTGGAGATTGACTTGGCCATTGCAGAATGTTCCACTTTTTGGCACTCATGAACTCCTGGGTAGCTTTGGATGTATGCTTGGGGTCATTGTCCATCTGTACTATGAAGCGCCGTCCAATCAACTTTGCAGCATTTGGCTGAATCTGGGCTGAAAGTATATCCCGGTACACTTCAGAATTCATCCGGCTACTCTTGTCTGCTCTTATGTCATCAATAAACACAAGTGACCCAGTGCCATTGAAAGCCATGCATGCCCATTCCATCACGTTGCCTCCACCATGTTTTACAGAGGATGTGGTGTGCCTTGGATCATGTGCCGTTCCCTTTCTTCTCCAAACTTTTTTCTTTCCATCATTCTGGTACAGGTTGATCTTTGTCTCATCTGTCCATAGAATACTTTTCCAGAACTGAGCTGGCTTCTTGAGGTGTTTTTCTGCAAATTTAACTCGGGCCTGTCTATTTTTGGTATTGATGAATGGTTTGCATCTAGATGTGAACCCTTTGTATTTACTGTCATGGAGTCTTCTCTTTACTGTTGACTTAGAGACAGATACACCTACTTCACTGAGAGTGTTCTGGACTTCAGTTGATGTTGTGAACGGGTTCTTCTTCACCAAATTAAGTATGCGGCGATCATCCACCACTGTTGTCATCCGTGGACGCCCAGGCCTTTTTGAGTTCCCAAGCTCACCAGTCAATTCCTTTTTTCTCAGAATGTACCCAACTGTTGATTTTGCTACTCCAAGCATGTCTGCTATCTCTCTGATGGATTTTTTCTTTTTTTTCAGCCTCAGGATGTTCTGCTTCACCTCAATTGAGAGTTCCTTTGACCGCATGTTGTCTGCTCACAGCAACAGCTTCCAAATGCAAAACCACACACCTGGAATCCACCCGACCTTTTAACTACTTCATTGATTACAGGTTAACGAGGGAGACGCCTTCAGAGTCAATTGCAGCCCTTAGAGTCCATTGTCCAATTACGTTTGGTCCCTTGAAAAAGAGGACGCTATGCATTACAGAGCTATGATTCCTAAACCCTTTCTCCGATTTGGATGTGGAAACTATCATATTGCAGCTGGGAGTGTGCACTTTCAGCCCATATTATATATATAATTGTATTTCTGAACATGTTTTTGTAAACAGCTAAAATAACAAAACTTGTGTCACTGTCCAAATATTTCTGGCCCTAACTGTATATATTTCTGTATACATATAACCAAATATATTATTTCATTTGGACTGGCAATAATAATTCATATTATGGTTATGCTGTATTATGTATTTTATACCTAGGGGTGAGGGCTATTAGTCCTGTATTCAGGCATTTTTAAATGGTTTTATTCTATGTGTGTCTTTTTTGAGGTGTTAATAAAATTGGTTGATTTTTTTTTGTACGATTCATGGGTGTGCATACCATCATGTTATGTCATCTGACATGTGCTGCGGTGGTCAACTGACCGCATGCACTAGCCCTCCCACATACTAACCCTCCAACATAACAATTCATTGGGTAACAGTGCACTCAGTCTCTTACACTTCTGGGGCAGGACCAGGTGGATGTGCCATGGAAACCCAGCCAGCAGAGTCATCAAAAAGTAGAAGAGGCTGCTGCATGACTTGGGGCTCAGGTTGGTTGATTTGTAAGGGGGGGAGTGGAAGTCGGTTGAACTTGGTCCACAGGTGCCAACTGTGCATTTTCTCCAGTGGACTAGGTGGAAGATGATGTGAAGGAAATCGAGCCACTCTGTCACCTAATCTAACAATTTTTCAACATCTTGTGGCCTCACCATTCGTGCAGTGATATTTAGGCCTAAAAAGGACGCATAACATCCTGTCGCTTGCATGCACCAGAGAAAGTTGTTGTATTTGGGCATGTAGCAGGTACAGAATGACCATGTACTCCCCTTGCTACACCACCATCAGCACCTACACCAGCACCTCCATGGTCCTGTTTGATGCTCTCATTTTTGGAAGTGATTTTTCTGCACATTACTTGCAAAGAGATGCCAATCATTTAATTTCCAGACTACTATAAAACATGCACAGGTCCAGAAAAATTATTTCTTTAGCCTATAAATGGCAACGAGACGGCTGATGCCAATTATTTATTTCCCAGAGTAATAGAAAACACACTGCACAGCAAAGGCACAGTACTCCCTTAGGCGGGGGGAGGGCGGAGTACACACAATGGCTTAAAGACGCAGTACACCCACAGGCGGAGAGAGGGAAGAGTACACATAGTGGCTTAAAGGAATAGGACTCCCACAGGTGGGGGTGCAGACAACACACAGTGGCTTAAAGGCACAGTACTACCACAGATATGGGTTGCAGAGTACACACAGCGGCTTTTTTGCCAAGTGCACAGTCAGAATCTGTCCTCACTCCAGCTGCATCATATCCCTACACTTATAATAGCCGAATGGGGGTGGCACTCGTGATCTGACGTCTGGTGCACCGACCAATCACAGCCAAACCACTACTTGGCATGTCAGTGATGGCTTCGGAATTGCCCACAGTCTAAAAGCTTGATGATTGGCAGTGTTTCAGCCTTTCAAGAAGCTTTATTATACTGCCATACCTGAACAGGAAACCAGATGTACAGTATAAAGTCTGTGTTCGGGGTTTGGTACGAATCCAGAACTTTACTGTTCGGGTTCACCCATCCTTAGTGGCAAGATTTACTTCCCCATCCCTAAACACCCTGTTATGATACCCCTGAGTTTGTATATGTGTGCTTCGTGGGGGTTTTCTGCTTACCCCTTTTTGAGCCTTAAGTGACTTGATGATATGAGAACCTTAAATTCATGCAATGAATTATGGAGGCCAACCGTTCTTGAACCAGATCTTCAGAAGGTAAAAGTGATTGGCTCCATCAGAAAGAACGTAAGCTGTAAGTCACTATATGTAAGACTGCAGTACAGTTATTTGTTCTTGGTGTTGGTCTTTATATAGTGATTTACTTTCAGTAGCACCATGGTCATCAGGTGGGTTTCTCGTATACCCACTATGCTTGTGTGTCACCGTAGTTACAAGCATGGTCATCTGGTTAGGGGGCCCACTCAGAAATTTTACCCTCCCTGAGCTGAATCCCTAGCTATGCCTCTCCTTGGGGAGTTTGGTGAAATGGCTGTAGCATGTGTGCTCCCAAGTGAATTCAGCAAATTCCTAAGACAATCATTACTAACCTCATTTATAGCATGACAAGGAGTGGGCATGTATTTCTGCATGTAGAGCTCATAGGCTATGCTGAATAAATTGAAATTGAAAATTGTATTATTTTGTTTTACATTGGTCACAAAGTGTTGAGAGGGATGGAAGAATGGAGCTGCATCCTTAATAACTTCAGTCTCCTGTGTTCTTAATTTTGTTTGTTTGATTGGGCAGCATGTATCAGGTTCTCTTTCATTATTTTTTTTTAAATTTGCTTGTTTTGTTTTTTTTTTTTACAATGGCATCCTATGGTGGTCAGATGCTATTGCAGCCATCAAAATGGAGACCACTATCAGATATATGAACAAATGCATATTACATTAGGTATAAAAGCAATGTGAACTTATTGAAACCTATACATGGCCAACATGAATAAGGAGCAATTCCACGCAAACGTATAACCCAAATAAAGGGAAGCGGCGATGCCCAAGTAATAAAATTATCTTTATTTGAAAGACATAGTAAAAACAGTAAAACTTGAGGAAAAAAAAAGAGATAAAAAACAGCAAGAGAAATCCCCTACATACAGGACTTATCAGTGAATTATAATCTGGTAAGTCTATAATACATTATCTTCAGCCACAAAATGCATGAAACAATTTATAAATCAACGTTACTCCTAATGGTCAGATGAAGAGTTGTGGTTTGTACTTATAAGGTAGAGGTAGAGTACAGAAACGTGGATAAAGGTGCAAAACAATATGTAAAATCTGACTCAAATGGCCGAATCAAGCAATACTCTTCTATCATGTAACACTAACAACACTTACATGAGTCACTAGTGTCCTTGACATTTTTTTTTACCTTGTATGTACTTTTTATATACTCTTGCATATGATTAGTACTTTACTTTTATTCTACCCCTTAAAAATGCATCAGTAATTAGTATAATATTTTTTATGGCTGTTTAGAATCACCACTGCCTCATATATTTCATTATTGCTTGATGTGACCATCTGATCTTCATGCTAGGTATACAGAGGTAAAACATGGTCCCAATCACTTCAGTTCATTTGTGTCTTCTAATTTACAGAGTTGGAGTAGGCTTAACGATTTTCCCCTCTTCGCTTTCCTTCCTCACGAGGATCTTATTTCATGAAAGTAAAATTTCAATTGAGAGGATATTTCATGTGTAATATATATAGAAAAGGCCTTGGATATGTTTGTAAACCGGTTACATTGAAAACACAAACTAATAGAACATGTTGGGTGACATTGTTGCGTCTTATGTCAAATCTCCAGCTTCAAGTCAAAGTCAACACTAGAAATATAATGTAATAGTAATATTTACGATCGGATGTTTTTCTCAATAGAAATACATGTAAAATCCTGTTTACAAAATTATTCATTTAATAATTGACATGGACAAAGAAGCAAAGCTGAAACAGAATGCCCTTAATTGCTATTTGTGTATATTCCTACATTCCAAAAATCATGCTTCATCTACAAAAGCAAAGTGACCAAAACTAAATCATAGAAAAAGAGCAATTTATTGTAAAACGTGTATTGTTCCGGCAAGGTTTAATAAACTCTAATTAAAGATCAATGTGTATTCCTTCTCTTCATTTACATTTTACAACACATTGCGACTACTTTTTTAGTCCATCTGTTGTCATTAAGAGTTGAGAGCATAAAGCGTGAAACGTCTGCTCGTGATACTGTGTTCGTAATTGGGTGACCTTTTTCATCCGGAACAAAATATCCTTCATGGGTCAATATTTCTTTGTCTGTAAGAAATGAAAAATAATAGTTCCAAGCACTAAGACATATGACACTCAGCTCTCCTGACAAGTCTGCTTTTCAAAAATTGGGTATTGCCTATACTGAAGTGTCTCTTCTTACAGTTCTTTGTTGTGCGAAATCCTCTGTAGGTGCAGGAAACGCAATACCTCCAGTTAAATGTCCAACCATTTAAAAAGGTGTTGTCTCAAGTTCAAAATGGATAAAATTGCAAATACAAGCAATTAAAAATCCCCTCTGTTCTCAAGAACTGATGAATTTTTAATTTAATAGAGTACAGCTCTTTGCTAAGGTTTACAGCAACCCTTCAGTCTCAAGCTGGCCGTTTACCTGGGCAAGGAGCTCTGTTTTACAGCCTGCCACTCTGGAGCTGACCAGATCACTGGATCCGACCATCTTTATTCTTCCAGCGCTTCTCCCATGCTGCAGAGGAAACGTTTCTTCTGTTATCTCCATTGAAGAGCATTCAGTTCAGACCAGTGGCGCAAGTATGCCGCTGATCTAAACTGTCAATCTTCAATATATTGCCCCACCCAGCAAAAGCAGGAAGCTGAAGGTCAGGAGCAGCATCTTGAGACAACGCCTTTAGTGAGCTTTACAATATAACTAATAATATTTAGCAAAACCAGAATCTTCTCCAAAACAGAGCTGAGGTGCACTAGTAAGGGGAAAGTTGCCTGCTAATGTGCGTCTTTTCCTATTTGCAAAAGCTCTGGTTTGGCAAATTTTCCTCAGGCTAGTTAACTTCTTAGGCTTCTTTCACACTAGCGTCGGAATCTCCCTGTCGCAATGCGTCGGGGAGAGATTCCGACGCTAGCGTTTAACGCATTGCACAATGGAGGCAGCGGATGCATTTCTCCGGCGCATCCGCTGCCCCATTGTAAGGTGCGGGGAGGTGGGGGCGGAGTTCCGGCCGCGCATGCGTGGTCGGAAAAAGCTGTCCGTCAGGAGCAAAAAACGTTACATGTAGCGTTTTTTGCTCCCGACGGTCCGCCAAAGCACGACGCATCCGTCGCGCGACGGATGCGACGTGTGGCAATCCGTCGCAAATGCGTCGTCAATACAAGTCTATGGGGAAAAAACGCATCCTGCAAGCACTTTTGCAGGATGCGTTTTTTCTGCAAAACGACGGATTGCAGAAAACGCTAGTATGAAAGTAGCCTAAGTGACAAAGCTTGAAAGGGCCTTTATAACTGGCCAAGTTTTTGCCTCTCTCCATTTTTAGCAGCCATAATATTTTTATTTCTTCACAGACATGGCTAAATGAGACTTTGTTTTATGAAGGAAATATATTTTTAGCACTGCTTTGGGGTACAAATAAATTACCATGTAATATATATAATTTTTTGCAACGCAAATACAGAGAGAAAGCCATTTTTTATTTTTGGCTTATATTTCTTACTACCAGACTTCATATCAAATAAGATGTTGAATTAATTCTCCAGTTTATTATAGTTATGTGGATAACTAAAGTGTGTATTTTTTTTATGTATATACATCCAGGAAAACTGAAACACAGCCTAAATTGGTGAAGACTCCCCCAGCAAAACTGGCAAAGCTTTTCATCAAAGATATAAATAAAAAATAAAGGGGCAGCACATCCAAAAGTGTCAAAAAGAGATATACAGTACAGACCAAAAGTTTGGACACACCTTATCATTTAAAGATTTTTTGGTATTTTCATGACTATAAAAATTGTACATTCACACTGAAGGCAACAACTGTGAAACAACTGAAATTATGTCTTATATTCTAGGTTCTTCAAAGTAGCCACCTTTTGCTTTGATGACTGCTTTGCCCACTCTTGGCATTCCCTCTTGAAGCTCATCAAGAGAATGCCAAGAGTGTGCAAAGCAGTCATCAAAGCAAAAGGTGGCTACTTTGAAGAACCTAGAATGTAAGACATAATTTCAGTTGTTTCACACTTTTTTGTTAAGTATATAATTCAACATGTTGTTAATTCATAGTTTTGATGCCATCAGTGTGAATGTACAATTTTCATAGTCATGAAAATACAGAAAAATCTTTAAATGAGAAGGTGTGTCCAAACTTTTGGTCTGTACTGTATATATATCTATGTTCAACCAAAATCTCTGATCTGATCTGGGGGCAAAATATGTAGAATATATATTGCATATTTTTAGCCTTCAGAGATCATAAGAGATCTTGGGGGAGCATTTTATTTTTTGCTCATTTTTTCCACTGTAACTGTAACTGTTGGATCCATATGAGCCACAGTTATGGAGAAAACAAGTCCCTATTATAGTGATAGCAGGTACAGACAGAGATGATCTGGGTCTGTTATAAACCAGCAGCACTGCTATTGCCAATGAGAAAATTCGGTGATCATGTGACAGGTCTCACATAAGCATCGACATATACTCTTGTTTACATCATAAAACGTACTGAATGCTATGTAGTTGGTAAAAGAGAAGATGAAGCAGTTTTTCACTGTTTCATTCTTCTCCGCTGTTATTGACAGCCAAATACCAGACTTCCTCCTACGAGATTGCAGGAGCTTTTAACCCTACACCATAAATTTCCAAAACACCCCCTTAAGCAGGCAATTGATTACGAATCAGAGGATGGAAAGACATGTTAATGATATGTAAATTATGTAAAAAAATTTTAAAACCTCGATTTATTCAGTATCGAGTACAAGCCCCAAATGCAGATAAACATATACTTGCAAGTCTTGTCATGCGATCAATTAGGTTATTATTGGTTGTTTGAGGAATGGTCTTTCCAGTTGAATGCACATAGGCATTACCAAGATCTACTGCTGGCTGTTTGATTTCCAATTGCCAGCCGATGACATCCCAAATGTGCAGGATAGAAGACAAGTCCGGAGACGCTGCAGGCCATGGTAATACTGTACGTGTAGGACAGGCAGGCTGTTCACAGCACCAATTCAATGTAACGTTCAGCTGATTGTGTAACTAAAATGAAGACTAGAAAGGTCAGCCTATCATACATTATGCCATTCCACATCATAATCTGAGGAAGAGGACCAACGTCAAGTCCCTCATGAAAGCTTCCTCATGGCATTACCCACATAGCCACCAGATGGACATCAGAGACTGGAACTTTGGTCTATCCACTTCAGTAGTGAATCCTTCTTTTGTCTTAGAGGCAGTTATAGGCAGAGACTGGTCTGGAGACCATGCAGGCAATGCCATGAAGAGTCATTCACAAGGAAATATCACACCAGTCCTACCCTGACGTTTTTTAAAATGACAATGCCAGGAAACTACAAGCAGTTTGCATGGCCTAAACATGCTACCAAGACCTGCGGCATCTCCAGACTTGTTTACTGTTGAGCAAATCTGTGCCATCATTGTTCAAAAATTGCCACTGCCAGCAATGGATCTTGATCATTTGCATGCCCAAGTGCATTTAGCATGGCAGAAAATTCCTCAGACAACCATTAATAACCTCATTGCTAACTTGACAATGCATGTAAGAGTGTATTTCTGCATGTGGCGCTCATACTCAAAACAGTATAAATCAAGATGATTATGTTTCCATTTTTTAATCATTTGCATATCATTATCATGTCTATCGAACCGGTGATTTCCATAATTCCATAACTTCTTCTTGGTGTTGCATTTTCAATGTTGAGGAGAGTATATTATCTGAATGTGAACAGAGAAAAAGTTATTTCCTAATATGTTTAACCCCTTACCGGCATCGGACGTACTATACCGTCCGATGCCGGCTCCCCTGCTTTGATGCAGGGCTCCGCGGTGAGCCCGCACCAAAGCCGGGACATGTCAGCTGTTTTGAACAGCTGACATGTGCCCGTAATAGGCGCGGGCAGAATCGCGATCTGCCCGCACCTATTAACTAGTTAAATGCCGCTGTCAAACGCAGACAGCGGCATTTAACTACCGCTTCCGGCCAGGCGGCCGGAAATGACGTCATCGCCGACCCCCGTCACATGATCGGGGGTCGGCGATGCTTGTATATTGTAACCATAGAGGTCCTTGAGACCTCTATGGTTACTGATTGCCCGTCGCTGTGAGCGCCACCCTGTGGTCGGCGCTCACAGCACACGTGCAATTCTGCTACATAGCAGCGATCAGCAGATCGCTGCTATGTAGCAGAGCCGATCGGGTTCTGCCTGCTTCTAGCCTCTCATGGAGGCTATTGAAGCATGGCAAAAGTTAAAAAAAAAAAGTTTAAAAAAATGTGAAAAAAATAAAAAAAACATAAAAGTTTAAATCACCCCCCTTTCGCCCCAATCAAAATAAATCAATAAAAAAAATATCAAATCTACGCATATTTGGTATCGCCGCGCTCAGAATCGCCCGATCTATCAAATAAAAAAAAGTATTAACCTGATCGCTAAACAGCGTAGCGGGAAAAAACTCGAAACGCCAGAATTACGTTTTTTTGGTCGCCGCGACATTGCATTAAAATGCAATAACGGGCGATCAAAAGAACGTATCTGCACCGAAATGCTATCATTAAAAACGTCATCTCGGCACGCAAAAAATAAGCCCTCAACCGACCCCAGATGATGAAAATAGAGACGCTACGAGTATCGGAAAATGGCGCAATTTTTTTTTTTTTTTTTTAGCAAAGTTTGGAATTTTTTTTCACCACTTAGATAAAAAATAACCTAGTCATGTTTGGTGTCTATGAACTCGTAATGACCTGGAGAATCATAATGGCAGGTCATTTTTAGCATTTAGTGAACCTAGCAAAAAAGCCAAACAAAAAACCAATGTGGTATTGCACTTTTTTTGCAATTTCACTGCACTTGGAATTTTTTTCCTGTTTTCTAGTACACGACATGCTAAAACCAATGATGTCGTGCAAAAGTACAACTCGTCCCGCAAAAAATAAGCCCTCACATGGCCAAATTGACGGAAAAATAAAAAAGTTATGGCTCTGGGAAGGAGGGGAGCGAAAAACGAACACGGAAAAACGAAAAATCCCCTGGTCATGAAGGGGTTAATAAGTGATGTGACACCTGCTATTAGAATTTTGAACTTATCAGAACTTTCTACCCACCTGTCACTGGAGTATTTTGAAGTCCTGGTGGTCTTACAACTGTCCAGTTAAGATCTGAGCATTCTTTTTCTAGATATTTTTCCATCTCGAACATGTTTGTGAGGACACTTTTAATTAACGGCACAAGTAGGTTCCTCACGAAGAAAGAGGCATTCTGTGCTGAGCTAGCTGTTATAAAAATAGATATATATTAATGTACTGAAGGCAATAAAACATGGCTCATATTTTTATAGATTTTGATCTCTTCCTGGGCCTCCCATCAGCCACATTTATAGGATAAGTCTGCTGTCAAAGAACAAAGTACCAGATGCTGTATACAGACATATGGATTCTGTAGTTTGAAGCATGCAGCATTAAATTCTGTAGGGTAGAAAATGTCCATGATAAAGCTTTAGGAACATGATTTATTAATGCCAGTGACTGTACAAAGGATCATCATAGGACATTTCGTATGTATGGAAAAATATAAAAGTAGAAAACAATATAATAAAGGGTTCTGTAGAGTACTTTTATAAAAGTCAAAGAAAAATAAGCTTGTAGATACATACTGTCAGTGTACCAGGAAGTCATTGTCACCATTCTATTAACTCCAGTCTGTCGCATGGCACCCACAATGGCAGTCATGGAGTCTGTGTAACCACTTATTGATGAGAACACTTTATATGGGAATCCCAGACAAGATACAACTGCATCCTGTCCTTGGAAGTGTTCTGCTAATGAGTCTGATGAAAATATATTGGCTTCTACTACCTAGAAAACAGATGAATACATATTAATAGAATGAATTGCCACAGTATATAAAATGATGGCGTTTGTAATCAGAGCAGTGAAGAGCTTTTCTCCCCTACAACCATGGCACACAAACCATTCTACAGTGGCAAACCATGCCGCCTCCCCGCAATGTGCTTAAGGCTCTATATTGCTTATTACTCTTATGATTTTGGCTGCAAAATACAATGCAAAATGTCACTATATGCATCTGAATGTGTGAGTTCATAATCTAATCCATGTGCATAAAGCCTTATCCACTTTCAAAACTAATCATTCCTAAAACTGTACTGAACTGGCATTTCTAGAGAAATTTCCAGCTCGGGCACCTCCTGCTCCCTGTGACTGTTTATATGCTGCCGAGATGACATCTGCAGCCAGTCACTGGGATCAGTTACTTGTGCCATCTACATCGTATCACCGCTGAACTCAATGATTAGCTGCAGCAGTCACAAGTGCTGCAATCGCGATGTCACCACTGGAGCCTGTGAACAGTTACTGAGAGCAGGGGAAGGTGAATAAAACAGGCTTTATTCATACAAAAAAAGATGATAAATGGAAACCCCTTTTAGCACCTTAACATCCTAAGGTGCACATTTTTCCCTGAATTGCTAGTATGCTTAGGAGCTGGGTCTGCTTCATACTAAGCAGATGCCAGCTGTGTTACATAGTTGGCATCTGCCTGTAACTGCAGTGACCAGATGTAGTTGCAATCATTACAGCTAAAGAATTTGTTCACTCCGTCAAGCTCTTAGGCCATGTGCACATGTTGAGTATTTCATGAGTTTTTCCAGTATTTGTGAGCCAAAGCCAGGAATGAAACAGTCAGAGGAAAAGTATAATAGAAACACTTCACCACTTCTGGATTTAATCACCTGCTCCTGGTTTTGACTTACAAATACTGATGTAAACAAACTCCCCAAACGCTCAACTTGTGTATGTGACGTAACAATGACTCATAGCCACCTCTCCCCATGGGGCACGATCATTGGGATCAAGTGGGTTACCATATTATCCATCTTGGTCCTTCTTTGAAGCTCAGGTTGAGGTTCATAGAAGAGCCACAAATTCACTATACACAGTAGTATATCTAGGATATGCAGTCGAACAATTGCAGGTTCAGTTACCCTAAATAACAAAAAGTTTTAACCCCTTCCTGACATTTTCAGTATATAAAAGTCATGTCAATCATGCGACCACCATGAATAAGTGCGCAGTGATCACATGATTGGCGGCGGCCTCTCAGGGGGTGGCGACACCCCCTGCAACTACGATCGCTGTGATTGGATGTTCACAGCCAATCGGCGCACGCATTTCTCAGTGTTTCAGGCAATCAGATTGCCGGGACCCGTTGAAGCACACTGTGTGTGAAACGGCCATAGTCCACTTTCTCTCCCTGCACCCTCCTGCACGCCTGATGTATTACATGGACTTGTAACAATTTCTTCATGTCGGGCCAATAAAAGCAGCACGATTTCACATGCAGTAATGGGTGAGTGCCGCATTTCTTTCAATTTTTTGTATCATAGATTTTATGCTATTAATGCTGAGCACCTCGATCCCTGAGATTTCGTGCAAGCTGTTAAAGTGGAGTCACGTGTATCCAAGTCCTGAGAGTTATACTCCTCTGGTGCCGTTCACTCTACAAATTTTTCTCGAGTTGTTCTGAAAAAATAAAGTTATAGTCCTCAGAATAAAGCGATGCAAAAGTAATTATTTTTCATATAAAATAATTTTTATTGTGTAAAAGCACCAAAACATAAAAAAAGATATAAATGAGGTATCGCTGTAATCATTCTGACCCGAAGAATAAAACTGCTTTATCAATTTTACCAAACGCGGAACGGTATACGTGCCCCTCCAAAAGAAATTCATGAATCACTGTTTTTTGTTCATTCTACTTCACAAAAACCGGAATAAAAAGCGATTTAGGAATGTCACATGCCCGAAAATGGTACCAATAAAAACGTCAACTCGTCCTGCAAAAATCAGGACCTCACATGACTCTGTGGACCAAAATATGAAAAAATTATAGCTCTCAAAATGTGGAGACGCAAAAACTATTTTTTGCAATAAAAAGCGTCTTTTAGTGTGTGACGGCTGCCAATCATAAAAATAAAAAAAATAAAATAAAAGTCAAACCCCCCATCATCACCCCCTTAGTTAGGGAAAAATAATAAAATTTTTAAAAATGTATTTGTTTCCATTTCCCCATTAGGGTTAAGGTTGGGGCTAAAGCTAGGGTTGGGGCTAAAGTTAGGGTTTGGATTACATTTACGGTTGGGATTAGAGTTGGGATTAGGGTTAGGGGTGTGGTCAGGGTTAGGGTTGGGATTAGGGTTAGGGGTGTGTTTGGATTAGGGTTTCAGTTAGAATTGGGGGGTTTCCACTGTTTAGGCACATCAGGGGCTCTCCAAACGCAATATGGCGTCCGATCTCAATTCCAGCCAATTCTCCATTGAAAAAGTAAAACAGCGCTCCTTCCCTTCTGAGCTCTCCCATGCACCCAAACAGGGGTTTACCCCAACATATGGGGTATCAGTGCACTCAGAATAATTTGCACAACAACTATTGGGGTCCAATTTCTTCTGTTACCCTTGGGAAAATAAAAAAATGAGGGCGAAAAGATAATTTTTGTGAAAAAATATGATTTTTTATTTTTACAGCTCTACATTATAAACTTCTGTGAAGCACTTGGTGGGTCAAAGTGCTCACCACACATCTAGATAAGTTCCCGTAGGGGGTCTACTTTCCAAAATGGTGTCAGTTGTGGGGAGTTTCAATGTTTAGGCACATCAGGGGCTCTCCAAACGCGACATGGTGTCCCATCTCAATTCCAGTCAATTTTGCATTGAAAAGTCAAATGGCGCTCCTTCCCTTCTGAGCTCTGCCATGCGCCCAAACAGTGGTTTACCCCCACATATGGGGTATCCGCATACTCAGCACAAATTGTACAACAACCTTTGGGGTCCAATTTCTCCTGTTACTCCTGGTAAAATAAAACAAATTGGAGCTAAATTAAATTTTTTGCGAAAAAAAAGTTAAATGTTCATTTTTTTAAACATTCCAAAAATTCCTGTGAAACACCTGAAGGGTTAATAAACTTCTTGAATGTGGTTTTGAGCACATTGGGGGTGCAGTTTTTAGAAGGGAGTCACACTTGGGTATTTTCTATCATATAGACCCCTCACAGTGACTTCAAATGTGATGTAGTCCCTTAAAAAAATGGTGTTGTAAAAATAAGAAATTGCTGGTCAACTTTTAACCCTTAACTCCCTAATAAAAAAAATTTGGTTCCAAAATTGTGCTGATGTAAAGTAGACATGTGGGAAATGTTACTTATTAAGTATTTTGTGTGACATAACTCTGTGATTTAAGAGTATAAAAATTAAAAGTTGGAAAATTGCAAAATTTTCATTTTTTTCACAAATAAACGCAGGTAATATCAAAGAAATTTTACCAATAACATGAAGTACAATATGTCACGAGAAACAATGTCAAAATCATCAGGATCCGTTGAAGCGTTCCAGAGTTATAACCTCATAAAGGGACAGTGGTCAGAATTGTAAACATTGGCCCGCTCATTAACGTGCAAACCACCCTTGGGGGTAAAGGGGTTAAAAGTGACGCTAGGACATGTTGTACATGCATTTCTCATTGAAAGCCTGAGAAATATTGGTCGTTGGAGACATTGTTCAGAAGAACAACGTACTTTGATTAAATAAAAAAAATTTTTTCCACTAAGGTTGGGGTAAGAACTAGGGTTAGGGTTAGGGTTAGGGGTAGGGTTAGGGGTAGGGTTTTGGTATGTGCACACGTATTCTGTTCCTCTGCGGATTTTTCCGCTGCGGATTTGATAAATCCGCAGTGCTAAACCGCTGTGGATTTATCGCGGATTTACCGTGGTTTTTCTGCGCATTTCACTGCGGTTTTACAACTGCAATTTTCTATTGGAGCAGTTGTAAAACCGCTGCGGAATCCGCAGAAAGAAGTGACATGCTGCGGAATGTAAACCCCTGCGTTTCCGTGCAGTTTTTCCGCAGCATGTGTACAGCGATTTTTGTTTCCCATAGGTTTACATTGAACTGTAAACTCATGGGAAACTGCTGCGGATCCGCAGTGTTTTCCGCAGCGTGTGCACATACCTTTAGAATTAGGCTATGTGCACACGGTGCGGATTTGGCTGCGGATCCGCAGCGGATTGGCCGCTGCGGATTCGCAGCAGTGTTCCATCAGGTTTACAGTTCCATGTAAACCTATGGAAAACTAAATCCGCTGTGCCCATGGTGCGGAAAATACAGCGCGGAAACGCTGCGTTGTATTTTCCGCAGCATGTCAATTCTTTGTGCAGATTCCGCAGTGGTTTACACCTGTTCCTCAATAGGAATCCACAGGTGAAATCCGCACAAAAAACACTGGAAATCCACGGTAAATCCGCAGGTAAAACGCAGTGCCCTTTACCCGCGGATTTTTCAAAAATGATGCTGAAAAATCTCACACGAATCCGCAACGTGGGCACATAGCCTTAGGGTTGGAATTAGGGTTGTGGTTAGGGTTAGGGATGTGTTGGGGTTAGGGTTGTGGTTAGGGGTGTGTTGCGGTTAGGGTTGTGATTAGGGTTATGGCTACAGTTGGGATTAATGTTAGGGGTGTGCGGGGGTTAGTGTTGGAGGTAGAATTGAGGGGTTTCCTCTGTTTAGGCAAATCAGGGGTCTCCAAACGCAACATGGCGCCACCATTGATTCCAGCCAATCTTGTATTCATAAAGTCAAATGGTGCTCCCTCACTTCCGAGCCCTGACGTGTGCCCAAACAGTGGTTTACCCCCACATATGGGGTACCAGCATACTCAGGACATCATTTTTGAGGAAAGAAAAATGATTTTTTATTTTCACGGCTCTGCGTTGTAAACGTCTGTGAAGCACTTGGGGGTTCAAAGTGCTCACCACATATCTAGATAAGTTCCTTGGGGGGTCTAGTTTCTAAAATGGGGTCACTTGTGGGGGGTTTCTACTGTTTAGGCACACCAGGGGCTCTGCAAACGCAACGTGACGCCCGCAGACCATTCCATCAAAGTCTGCATTTCAAAAGTCACTACTTCCCTTCTGAGCCCCGACGTGTGCCCAAACAGTGGTTTACCCCCACACATGGGGTATCAGCGTACTCAGGAGAAACTGGACAACAAATTTTGGGGTCCAATTTCTCCTGTAACCCTTGGGAAAATAAAAAATTCTGGGCTAAATAATTATTTTTGAGGAAAGAAAACGTATTTATTATTTTCACTGCTCTGTGTTATGAACCTCTGTGAAGCACTTGGGGGTTCAAAGTGCTCACCTCACATCTAGATAAGTTCCTTTCGGGGTCTAGTTTCCAAAATGGGGTCACTTGTGGGGGGTTTCTACTGTTTAGCCACATCAGGGGCTCTGCAAACGCAACGTGACGCCCGCAGAGCATTCCATCAAAGTCTGCATTTCAAAACGTCACTACTTCACTTCCGAGCCCCAGCATGTGCCTAAACAGTGGTTTACCCCCACATATGGGGTATCAGCGTACTCAGGAGAAACTGGACAACAACTTTTGGGGTCAAATTTCTCCTGTTACCCTTGGGAAAATAAAAAAATAGCGGGCTAAAAAATCATTTTTGAGAAAATAAATTTTTTTTTAAATTTTCATGGCTCTGCGTTATAAACTTTTGTGAAGCACTTGAGGGTTCAAAGTGCTCACCACACATCTAGATTAGTTCCTTTGGGGGTCTAGTTTCCAAAATGGGGTCATTTGTGGGGGATCTCCAATGTTTAGGCACACAGGGGCTCTCCAAACGCGACATGGTGTCCGCTAATGATTGGAGCTAATTTTCCATTTAAAAAGCCAAATGGCGTGCCTTCCCTTCTGAGCCCTGCCGTGCGCTCAAACAGTGGTTTACCCCCACATATGGGGTATCTGCGTACTCAGGACAAACTGGACAACAACATTTGTGGTCCAATTTCTCCTATTACCCTTGGCAAAATAGGAAATTCCAGGCTAAAAAATCATTTTTGAGAAAAGAAAAATTATTTTTTATTTTCATGGCTCTGCATTATAAACTTCTGTGAAGCACCTGGGGGATTAAAGTGCTCAGTATGCATCTAGATAAGTTCCTTGGGGGGTCTAATTTCCAAAATGGGGTCACTTGTGGGGGAGCTCCAATGCATAGGCACACAGGGGCTCTCCAAACGCGACATGGTGTCCGCTAAGAATTGGAGCTAATTTTCCATTCAAAAAGTCAAAAGGCGCGCCTTCCCTTCCGAGCCCTGCCGTGTGCCCAAACAGTGGTTTACCCCCACATATGAGGTATCGGCGTACTCGGAAGAAATTGCTCAACAAAGTTTAGGATCCATTTTATCCTATTGCCCATGTGAAAATGAAAAAATTGAGGCGAAAAGAAATTTTTTGTGAAAAAAAAGTACTTTTTCATTTTTACGGATCAATTTGTGAAGCACCTGGGGGTTAAAAGTGCTCACTAAGCATCTAGATAAGTTCCTTGGGGGGTCCAGTTTCCAAAATGGGGTCACTTGTGGGGGAGCTCCAATGTTTAGGCACACAGGGTCTCTCCAAACGCGACATGGTGTCCGCTAACGATGGAGATATTTTTTCATTCAAAAAGTCAAATGGCGCTCCTTCCCTTCCGAGCCTTACCATGTGCCCAAACAGTGGTTTACCTCCACATGTGAGGTATCGGTGTACTCAGGAGAAATTGCCCAACAAATTTTAGGATCCATTTTATCCTGTTGTCCATGTGAAAATGAAAAAATTGAGGCTAAAAGATTTTTTTTGTGAAAAAAAGTACTTTTTCATTTTTACGGATCAACTTGTGAAGCACCTGGGGGTTTAAAGGGCTCACTATGCATGTAGATAAGTTCCTTGGGGCGTCTAGTTTCCAAAATGGGGTCACTTGTGGGGGAGCTCCAATTTTTAGGCACACGGGGGCTCTCCAAACGTGACATGGTGTCCGCTAGAGAGTGCAGCCAATTTTTCATTCAAAAAGTCAAATGGCGCTCCTTCCCTTCCAAGCCCTGCCGTGCGCCCAAACAGTGGTTTACCCCTACATATGAGGTATCGGCGTACTCAGAACAAATTGGACAACAACTTTCGTGGTTCAGTTTCTCCTTTTACCATTGGGAAAATAAAAAAATTGTTGCTGAAAGATCATTTTTGTGACTAAAAAGTTAAATGTTCATTTTTTCCTTGTTGCTTCTGCTGCTGTGAAGCACCTGAAGGGTTAATAAACTTCTTGAATGTGGTTTTGAGTACCTTGAGGGGTTTAGAATGGTGTCACTTTTGGGTATTTTCAGCCATATAGACCCCTCAAACTGACTTCAAATGTGAGGTGGTCCCTAAAAAAAATGGTTTTGTAAATTTCGTTGTAAAAATGAGAAATCGCTGGTCAAATTTTAACCCTTATAAATTCCTAGCAAAGAAAAATGTTGTTTCCAAAATTGTGCTGATGTAAAGTAGACGTGTGGGAAATGTTATTTATTAACTATTTTGTGTCACATAACTCTCTGGTTTAACAGAATAAAAATTCAAAATGTGAAAATTGCAAAATTTTCAAAATTTTCGCCAAATTTCCGTTTTTATCACAAATAAACACAGAATTTATTTACCTAAATTTACCACTAACATGAAGCCCAATATGTCACGAAAAAACAATCTCAGAACCGCTAGGATCCATTGAAGCGTTCCTGAGTTATTACCTAGTTAGACCGCACATGGAGTACTGTGTCCAGTTTTGGGCACCGGTGCTCAGGAAGGATATAATGGAACTAGAGAGAGTACAAAGGAGGGCAACACAATTAATAAAGGGGATGGGAGAACTACAATACCCAGATAGATTAGCGAAATTAGGATTATTTAGTCTAGAAAAAAGACGACTGAGGGGCGATCTAATAACCATGTATAAGTATATAAGGAGACAATACAAATATCTCGCTGAGGATCTGTTTATACCAAGGAAGGTGACGGGCACAAGGGGGCATTCTTTGCGTCTGGAGGAGAGAAGGTTTTTCCACCAACATAGAAGAGGATTCTTTACTGTTAGGGCAGTGAGAATCTGGAATTGCTTGCCTGAGGAGGTGGTGATGGCGAACTCAGTCGAGGGGTTCAAGAGAGACCTGGATGTCTTCCTGGAGCAGAACAATATTGTATCATACAATTAGGTTCTGTAGAAGGACGTAGATCTGGGGATTTATTATGATGGAATATAGGCTGAACTGGATGGACAAATGTCTTTTTTCGGCCTTACTAACTATGTTACTATGTTTTATGTTACCTCATAAAGGGACACTGGTCAGAATTGCAAAAAACGGCAAGGTCTTTAAGGTCAAAATAGGCTGGGTCATGAAGGGGTAAAGGGGTTAAAAGTGATGCTAGGACATGTTGTACATGCATTTCTCATTGAAAGCCTGAGAAATATTGGTCGTTGGAGACATTGTTCAGAAGAACAACGTACTTTGATTTAAAAGGTGATTGTAGAGGTTAAAACTAGGAAGTGCAGACAAGGTCCCATTGTTAAGACATGTACTGATACAGATACAGATTTGCCAACGAACACCTCAACTGACCTAAAGAGAAATGAAGATAGAAATTTTGTGGACTGATGAAAGTAAAATTGTTCTTTTTGGGTCCAAGGGCCACAGACAGTTCATCAGACGACCCCCAATCTCTGCATTCAAGCCACAGTATAATATGATGACAGTGAAGCATGGTAGTGCAAGCATCATGATATGCGCATGTTTCTCTTTCAATGGTGCCGGACCTATTTACATACCATGGATCATGGACCAGTTTGCATATATTAAAATACTTGAAGAGGTCATGTTGCCTTACTCTGAAGAGGGTGTTTCAACGAGACACAACAGTAAATGAGAAAATCTTGGTTCCAGTCCAACAAAATTGAGAATATGGAGTGGCCAGCCCAATCCACGGACCTTAATAAGATAGGACACTTGTGGGGTGACATTACAAATGCCGTTTCTGAGACAAAGCCAACAAAAGTAAAAAAATTGTGGGATGAAGTGCAAGAATCCTAGCCTGGAATAACAGTTGTCAGAGCCGGAAGTTGGTTAACACTATGCACCATAGATGGAGAGTAGTTCTAAAAAACTGAATATTAGGTTAGCGATTCACAGGAATGCTGAATCCACAAAAAAATTACTCATTGTGAGTTTGCAAAGACAAATACACTGCGATTTTTTTTTAGAACAGCCCAATGTTAATTTTTTGTTATTTTCTGTAAAGTAGTTAAAAATGATATACATTTTTCTTAATGCTTTGAATTAGAAAACCGTGCGCAATATTCCCAATGCATGGAAATAAAAAGTAGTATAAAGATTTTGTAATTAACTCATGTTTTTGAACACACTGCTATTATTTTGAACACTACTGTATCTTTGTCTGGGACAGCATTTAGAGCTTTGCATTTAAGTTTAAATTAAGATAAGGTGAGTGAGGGACTGGTGTAAGCCTGCACCGGTTCCTCACCCCCTCTTCATTTGAAGTTAAATTCAAAGCTGTAAATGCTGGCCCAGATCCTGGCTCATAAATGGCCCATGCCTGACTTCTGCTGCTGTGCCATTATAACATTTCTACTGTGAGAGAATTGATGCCACTTTTGCTGGTGCCTGCCCTTAATATTTGGAAATGTTTCTTCTTCGTGTGTTACCTGAATTTGGCAGGGCTCTAAGAACACCAGGCCTACACCTGTCGCTCTTCCACCTGTTACTGTTCAATGCTTATTATTATTATTATTATACATTTTTATAGCGCCATTTATTCCATTGCGCTTTACATGTGAACGGGGCAAATATAGACAAGTACAATAAACATGAGTAAAACAAGGCACACACAAATACAGGAGAGCGGACCCTGCCTGCGAGAGCTCACAGTCTACAGGGGATGTGTGAGGATACACTAGGAGAGGGTAGAGTTGGTCATGCTGCAGTTCAGCAGACAGAGGATCGCTGCAGGTTGTAGGCTTGTCGGTTTAAGCTACAAATGCTGGTCCAAGCTGGTCCCATGCTGCACAATTATACTATTTGTACTCTGGGTCAGTTGGGCGGTTGGAGAGTTGTTATGCAGGGAGAAACAAGGGTAATTGGGGTGCTGCCTCTAAGGACTGTACTGTGTGTGATGTTAAGGTGAAGGAAGAGGAGGTGAGGCCACTTCATGCAGTGCTTGCCTTCCACTGGCGCATATTGCCACATATTGGGTATCGACATGCTGAGGAGAAATTGCACAACAAGTTTTGGGGTTCATTTTTTACCCATGTGAAAATAAATAAAAAATTGGGTCTAAATTAATAAAGCACACAGCAGAACATGCTGGCACTCACAGACTGTATGGGATCTAAAGCTGCTGGTAGTTTGACAGGCTTTGTGTGCAGTCCTGTCTGAACACTATGCGTATGCTGTATGAATTAACATATAATAACTACCGTGCTACAAATCCTAAATAATGCCTGTTGAATAAGGAACTGCCACTTCCTAGTGACACCACTGTGATTGCTGCACTTACTGGGCTAGATGAGTGCGAGTTCTATCCCAGCGTCAGATGCAGGTGCGGTCCTAGTGGTGTGCGGTGGGAGCTCCTCCCGTTGGCATGCCACCTGATGCACTCCCAAAAAAGATGTAAGATCCCGACGTGCTCCGGCCAGAAGCACTGCCGTGGAGTAGTGAGGTTAGCGTGAGGGGGTGGTGGTGGTAGTAGTGCCACAATCACAGCGATGTCACTAGGAAGTACCAGTTCCTTATTCAACAGGCATTATTTAGGATTTGCAGCAAAGCTGTAGCTCGATGGGTCTAAATTAAAATGTTAGGAAAAAAAAGTTAAATGTTAATGTTTTCCTTCCACATTCCATTAATTCCTGTTAATCACCTGAAGGGTTAATAAAATTCTTGAATGTGGTTGAATGAGCACCTTGAGGGGTGCAGTTTTTTAGAATGGTGTCACTTTGGGGTATTTTCTGTCTTATAGACCCCTCAAAGTTGCTTCAAATGTGATGTGGTCCCTAAAAAAAAAATGGTTTTGTAAATTTTGTTGGAAAAAAGAGAAATCACTGGTCAAATTTTAACCCTTATAACTTCCTAACAAAAAATAATTTGGGTTCCAAAATTGTGATGATGTAAATTAGACATATAGGAAATGTTATTTATTAACTATATTGTGTGATATATCTCTGTGATTTAAGGGCATGACATTTTCAAAATTTTCACCAAATTTCCATTTTGTTCACAAATAAATGCTAGTCATATCAAAGAAATGTTACCACTATCATGAAGTTCAAAATATAATGAAAAAAAAAAACCCGTTCACTCCCAAAACTTGTTTTCACATTCTTGACCAGGCAATATTTTACAAATCTGACCACTGTCACTTTATGAGGTAATACATTTCTAAGGGTATGTGTCCACGTTCAGGATTGCATCAGGATTTGGTCAGGATTTTTCATCAGTATTTGTAAGCCAAAACCAGGAGTGGAACAATTAGCGGAAAAGTATAATAGAAACATATGCACCACTTCTGTATTTATCACCCTCTCCTGGTTTTGGCTACAAAAACTGATGGAAAATCCTGACCAAATCCTGAACGTGGACACATACCCTTAGAAATGTATTACCTCATAAAGTGACAGTGGTCAGATTTGTAAAATATTGCCTGGTCAAGAATGTGAAAACAAGTTTTGGGAGTGAACGGGTTAAACATTAAAAAATAAAAAGTATACAAGCGTTTATATCACCTCATTTTTCCTCACTAAATAAAATAAAAACAAACAAACTTGGTATCATTGTGTTCAAAAAGATCTATCAAAATATACAACCCTTTAAACTGTTTATTGATCAAAGAACAGAAAAATCAGAATGCATGAACTACAATTTTTGGTCACTGTTAAAAAAAATGCAATAAAAAACAATCAAAATGTCATATGAGCTGTAAAATGACAAAATTACAAAAAGAAACATCAGCTTAGGGTACAAAACGAAAAAATAAATAAAATTAGGGGCTCGCAAACACGAGCGCTATACAATGTTTTTATCAGATAACACTTGGACCAATGTTACTCTATGGGGGTAGTGCAGATTTTTTTTTCTCAAGCCCATTCGGGGGGAAAAACATAAATTGCAGCATGCTGCAAGTGTCTCTGTAAATTGGAGCATCTGCACCCATTCACGTCTATGGGTGCGTGTAACACATCGGACTGCACTCAAGTCATTGTTTGTGTATGTTTCATGCCATGAAGACGGATCATGATTGATCTGAAGCACATAGCAAATCTGCATTATGTCTTGTTCGTGTATTTTGTGGATTGTTCAGTCGAGCCATTGATTGTTTTGTTTGGATTGTAGGAACTGGATGTTTCTTTGTTTTCCATTCAAGTCTATGGGTGTGTAACGGGGCACACGGTGGTAGTCATGGACGAGTTTTGTTTGTTTGGCACCTCGACCTGCTTCAGAAATAGGGGGGACATTTGGGTCACTGGGGGTGTGTGGGTTGCAGTACTTCAGTAGAAGAAACTTCCATACTCACTTCCATTTCACCTACCACAGAGTCAACCCTTTTGGACTCCAGAATGAGAAAGCCACACCATCTTGTAAATGGAAAGTTCTTTCTAGTACCAAACATGTTCAAATACAGGGGATAACGTGATAGATTTCTCATGGTCTTCTTTCCCAGACAATTGTTCATTTCCAATGTTCATGGGTACAGAGACAATTTTTGCAATTAATGCAGAATGGCTCAGCCGTAAAGGTAACTCCATTTCCTTGGAACCTACATGTAAGGGAAATCCTGCTCAAGCTGTTTTCCATTATCTGACTGTCCTGGATGCGGCTTACAGACAAGGCTGTCCAAAGTCTCAGCACATTACCGCTATGTTGCAGATGGAAAAGGTTACATTTCCCTTACTGGTCTGTTGAAGGTAAATTGTTCTGTTGCTTGTCCCCGTTTTTCCTACTCTCCTGTATTTACCACACACCCAGCTTCTTCTTCTCCTTGATAACAGTCTTCTTGCTTCTCCCTTCTTCACAAACCTAACTATACAGTTAGGGCCAGAAATATTTGGACAGTGACACAATTTTTGCGAGTTGGGCTCTGCATGCCACCACATTGGATTTGAAATGAAACCTCTACAACAGAATTCAAGTGCAGATTGTAACGTTTAATTTGAAGGGTTGAACAAAAATATCTGATAGAAAATGTAGGAATTGTACACATTTCTTTACAAACACTCCACATTTTAGGAGGTCAAAAGTAATTGGACAAATAAACATAACCCAAACAAAATATTTTTATTTTCAATATTTTGTTGCAAATCCTTTGGAAGCAATCACTGCCTTAAGTCTGGAACCCATGGACATCACCAAACGCTGGGTTTCCTCCTTCTTAATGCTTTGCCAGGCCTTTACAGCCGCAGCCTTCAGGTCTTGCTTGTTTGTGGGTCTTTCCGTCTTAAGTCTGGATTTGAGCAAGTGAAATGCATGCTCAATTGGGTTTAGATCTGGAGATTGACTTGGCCATTGCAGAATGTTCCACTTTTTGGCACTCATGAACTCCTGGGTAGCTTTGGCTGTATGCTTGGGGTCATTGTCCATCTGTACTATGAAGCACCGTCCAATCAACTTTGCAGCATTTGGCTGAATCTGGGCTGAAAGTATATCCCGGTACACTTCAGAATTCATCCGGCTACTCTTGTCTGCTCTTATGTCATCAATAAACACAACTGACCCAGTGCCATTGAAAGCCATGCATGCCCATGCCATCACGTTGCCTCCACCATGTTTTACAGAGGATGTGGTGTGCCTTGGATCATGTGCCGTTCCCTTTCTTCTCCAAACTTTTTTCTTCCCATCATTCTGGTACAGGTTGATCTTTGTCTCATCTGTCCATAGAATACTTTTCCAGAACTGAGCTGGCTTCTTGAGGTGTTTTTCTGCAAATTTAACTCTGGCCTGTCTATTTTTGGTATTGATGAATGGTTTGCATCTAGATGTGAACCCTTTGTATTTACTGTCATGGAGTCTTCTCTTTACTGTTGACTTAGAGACAGATACACCTACTTCACTGAGAGTGTTCTGGACTTCAGTTGATGTTGTGAACGGGTTCTTCTTCACCAAATTAAGTATGCGGCGATCATCCACCACTGTTGTCATCCGTGGACGCCCAGGCCTTTTTGAGTTCCCAAGCTCACCAGTCAATTCCTTTTTTCTCAGAATGTACCCAACTGTTGATTTTGCTACTCCAAGCATGTCTGCTATCTCTCTGATGGATTTTTTCTTTTTTTTCAGCCTCAGGATGTTCTGCTTCACCTCAATTGAGAGTTCCTTTGACCGCATGTTGTCTGCTCACAGCAACAGCTTCCAAATGCAAAACCACACACCTGGAATCCACCCATGACCTTTTAACTACTTCATTGATTACAGGTTAATGAGGGAGACGCCTTCAGAGTTAATTGCAGCCCTTAGAGTCCATTGTCCAATTACTTTTGGTCCCTTGAAAAAGAGGACACTATGCATTACAGAGCTATGATTCCTAAACCCTTTCTCCGATTTGGATGTGGAAACTATCATATTGCAGCTGGGAGTGTGCACTTTCAGCTCATATTATATATATAATTGTATTTCTGAACATGTTTTTGTAAACAGCTAAAATAACAAAACTTGTGTCACTGTCCAAATATTTCTGGCCCTAACTGTATCTCTCTACCCAGAGATCCCGATCCTCCTTCCCACTGAGAGTCGGCCTTACAGTTAACCCTGTGTCCTAAACTAACAGGGACTGTGCCATAGGATAACTATAAACCATCATTGCCTTTTACTCACCGTTAAGCATACAATAACATTACACATTACATATATTGTATTACATTACAATAAAACACTCGACCACCCCCTCACAGGTGCATAAAAAGCATCGGATGTCATCAGAGTGCAGTTTTAAACATACACAGACAATGGAGAAAATGTGCTCCCATTTTCAAGAGAATGCCAAGAGTGTGCAAAGCAGTCATCAAAGCAAAAGGTGGCTACTTTGAAGAACCTAGAATATGAGACATAATTTGAGTTGTTTCACACTTTTTTGATAAGTATATAACTCCACATGTGTTAATTCATAGTTTTGATGCCTTCAGTGTGAATGTACAATTTTCATAGTCATGAAAATACAGAAAAATCTTTAAATGAGAAGGTGTGTCCAAACTTTTGGTTTGTACTGTACCTAATTGACAGCTCCTTAGTGTCCCTCCTGCTGCTGAGATCTCACACTGCTAAGTACAAGTTGCAGCAATTGGTCAGGACCGCACTGCACTTACAGCTCTCTTGCCTCTTGAATTTCCTCTCTGGCTTTTGGTCTTTGACAGTGCACTCTTCTCTCAGTGACTTGTTTCCCATGCAGAGACTTTGCACAGGTGCCATCAATTCCCGAGATCTTCTCTTTAGAGAGGTCAGCGCTTTAGTAGATTGATAGTCTGGCAATGTGATCAGAAGATTACTGCGTGTGCAAAGACTGCACCTGTGCTAAATCTCGAGCAAAGGTGGCAGGTCCCTTGGACAAGAGTGACTTCTCAGTCAAAGACCAGAGGCCAGCGGCAGGCAAACAAAGGGAGAGAGCAAAGGAGATGTGTCAGTGCAGTGTGCAATCCAACTACACTTTCAGCTAGAACTTACAGTAAATTGGATTTCTCAAGGGGCTCGTGTGGACAACTGTATTTTTGGTCCAACAAAACATCAATATTCGTATTGCTCTTGGCCATGCAAGTCAATGAGTGTCTGAGAAACAGCAGACTGCACTCTGATAACATCTGAGTGCAGTCCAATCTGTTCAAACTCTGATCATAGCGTGATTTGCACCTAGCCTAAAACTTGCAAGTGAAATTCTACAATCAAGGTAAATCAGCTTTAAAGGGCCTTTACAAACATGCCATTAATTAGTAGTATAATATCCTGATAACAGGATTCCTTCAATGCGATAAACAAGTACAAACAGAGCATATATGGTCTAAAAGCATTTAAAAATATGGTGTTATTGGGGTTGTCCATCTTTAAACTACAAGTTGACAGTCACTCTAACTGTGTGTGTGTTGTGAGGATTCTGGGTTTTGGAGGTGGGAGCAGGCGGTCATGTACCACAAGTATAAGATTTCCATATTTCCAGCCACATTCCGACTAGATGCATCCGGCCTTGCGCAATACACTTGTGTGAGGCCGCGCCCATCTAGTTGGCATGTGACCACATATATGCAAATCACATACTTGCGGTCACGCGCCTGTCCTTCCTGGTGCTGGAGAATCCTCACAGTGTACTGCACATGTGCTGATGGATTCACGGGTCTGCAGTCTTGTACCCTAAGGCCAGACAATACCTTTTAAGGCCCAAAAATATTTATGAAGACTATGCACCACTAACACAAATTCTGTAGAGCCGAGTTGATGATTCTGATGCCTGTTGCCCTAAGGACAGCCTTGCTCATGCTTTCATACAATGTACCATTAATTGTGATTATAGTGTGTACAGTACCTTAAGTCTCTCATGTTGGATGGTCATTTTGCTGACATTTCTCACAAGAGCTGTTACTTCATGTCCGTCCTGCAGGGCTTGTGTTACCAGCGTTGCACCTGTCTGACCGGTCGCTCCGAGAATCGATAGCTTCATTTTGAATTCCTGTTTATGATGACAGTGAATATATATTATCACCTGACATATTCTGGATTTTTAAAATTCTTGGTAGGAATATAATGTTGCCAACTCACCTTAGGGGTAACTCAATACCTCCCAACTTTTACATAACAGAAGGAGGGACAAATATCACCCCCCAGTCACACTCCCAAGCCACATCTATTTACTGTTTCTTTCTACTCCTCGCAGGAGATGTCAGAGGGTTCATGGTAGCAGTGAGGGACGTAGACTGACATCCTTGACTCTCTAGCTATATCCTAGATGGTTGGGACCTATGGATTTTTTTTTCATTCATTTATAGTTGTAGCAACCAAAATTTTCTAATTTTTTATATATGCTTCTCCTTACGAGGTCTTGTATTTTTTTTATCTGTAAGTACATATACTGTTTTATGCATTTTACCCCTTATTTGATATTTTAATGTATTTTTAATATCACAGAAAGGCTTTGATTTTGCATTTAAAGAAACAACTGTTTTTTCTTTTCAGTTTTTTTTTTTAATGCATCTTTTTCAGGCTCCGCATACAATCATATAGAGAAAAAAATCACCAAAACCACCCAGTTCAACAGCATCTTTAGAAGTACTGAGGGAAGGAGTTTTCATGAAATAACATCCAGTTTGATTGTGTGCAAAATGAACACCGCCTATCCATTATGTGTGAACACAGCCTACCTTTCCAGGCTAAGTGGATTTGATTTCATGAAAACTCCTACGCACTGTGCGTTTAAATATATCTGGAGTACGGTATATGCCACTCTGCATTAAGATTAGAAGTTTTGATCAAAATAAACTTCAAAAATTGTTGTAGTCCATCACAATGTCAGTATTTAGATTATATAAAGCATGTCTAATGGACACTCTGCCACACTTGCACGTCATATCTTCTGACACGCACAAAAGCCAATTCATAGGAATGAATGGAAGGCACCTATCTCGGCACCTGGAGTGCACTACACAAATGCTGACATGCACGGCAATATAATTCTGGTTTAGACCACTCCTGGTCCTCACTGATAGGCTCACAGCCACAGTAAGTCCCACCCCTCCCCTTTATCTAGCACTGCCTGCCACACTTCCTGGTCGCATGGACTTGTGGTGGATCCCGCGTCCCTTTCAGACCAGACACGCGGGCTCTAGATCTTCTAAGGTCAGGTTGGTGGGGCGCGCTCTCTCTCTCACTACCGACGATAGTCCGTGGCCACCCATTTTTGAAATTATGTATACTTACGACTAGGTTATCTGCCGCATTCGGCTACACTCCTGAGACACGGACTGCGTCCACCTTCTGCTGCGGTAGGTTACAGCACGGCCAGGTGCACTCCTCTTCTTGTACCAGACTATTTAGTATCAAAACTCACAACTTTTTTTTTTCTCAGACTTTACTGAGAACCCACACTCCTGTGGGTCCATCTGTTTTTACTCACAACTTACCGCTGGTACGTTTATTGCATCTTATTAAGGTTACTTTCTTTCCCTATGTCTAAATGTTCTCCTGGTTACTAGTCCTCCTGTTATATTCCCTGACTTAGAATGTTTATTATTTTCAGCTATCTAAATGATTTTAGGCCATCATATCTGACCTCGGTCTCGCATTGTATATACTTTGGTTTTGTTATTGTTTATTTTGTCATGATATCCACTGCCTTGACTATGTATTCTTTATTATTTATTTTTTGTACCATAGTGACTGATGAAGGTCTGGCTAATAGGACCGAAACTTTTTTTGCTACTAAGAGTGGATACAATTAAACCACTTACAAAGCTAAGTTTGAGTGCTGAGTTTTTTGCTACACTTCATGGTATTGGAACCTACTCAGGCACCTTATATACGGCTGTGCACGCGCTTATCTTTCTAACTTGTTTTTTTCCTGACTGAATTTGAGAACGCCAGCGTTTTTTAGTCTGGAGCATATCAGTTTTTTCAGCGTCTTTCACTGTTTCACCCACAGAAAGTTATGAGAAATTGCAAAAATGCTGCAAAATACACAATAACTGTTTTTGCACCATTTCTAACCCTTAATCCCATATGACATACTATCCCGTTGAGGTGACCTGGGACTTAATTCCCAGGGACGGGATAGTACGTTATAGGCAATCGGCACCGCTCACGAGGGGAGCGCGGCCGATTGCCACCGGGTGTCGGCTAATTATTACAGCTGACATTCGGCACTATGTGCCAGAAGCGCAGCATTCCGGCGGTTTAGGGAAGCATCGCACAGGGAGGGGGCTCCCTGCGTGCTTCCCTGAGGCCCTCGGAACAACACGATGTGATCGCGTTGTTCCGCGCATCTCCTCCCTGCGGGCCATGGATCCAAAATGGCCGCGGGGCTCCTTCCGGGTCCTGCAGGGAGGTGGCTTGCAAGGGCCTGCTCAGAGCAGGTGCTGGCAAGCCTGGAGCACTGCCTGTCAGATCGCTGATCTGACACAGCGCTTTGCAAAGCAATCTGACACTATACTGTGATGTCCCACACTGTGACAAAGTAAAAAAAATATTTACATGTGTAAAATATATATATATATATATATATATTGTTCCAATATACTGTATTTATCTAAATAAAAAAACAATAAAAGTACACATATTTAGTATTGCCGCATCCATAACGACCCGACCTATAAAACTGTCCCACTATTTAACCCCTTCGGTGAATAGGTACACTAGGGGCTCTGCAAATGCAATGTGACGCATGCAGACCATTACATCTAAGTCTGCATTCCAAACGGTGCTCCTTCCCTTCCGAGCTCTGTCATGAGCCTAAACGGTGGTTCCCCCCCAAATATGGAGTATCAGCATACTCGGGACAAATTGGACAACAACTTTTGGGGTTCAATTTCTGCTGTTACCCTTGGGAAAATACAAAACTGGGGGCTAAAAATAATTTTTGTGGAAAATTTTTATTTTCACGGCTCTGCATTATAAACTGTAGTGAAACACTTGTGGGTTCAGAGTTCTCACAGCACATCTAGATAAGTTCATTGGGGGGTCTAGTTTCCAATATGGGGTCACTTGTGTGGGGTTTCTACTGTTTACATACATCAGGGCCTCTGCAAATGCAACGTGACACCTGCAGACCAATCCATCTAAGTCTGCATTTTTAACGGCTCTCCTTCCCTTCCGAGCTCTGCCATGCTCCCAAACGGTGGTTCCCCCCACATATGGGATATCGGTGTATGCAGGACAAATTGGACAACAACTTTTGGGGTCCAATTTCTCCTATTACCCTTGGAAAAATGCAAAACTGGGGGCTAAAAAATGTTTTATTTTTACGGCTCTATGTTATAAACTGTAGTGAAACACTCGGGGGTTCAAAGTTCTCACAACACATCTAGATAAGTTCCTTAGGGGGTCTACTTTCCAAAATGGTGTCATTTGTGGGGGGTTTCAATGTTTAGGCACATCAGGGGCTCTCCAAACGCGACATTGCATCCCATGTCAATTCCAGTCAATTTTGCATTGAAAAGTCAAACTGCGCTCCTTCCCTTCCAAGCTCTGCCATGCACCAAAACAGTGGTTTACCCCATATATGGGGTATCAGCATACTCAGGACAAATTGTACAACATTTGGGCCCATGTCTTCTGTTACCCTTGGAAAAATAAAAAATTGGGGGCCAAAAGATCATTTTTGTGAAAAAATATGATTTTTTATTTTTACGGCTCTACATTATAAACTTCTGTGAAGCGCTTGGTGGGTCAAAATGCTCCCCATACATCTAGATAAGTTCCTTAGGGGGTCTACTTTCCAAAATGGTGTCACTTGTGGGAGGTTTCAATGTTTAGGCACATCAGGGGCTCTCCAAACGCGACATGGCATCCCATTTCAATTCCAGTCAATTTTGCATTGACAAGTCAAACGGCGCTCCTTCCCTTCTGAGCTTTGCCATACGCCGAAACAGTGGTTTACCCCCACATATGGGGTATCGGCATACTCAGAACAAAGTGTAAAACAACTTTTGGGGTCCAATTTCTCCTGTTACCCATGGTAAAATAAAACAAATTGGAGCTGAAGTAAATTTTTGTGAAAAAAGTTAAATGTTCATTTTCTTTTAAACATTCCAAAAATTCCTGTGAAATACCTGAAGGGTTAATAAACTTTTTGAATGTGGTTTTGACCACCTTGAGGGGTACAGTTTTTAGAATGGTGTCACACTTGGGTATTTTCTACCATATAGACCCCTCAAAATGACTTCAAATGTGATGTAGTTCCTAAATAAAAATTATGTTGTAAAAATGAGAAATGGCTGGTCAACTTTTAACCCTTATAACTCCCTAACAAAAAAAAATTTGGTTCCAAAATTGTGCGGATGTAAAGTAGACATGTGGGAAATGTTACTTAATAAGTATTTTGAGTAACATATCTGTGTGATTTAAGACTTTGAAAAATTAAAAGTTGGAAAATTGTGAAAATTTTCTAAATTATCGCCAAATTTCCAATTTTTTCACAAGTAAATGCAGGTAATATCAAAGAAATTTTACCTGTATCATGAAGTACAATATGTCACGAGAAAACAATGTCAGAATCATCAGGATCCATTGAAGTGTTCCAGAGTTATAACCTCATAAAGGGACAGTGGTCAGAATTGTAAAAATTGGCCCAGTCATTAACGTGCTAACCACCCTTGGGGGTTAAGGGGTTAAGCATTTTTGGGAAATAAAACCAGCTTTATTAAAAAGTTATGTAGACAAAGCACACGAGTAATCCACACCCAATAAATGCAGCAAAACTGGCGTTTTGAACACAGTAGTTCTACTGCCAAGAGAGCCGGTTTTGGCTTCAGAAACCAAACGCAGCAAAAACGCTGCATGTGAACATAGCCTTAAAGAGAATTATGATCAGCCAATTGGTTTGGCCCTCCACAACAGCCCCAGTTTCTTATGTGGCCCCTTCGAAAAATTAATTGCCCACCCTTAGTTTAGAGTAATACCCAGTTCTTTTCCCAGGAAGATAAATAAGGTAGTTTATATGTTGTTGCATGGGAAGAAATGTAGTTGTATATTTTTTATAGTATTTTTGGGAAATTTAGTGAGAAGATCAAGCCATGACCATCCTCTAACAGAAGGAAACTTTATTTTGATTTGCTTGAGAATGTATGTGACGTGTAACTGATGTAGTTATTTTTATTTGCTGTGTTTTTTGCTTTCTTTTGGCCATGAATTTGTCATGGGAATTTTATAGGAAAGAAACTGAGATATGGTATATGTTGGTAGGTGAGACCATATATCATAAATATCTATGTAATTGGGGGTCTAAGAAATCGGGTATGGTATTAATAGGTGCCAAAGCTGGAGGTATATTATACATTGATAATATATTATTTAGATCTTTTTTAATTTTTAAGGTTGCCTTCGGGATGTTATCTAGTTAATTATCTGGTGGAGGTGTCTTATCACTCCAAATATACACTGTTTGCAGAATTATTAGGCAAGTTGTATTTTGATCACATGACTTTTTATACATGTTGTCCTACTCCAAGCTGTTCGGGCTGGAGAGCCAAATACCAATTAAGTAAATCAGGTGATGTGCATCTCTGTAATGAGGAGGGGTGTTGTCTAATGACATCAAAGCCCTATATAGGGTGTGCTTAATTATTAGGCAACTTCCTTTCCTTTGGGAAAATGGGTCAAAAGAGAGATTTGACGGGCTCTAAAAAGTCCACAATTGTGACATGTCTTGCAGAGGGATGCAGCAGTCTTGAAATTGCCAAACATTTGAAGCGTGATCACTAAACAATAAAGCGTTTCATGGCAAATAGCCAACAGGGTCGCAAGAAGTGCGTTGGGCAAAAAAGGCGCAAAATAACTGCCCATGAATTGAGGAAAATCAAGCGTGAAGCTACCAAGATGCCATTTGCCACCAGTTTTGCCATATTTCAGAGCTGCAACTTTACTGAAGTAACAAAAAGCACAAGGTGTGCAATACTCGGGGACATGGCCAAGGTAAGGAAGGCTGAAAAATGACCACCTTTGAACAAGAAACATAGATAAAACGTCAAGACTGGGCCAAGAAATATCTTAAGACTGACTTTTCAAAGGTTTTATGGACTGATGAAATGAGTGTCTCTGGATGGGCCTGTGGCTGGATCAGTAAAGGGCAGAGAGCTCCACTCCGACTCAGACACCAGCAAGGTGGAGGTGGGGTACTGGTATGGGCTGGTATCATCAAAGATGAACTTGTGGGACATTTTTGGGTTGAGGATGGAGTGAAGCTCAACTCCCAGACCTACTGCCAGTTTCTGGAAGACAACTTCTGCAAACAATGGTACAGGAAGAAATCGGTATCGTACAAGAAGAACATGATTTTCATGCAGGACAATGCTCCATCACATGCCTCCAACTACTCTACAGCGTGGCTGGCCAGTAAAGGTCTCAAAGAAGTAATGACATGGCCCCCTTGTTCACCTTATCTAAACCCCATAGAGAACCTGTTGTCCCTCATAAAATGTGAGATCTACAAGGAGGGAAAACAGTAGACCTCTCGGAACAGTGTCTGGGAGGCTGTGGTGGCTGCTGCACGCAATAATGATCGTAAACAGATCAAGCCACTGACAGAATCTATGAATAGAAGGCTGTTGAGTGTCATCATGAAGAAAGGTGGCTATATTGGTCACTAATTTTTTTGGGTTCTGTTTTTGCATGTCAAAAATGTTTATTTCTAAATTTTGTGCAGTTATATTGGTTTACCTGGTGAAAATAAACATGTGAGATGGGAATATGATCGGGGGTCAGCGATGCGTCGGCATAGTAACCAGAGGTCTTCTTGAGACCTCTATGGTTGCTGATGCCGGCTTGCTGTGAGCGCCACCCTGTGGTCGGCGCTCATAGCAAGCCTGTAATTCAGCTACATAGGAGCGATCTTATGTGTATTTAATCCCTTAGTGACAAAACCAATTTTTTACTTAGTGACCAAGCCAATTATAATTCTGACTACTGTCACTTTATGAGGTTATAGCTCTGGAACGCTTCAACAGATCCCACTGATTCTGAGAATGTTTTTTCATGTCACATTGTACTTCATGCTAGTGATAAAATGTCTTCGATATGACTTGCATTTATTTATAAAAAAATGGAAATTTGGCAAAAATTTTGAAAATGTTGCAATTTTCAAACTTTACATTTTTGTGCCCTTAAATCAGAGAGTCATATTGCACAAAATAGTTAATAAATAACATTTCCCACATGTCTGCTTTACATCAGCCCAATTTTGGAAACATATTTTTTTTTGTTAGGATGTTATAAGGGTTAAAAGTTGACCAGCCATTCCTCATTTTTCCAACAAAATATACAAAACAATTTTTTTATGAGCCTCCTCACATTTGAAGTGAGTTTGGGGGTCAATATAACAGAAAATACCCAAAAGTGACACCATTCTGAAAACTACACCCCTCAAGGTGTGCAAAGCCACATTCAAGAAGTTTATTAACCCTTCAGATGCTTCACGAGAGGTAGAGCAATTTGGAAGGAAAAAAATGACCATTTACTTTTTTCACAAAAAATTTACTTTGGAACCAAACTTTTTTATTTTCACAAGGGTATCAGGAGAAAATGGACCACCAAATTTTTTGTGCAATTTCTCCTGACTACCACTGGGCGCATGGCAGGGCTCAGAAGAGAGAGAGAGTACTATTTGGCTATTAAACTTAAAATTGGCTGGAATCGATGGTGGTGCCATATCAAGTTTGGAGACCCCCTGATGTAAATAAACAGTGGAAATCCCCAATTCTAACTCCAACCCTAACATAACCCTAACTCTAACACACCCCTAATCCCAACCCTACCCGTTACCCTAACCACAACCCTAACCCAGTACAACCTTAACTCCAACACCACAACCCTAAGCCCAACACAGCCCTAGCCCCAACCCTAACCCTATCCCCAAGCCTAGCCTCAACCCTAACCCCAATCCTAACCCTATCCCCAATCCTAACCCTAGCCCAACCCTAGCTCTAATCCTAGCCCCAGCCGCAACCCTAGCTATAAACTCAGTCCTAACCCTAACAACAATGAAAAAATACAATTTTTTTAAAATTATTTTTACCTAACTAAGGGGGTGATAAAGGGGGTTTGATTTACTATCTTTTTTTATTTTGATCACTGTGATAGGGCCTATCACAGTGATCAAAATGAACCAATAGGAAAAATCTCCTTTTGCGCCCACCATTTTCTTACCAGAAGAAGACGCCATGGGACAGAGCCAGAGGGACCGGGGGACACCAGAGCTACTGGTGGGGTTCAGGGCACACCATTTCTCTCTCCTCTGATGTTGTAGATCATATCAGAGGAGAGAGAAATAAATAGGAAATCAGACTTTTTTTGCGGTCGCCGTTATTCCGTAGCCTAGACCCCAGAGATTTTCCGACGCTGGGCGGCGCTGTAACCTTATTTCTCAGCGCCGTTAAAAAGCAGCGCTGAGGAATAAGTACCCTTAACTGCCACCATTAAAAGGTGTATCGGCAGTCGTTAAGGGGTTAAGGTACCAATGACTATGGTCATATGTAGAAGACATAGGCATACTTATTATTGTTGGTTATCAATTGTCCCCTATTGTTTTAGAGAAATTAAAGTTATGGTTAATAGTTTTTTTCTATGCTGTTTATACATAATTCTGAAAAAACATTATCTGCAATATTAAGTAGGGTCCACAGCTAATTAGCAATGTGACATTGCACCCACAAATCATTCCATCATCTAAACTCCAATATTTCCTCCCTTCTGAGCTTCGCACTGTGCCTCAAAAGTAATTTTGACATATTCAGTATCGGTATACTCTTGAGAAATTGCACAACATATTGTACGTTGAATTTTTTCCTGTTACCTTTGTGAAAATACAAAAATTGGGGCTAAAGGACATTTTTTTGGGAAAAATTGGGTTTTTTACTTTCACTGCTAACCGTTATAAAAAGTCTGGGAAGCAACTGTGGGTTCAAGGTTCTCACCACAGATCTAGATACATTCCTTGAGGGGGCTAGTATCTAAATTGGGATTACTTGTGGGGGATTTCCACTGTTTAGGCACAATAGGGGCTCTACAAACGTGACATGACATCCGCTCTCGATTCTAGCTATTTTTGTGTTCAAAAACTCAAACGGCGCTCATTTCCTTCTGAGCGATGTCATGCGCCCAAACAGTAGTTTTCCCTCACAAATGGGGTTTTGTGATGCTCAGGAGAAATTGCACAAAAATTTTGAGGTCCATTTTCTCCTGTTACCATTGTGAAAGTAAAAAAAATGGGGCTAAATTAAAATATTTATGAAAAAAGTAAAATGTTCATTTTGTCCTTCCACGTTGCATTAATTCCTGTGGAGCACCTGAAGGGTTAATAAATGTCTTCAATGTGGTTTTGAGGGGTGCAGTTTTTAGAATGGTGTCACTTTTGTATTTTCTGTCATATAGGCCCCTCAGTCACTTCAAATGTGATGTGTTCCTTAAAAAAATGGTTTTGTAAATTTTGTTGAAAAAATGAGAAATCTTTGATCAACTGTTATGTTTCAAAAACTGTCCTAGACTTGTGTTAAATGTTATCTATTATCTATTTTGTGTGATATAACTTTCTGGTTTAAGGGCATAAGAATTAAAAGTTTGAAAATTGTGAACTTTTCAAACATTTTGCCAACTTTGCTATATTTTTACAAATAAACAGGTCATATCGAACACATTTTACCACTATCATGAAGTACAATGTGTCACAAAAAATAATCTCAGTATCATTGGGATATGGTGAATAATTCCAGAGTTATCTCATAAAGTGACACTTGACAGATTTAAAAAATTAGGGTTGGTCATTAACGTACAAAGTGGCTCGGTCCTTATGAGGTTAAAGTGACTGTCAGCACAGAATGACTGTTAAAAATAGGTTCAACTACTCGGTGCTTCACAGCGGGACCAATCATTTAAATGCACCTGCTTGTTTTCCTTAGGCTGTGTGCACACGATGCGGAATTTGTGCGGATCCGCAGTGGATTTTTCTGCGCAGAAGCGCTGCAGTTCCGCACAGTGATAAATCAATAGGGGGAAAAAAAAAGCTGTGCTAATGGTGCAGAAGAAAAATCCGCACTGAATCCAGTGCGGATTGAAAAGAAGTGCATGTCACTTCTTTTGGGTGGAACTGCAGCATTTCTGCACCCTTCCATTATAGAAATCAGCAGTGGTAAAAACCGCAGAAAATCTGCACAAAATCTGCATTAATTCCGCATCAAAACCGTACAAAACCCGCAGAAAATCATGCGGCAAATACGCATCGGCGGTTTCTGCCGGGAGATGGGAATTTTGTGAGGAAAATTCTGCACCCCAATCTGCAACGTGTGCATATAGCCTAAATCTCCATCCCCCTTCTTTGAGAGTTCTGGCTTCATAGGGCCAGAGAAGGGTGGAGATGGATGGACACCAAGCAGGTGGGAATGTGTATATAAATGATTGGCCCTGCCATGAAGCACCAAGTGTCTATATTTGGTTTGAACAGTCATGTGGTGCAAAATCCCTTTAACAATTTAAAGGGATAATCTTTCAATGTAAATGCCCCTTAAAGGGGTTGTCCACACCATCACTGTATCCAATTCACTGACCTGTCCTTTGAATGCAATTGACATCTGGAATTAGTAGGAGAGCAGCCACAACTCTCATTTTCTACGGAAGTCTGATTTGTCCGAAAGAGTGTACTGTGAAACAGGTGGGATCTTGCAATAAAAAAACGCTGGAGTGGTGCTTTGCGGAATATAAATACTATGTACAGATTTAGAGTGTGTCCACTAGATGGTGCTGTAAACCATAAAACATGGTGTGGTGCAGGCGTGTCTCAGTAATATGCTTGTTCCTGTATGTCCTATATACTTGTTTTGCTTTTCAGCAAAGACATTAAGACATTGAAGTTATCATCCTGTAAGAACCCCACTAAAGTGTACTAATGAGTATGTAATTAAGCAAAAATCTCCATTTAGTGTGTGAAGAGTAGCATTGACTATAACATTTGTAAATTGTTGATTTGATATCGGAGGCTTCTTCGTTTATCTTGTAAGCTTTCCTGATACATTTAATCTCCCATGTAACACAGACTGTTGCTAGAGACAACTGGACAAATAGAGAAAACTTACCAGAGCAGGCTGTCCGACACCTTCTAAATGGACTGTGGTATTTAGTGTGGTTGTATATAGTCATGGTGATGCAATACTTAGAGGGTAGGTCTTATTACACAACCATGATTGGAGTGTCATGTTACCTTCTGTATCTCCAGAGTATGCGCACAAATTCCTGTTGCCTGGCGTGTAGCTATAAATTGGAAGTACTAGATTGTAGAGAAGATCTGCACTCTAAGGCCACACGTACACATTCAGTATTTGGTGAGTTTTTTACCTCAGTATCCGTAAGCAAGAACCAGGAGTGGAGCAGTCAGAGGAAAAGTATAATACAAACAAGTCACCACTTCTGTATTTATCACCCACTCCTGGTTTTGGCTTACAAATACTGAGGTCAAAATTCACCAAATACTCACTCAATGTGTGAACATTGAGTTTTTGCTGAATTTAACGCTGCATATTTTCGCTGTCAAAAATGCAGAATCTTACAATTCCAGAAAAGTGGATGGGATTTCTAGAGATCTCATGCTCACTGTGCTTCTTTTTTACTCAATGTAAACTGAACTGCGATGCATGTTTCAAATCAGCAACATGTCAATTTCTCTTAGGCCGAAGTCACTCTAGCATATAATACGGACGAGTGCTATGAGAGAAAACATCGCACAGCACTCGGACCAATGCTAATCTATGGGGCAGTTCACATCACCTTTTTTTTTTCTCAGGCATATTCTACGTGCAAGTGAAATCGCAGCGTGGTGTGATTTTACGCGTATATCGGCTGAGTCTCGCCAATGCAAGTCTATGGGTGGGAGAAAAAAACGCACAGCTCTCGCAGCATGCGAGTGCCCTCCATTTTTTAATGCAGCGGTGTATTTTGATAAGCCGGTAATTCATGTGCGGTGTACAGTAAAATCAGACTGACAGGTTAGAATAGATAGAATAGAAATATACACATAGAATATATATATATATATATATATATATATATATATATATATATATATATACGGTATATATACTGTGGGGCAAAAAAGTATTTAGTCAGTCAGCAATAGTGCAGGTTCCACCACTTAAAAAGATGAGAGGCGTCTGTAATTTACATCATAGGTAGACCTCAACTATGGGAGACAAACTGAGAAATAAAAATCCAGAAAATCACATTGTCTGTTTTTTTAACATTTTATTTAACATAGTAACATAGTAACATAGTTAGTAAGGCCGAAAAAAGACATTTGTCCATCCAGTTCAGCCTATATTCCATCATAATAAATACCCAGATCTACGTCCTTCTACAGAACCTAATAATTGTATGATACAATATTGTTCTGCTCCAGGAAGACATCCAGGCCTCTCTTGAACCCCTCGACTGAGTTCGCCATCACCACCTCCTCAGGCAAGCAATTCCAGATTCTCACTGCCCTAACAGTAAAGAATCCTCTTCTATGTTGGTGGAAAAACCTTCTCTCCTCCAGACGCAAAGAATGCCCCCTTGTGCCCGTCACCTTCCTTGGTATAAACAGATCCTCAGCGAGATATTTGTATTGTCCCCTTATATACTTATACATGGTTATTAGATCGCCCCTCAGTCGTCTTTTTTCTAGACTAAATAATCCTAATTTCGCTAATCTATCTGGGTATTGTAGTTCTCCCATCCCCTTTATTAATTTTGTTGCCCTCCTTTGTACTCTCTCTAGTTCCATTATATCCTTCCTGAGCACCGGTGCCCAAAACTGGACACAGTACTCCATGTGCGGTCTAACTAGGGATTTGTACAGAGGCAGTATAATGCTCTCATCATGTGTATCCAGACCTCTTTTAATGCACCCCATAATATTTGCATATTATGGTGGAAAATAAGTATTTGGTCAGAAACAAAATTTCATCTCAATACTTTGTAATATATCCTTTGTTGGCAATGACAGAGGTCAAATGTTTTCTGTAAGTCTTCACAAGGTAGGCACACACTGTTGTTGGTATGTTGGCCCATTCCTCCATGCAGATCTCCTCTAGAGCAGTGATGTTTTTGGCTTTTCGCTTAGCAACACGGACTTTCAACTCCCTCCAAAGGATTTCTATAGGGTTGAGATTTGGAGACTGGCTAGGCCACTCCAGGACCTTGAAATGCTTCTTACGAAGCCACTCCTTCGTTGCCCTGGCGGTGTGCTTTGGATCATTGTCATGTTGAAAGACCCAGCCACGTTTCATCTTCAATGCCCTTGCTGATGGAAGGAGGTTTGCACTCAAAATCTCACGATACATGGCCCCATTCATTCTTTCATGTACCCGGATCAGTCGTCCTGGCCCCTTTGCAGAGAAACAGCCCCAAAGCATGATGTTTCCACCACCATGCTTTACAGTAGGTATGGTGTTTGATGGATGCAACTCAGTATTCTTTTTCCTCCAAACACGACAAGTTGTGTTTCTACCAAACAGTTCCAGTTTGGTTTCATCAGACCATAGGACATTCTCCCAAAACTTCTCTGGATCATCCAAATGCTCTCTAGCAAACTTCAGACGGGCCCGGACATGTACTGGCTTAAGCAGTGGGACACGTCTGGCACTGCAGGATCTGAGTCCATGGTGGTGTAGTGTGTTACTTATGGTAGGCCTTGTTACATTGGTCCCAGCTCTCTGCAGTTCATTCACTAGGTCCCCCCGCATGGTTCTGGGATTTTTGCTCACCGTTCTTGTGATCATTCTGACCCCACGGGGTGGGATTTTGCGTGGAGCCCCAGATCGAGGGAGATTATCAGTGGTCTTGTATGTCTTCCCTTCCATTTTCTAATTATTGCTCCCACTGTTGATTTCTTCACTCCAAGCTGGTTGGCTATTGCAGATTCAGTCTTCCCAGCCTGGTGCAGGGCTACAATTTTGTTTCTGGTGTCCTTTGACAGCTCTTTGGTCTTCACCATAGTGGAGTTTGGAGTCAGACTGTTTGAGGGTGTGCACAGATGTCTTTTTATACTGATAACAAGTTTAAACAGGTGCCATTACTACAGGTAATGAGTGGAGGAAAGAGGAGACTCTTAAAGAAAAAGTTACAGGTCTGTGAGAGCCAGAAATCTTGATTGTTTGTTTCTGACCAAATACTTATTTTCCTCCATAATATGCAAATAAAATGTTAAAAAAACAGACAATGTGATTTTTCTGGATTTTTTTTTCTCAGTTTGTCTCCCATAGTTGAGGTCTACCTATGATGTAAATTACAGACACCTCTCATCTTTTTAAGTGGTGGAACTTGCACTATTGCTGACTGACTAAATACTTTTTTGCCCCACTGTGTATATATATATATATGTGTATATATATATATATATATATATATATATATATATATATATATATATATATATATACTAGCTATTGAACCCATTCTGCGCCCGGGTGGCGAGCATTTATATTGGTATATGGTCTCCATCCTGGTATGTGCTGCTCCATCCTGCGTCCCCTGTTGTGAGTTCTGTTTTTGGGCTCCCTCTGGTGGTTACTGATGGTACTGGGTGACTTGTCTTTCCTGGTCTCTGGGTTCCACCTGTTCCATCAGGATATGGGAGTTTCCTATTTAACCTGGCTTTGCTGGCATTTCCTCGCCGGTTATCAATGTATCCAGTGTGTCTTGTTACCTCTGCTCCCTGCTCCTAGAACCTTCTGGTCAAGCTAAGTTTGGATTTTCCTGTTTTTGTGTTTTGCTTTATTTGGTTTTTAGTCCAGCCTGCAGATATGTGATTCTTTGCTGCTGGTTGCTCTAGTGGGCTGAAATTGCTCCTCATGTACCATGAGTTGGCACATGAGTTAAAGTAATTTCAGGATGGTTTTTTGAAGGGTTTTTTCGCTGACCGCGCAGTTCACTTTTGTATCCTCTGCTATCTAGCTTTAGCGGGCCTCATTTTGCTGAAACTGTTTTCATACTGCGTATGTGCTTTCCTCTCATTTCACCGTCATTATATGTGGGGGGCTGCTATTTCTGTGGGGGATTTCTCTGGAGGCAAGAGAGGTCTGTGTTTCTTCTAATAGGGGAAGTTAGATCTTCGGCTGGAGCGAGACGTCTAGGATCATCGTAGGCACGTTCCCCGGCTACTTTTATTTGTGTGTTAGGTTCAGGGTCGCGGTCAGCTCAGGTTCCATCGCCCTAGAGCTTGTTTGTATCTGTGCTTGTCCTTTAGTGATCCCCTGCCATTGGGATCATGACAGTATAACCGGCCCACAAAGTGTTAATTGTATTGGCTGAAGTAGGAGGATAAGTAGTCTGAGGAAGTTTTTTTTTTTTTTTTTCTCTTTCCCTCAGAGTTTGCTGCCTAGCCTTATTGCAGCCTGGCTACTTCCTCCTCCTCTTAATCTTTGAATGGCTCTGATCCCAGCTGTTTAACATGGACGTCCAGAGTTTGGCTTCCAGCCTGAATAATCTTGCCGCTAAGGTTCAAAATATACAGGATTTTGTTGTACATGCTCCTATGTCTGAACCTAGAATTCCTGTCCCAGAGTTTTTTCTGGAGATAGATCTCGTTTTCTGAATTTTAGGAACAATTGCAAGTTGTTTCTTTCTTTGCAATCTCGCTCCTCTGGAGACCCTGCTCAGCAAGTCAAGATTATTATATCTTTCCTGCGGGGTGACCCTCAGGATTGGGCATTTGAATTGGCACCAGGGGACCCTGCGTTGCTTAATGCGGATGCGTTTTTTCTGGCATTGGGTTTGCTCTATGAGGAACCTAACCAAGAGATTCAGGCTGAAAAAGCTTTGTTGGCCCTCTCTCAGGGGCAAGATGAAGCAGAAATTTATTGTCAAAAATTTCGGAAGTGGTCGGTGCTTACTCAGTGGAATGAGTGCGCCCTGGCTGCAAAGTTCAGAGATGGCCTTTCTGAGGCCATTAAAGATGTTATGGTGGGGTTCCCTGCGCCTACTGGTCTGAATGAGTCTATGACTATGGCTATTCAGATTGATCGGCGTTTACGGGAGCGCAAACTTGTGCATCATTTGGCGGTGTCGTCTGAACCGTCACCTGAGATAATGCAATGTGATAGAATTCAGTCCAGAAGTGAACGGCAAAATTATAGGCGGAAAAAAAGGTTGTGCTTTTATTGTGGTGATTCAGCTCATGTTATATCAGCATGCTCTAAACGCACAAAAAAGGTTGATAAGTCTGTTGCCATTAGTACTTTACAGTCTAAGTTCATTCTGTCTGTGACTCTGATTTGTTCATTATCATCCATTTCCGTCGATGCCTATGTGGATTCAGGCGCTGCCCTGAGTCTTATGGATTGGTCATTTGCCAATCACTGTGGGTTTAGTCTGGAGCCTCTGGAAGTCCCTATTCCTTTGAAGGGAATTGACTCTACACCTTTGGCTATGAATAAACCTCAGTACTGGACACAAGTGACCATGCGTAAGACTCCTGTTCATCAGGAGGTGATTCGCTTCCTGGTACTGTATAATTTGCATGATGTCCTAGTGCTTGGTCTGCCATGGTTACAAACTCATAATCCAGTCCTTGACTGGAAATCAATGTCTGTGTTAAGCTGGGGTTGTCAGGGGGTTCATGATGATGCACCTCCGATTTCTATCGCTTCATCTACTTCTTCTGAGATTCCTGTGTTTTTGTCTGACTATCGGGATGTTTTTGAGGAGCCTAAGCTCAGTTCGCTTCCTCCTCACAGGGATTACGATTGTGCTATAAATTTGATTCCAGGCAGTAAATTTCCTAAAGGTCGTTTGTTCAATCTGTCTGTGCCAGAGCATACTGCTATGCGGGATTATGTTAAGGAGTCCTTGGAAAAGGGACATATCCGTCCATCTTCGTCCCCTTTGGGAGCAGGTTTTTTTTTCGTGGCCAAAAAAGATGGTTCCTTGAGGCCTTGTATAGATTATCGTCTTTTGAATAAGATTACCGTAAAATATCAGTATCCTTTGCCATTGTTGACTGATTTGTTTGCTCGCATTAAGGGGGCTAAATGGTTCACTAAGATTGATCTTCGGGGTGCGTATAATCTTATACGAATAAAGCAAGGTGATGAGTGGAAAACCGCATTTAATACGCCTGAGGGCCATTTTGAGTATTTGGTAATGCCTTTTGGACTTTCTAATGCTCCTTCAGTCTTCCAGTCCTTTATGCACGATATTTTCCGTGAATATCTGGATAAATTTATGATTGTGTATTTGGATGAAATTTTGGTTTTTTTCTGATGACTGGGAGTCTCATGTTCAGCAGGTCAGGAAGGTGTTTCAGGTCCTGCGGGCCAATTCCTTGTTTGTAAAAGGCTCAAAGTGTCTCTTTGGAGTCCAGAAGATTTCTTTCTTGGGGTATATTTTTTCCCCTTCTACTATTGAGATGGATCCCGTCAAGGTTCAGGCTATTTGTGACTGGACGCAGCCTACATCTCTTAAGAGTCTACAGAAGTTCTTGGGCTTTGCTAATTTCTATCGTCGTTTTATAACTAATTTTTCTAGTGTTGTTAAGCCTTTGACGGATTTGACTAAGAAGGGTGCTGATGTTGCTAATTGGTCTCCTGCGGCTGTGGAGGCCTTTCAGGAACTTAAGCGCCGGTTTTCTTCTGCTCCTGTGTTGCGTCAGCCTGATGTTTCGCTCCCTTTTCAGGTTGAGGTTGATGCTTCCGAGATTGGAGCGGGGGCGGTTTTGTCACAGAGAAGCTCCGATGGCTCAGTGATGAAGCCATGCGCGTTTTTTTCTAGAAAGTTTTCGCCGGCTGAGCGGAATTATGATGTTGGTAATCGGGAACTTTTGGCCATGAAGTGGGCATTTGAGGAGTGGCGTCATTGGCTAGAGGGTGCTAGACATCGTGTGGTGGTCTTGACTGATCACAAAAATTTGATTTACCTTGATTCTGCCAGGCGTCTGAATCCTAGACAGGCTCGTTGGTCACTGTTTTTCTCTCGTTTCAATTTTGTGGTTTCATACCTGCCAGGTTCAAAGAATGTGAAGGCGGATGCTCTTTCTAGGAGTTTTGTGCCTGACTCCCTTGGAAATTCTGAGCCCTCTGGTATCCTTAGGGATGGGGTGATTTTGTCTGCTGTCTCCCCAGACTTGCGACGTGCTTTGCAGGAGTTTCAGGCGGGTAAACCTGATCGTTGTCCGCCTGAGAGACTGTTTGTTCCGGATAATTGGACCAGTAGAGTCATCTCCGAGGTCCATTCTTCTGCGTTGGCAGGTCATCCTGGAATATTTGGTACTAGAGACTTGGTGGCCAGGTCTTTTTGGTGGCCTTCCTTGTCGAGGGATGTGCGTTCTTTTGTGCAGTCTTGTGAGGTTTGTGCTCAGGCTAAGCCTTGCTGTTCTCGGGCCAGTGGATTGTTGTCACCTTTGCCTATCCCGAAGAGGCCTTGGACGCACATTTCCATGGACTTTATTTCGGATATCCCTGTCTCTCAAAAAATGTCCGTCATCTGGGTTGTGTGTGATCGCTTTTCTAAAATGGTTCATCTGGTACCCTTGCCTAAGTTACCTTCCTCTTCTGAGTTGGTCCCTCTGTTTTTTCAGAATGTGGTTCGTTTGCATGGGATTCCTGAGAACATCCTTTCTGACAGAGGATCCCAGTTTGTGTCTAGATTTTGGCGGACGTTCTGTGCTAAGATGGGCATTGATTTGTCCTTTTCGTCTGCATTCCATCCTCAGACGAATGGCCAGACTGAACGAACTAATCAGACCTTGGAAACTTATTTAAGGTGTTTTGTTTCTGCTGATCAGGATGACTGGGTTACCTTTTTGCCGCTGGCCGAGTTTGCCCTTAACCCCTTTCTGCCATTAGACGTACTATTGCGTCCATGTGGGGTGGGCTTTACTTCCCAAGGACGCAATAGTACGTCATGTGCGATCGGCAGCGCTCACGGGGGGAGCGCCGCCGATCGCGGCCGGGTGTCAGCTGTTTATCGCAGCTGACATCCGGCACTATGTGCCAGGAGCGGTCACGGACCGCCCCCGGCACATTAACCCCCGGCACACCGCGATCAAAGATGATCGCGATGTGCCGGCGGTACAGGGAAGCACCGCGCAGGGAGGGGGCTCCCTGCGGGCTTCCCTGAGCCCCCCGCAGCAACGCGATGTGATCGCGTTGCTGCGAGGGTCTCACCTCCCTCCCTGCTCCCTCCAGCCCCGGATCCAAGATGGCCGCGGATCCGGGTCCTGCAGGGAGGGAGGTGGCTTCACAGAGCCTGCTCAGAGCAGGCACTGTGAAGCAGCCTGCACTCCTATCAGATCAGTGATCTGACAGAGTGCTGTGCAAACTGTCAGATCACTGATCTGTGATGTCCCCCCCTGGGACAAAGTAAAAAAGTAAAAAAAAAAATTTCAAATGTGTAAAAAAAAATAAAAAAAAATATTCCAAAATAATGAAAAAAAAAATAAAAATATTATTCCCATAAATACATTTCTTTATCTAAATAAAAAAAACAAAACAATAAAAGTACACATATTTAGTATCGCCGCGTCCGTAACGGCCCGACCTATAAAACTGGCCCACTAGTTAACCCCTTCAGTAAACACCGTAAGAAAAAAAAAAAAAAAACGAGGCAAAAAACAACGCTTGATAATCATACCGCCGAACAAAAAGTGGAATAACACGCGATCAAAAAGACAGATATAACTAACCATGGTACCGCTGAAAACGTCATCTTGTCCCGCAAAAAACGAGCCGCCATACAGCATCATCAGCAAAAAAATAAAAAAGTTATAGTCCTGAGAATAAAGCGATGCAAAAATAATTATTTTTTCTATAAAATAGTTTTTATCGTATAAAAGCGCCAAAACATAAAAAAATGATATAAATGAGGTGTCGCTGTAATCGTACTGACCCGAAGAATAAAACTGCTTCATCAATTTTACCAAACGCGGAACGGTATAAACGCCTCCCCCAAAAGAAATTCATGAATAGCTGGTTTTTGGTCATTCTGCCTCACAAAAATCGGAATAAAAAGCGATCAAAAAATGTCACGTGCCCGAAAATGTTACCAATAAAAACATCAACTCGTCCCGCAAAAACCAAGACCTCACATGACTCTGTGGACCAGAATATAGAAAAATTATAGCTCTCAAAATGTGGTAACGCAAAAAATATTTTTTGCAATAAAAAGCGTCTTTCAGTGTGTGACGGCTGCCAATCATAAAAATCCGCTAAAAAACCCGCTATAAAAGTAAATCAAACCCCCCTTCATCACCCCCTTAGTTAGGGAAAAATTAAAAAAATGTATTTATTTCCATTTTCCCATTAGGGCTAGGGTTAGAGTTAGGGCTAGGGTTAGGGCTAGGGTTAGGGCTAGGGTTAGGGCTAGGGTTAGGGCTAGGGTTAGGGCTAGGGTTAGGGCTAGGGTTAGGGTTAGGGCTAGGGTTAGGGCTAAGGTTAGGGCTAGGGTTAGGGCTAGGGTTAGGGTTAGGGCTAGGGTTAGGGCTAGGGTTAGGGTTAGGGCTAGGGTTAGGGCTAGGGCTAGGGTTAGGGCTAGGGCTACAGTTTGGGTTGGGGCTAAAGTTACAGTTAGGGTTTAGATTACATTTACGGTTGGGAATAGGGTTGGGATTAGGGTTAGGGGTGTGTCAGGGTTAGAGGTGTGGTTAGGGTTACTGTTGGGATTAGGGTTAGGGATGTGTTTGGATTAGGGTTTCAGTTATAATTGGGGGGTTTCCACTGTTTAGGCACATCAGGGGCTCTCCAAACGCGACATGGCGTCTGATCTCAATTCCAGCCAATTCTGCGTTGAAAAAGTAAAACAGTGCTTCTTCCCTTCCGAGCTCTCCCGTGTGCCCAAGCAGGGGTTTACCCCAACATATGGGGTATCAGCGTACTCAGGACAAATAGGACAACAACTTTTGGGGTCCAATTTCTCCTGCTACCCTTGGGAAAATACAAAACTCGGGGCTAAAACATATTTTTTGTGGGAAAAAAAAGATTTTTTATTTTCACGGCTCTGCGTTATAAACTGTAGTGAAACACTTGGGGGTTCAAAGTTCTCACAACACATCTAGATTAGTTCCCTGGGGGGTCTAGTTTCCAATATGGGGTCACTTGTGGGGGGTTTCTACTGTTTAGGTACATTAGGGGTTCTGCAAATGCAATGTGACGTCTGCAGACCATTCCATCTAAGTCTGCATTCCAAATGGCGCTCCTTCCCTTCCGAGCTCTGCCATGCGCTCAAACGTTGGTTTCCCCCAACATACGGGGTATCAGCGTACTCAGGACAAATTGGACAACAACTTTTGGGGTCGAATTTCTCCTCTTACCCTCGGGAAAATACAAAACTGGGGGCTAAAAAATAATTTTGGGGGGAAAGATTTTTTTTTTTAATTTTCACGGCTCTGCGTTACAAACTGTAGTGAAACACTTGGGGGTTCAAAGCTATCACAACACATCTAGATGAGTTCCTTAGGGGGTCTAGTTTCCAAAATGGTGTCACTTGTGGGAGGTTTCTACTGTTTAGGTACATTAGGGGCTCTGCAAATGCAATGTGACACCTGCAGACCATTCCATCTAAGTCCTCATTCCAAATGGAGCTCCTTCCCTTCCGAGCCCTCCCATGCGCCCAAACAGTGGTTCCCCCCCACATATGGGGTATCAGCGCACTCAGGACAAATTGGACAACAAATTGTGGGGTCGAATTTCTCCTTTTACCCTCGGAAAAATACAAAACTGGGGGCTAAAAAATAATTTTTGTGGGAAAAAATTTTTGTTTTATTTTTACGGCTCTCCATTATAAACTTCTGTGAAGCCCTTGGTGGGTCAAAGCGCTCAGCACACATCTAGATAAGTTCCTAAGGGGGTCTACTTTCCAAAATGGTGTCACTTGTGGGGGGTTTCAATGTTTAGGCACATCAGTGGCTCTTCAAACGCAACATGATGTCCCATCTCAATTGCTGTCAATTTTGCATTGAAAAGTCAAACGGCGCTCCTTCCCTTCCGAGCTCTCCCATCCGCCCAAACAGTGGTTTACCCCCACATATGGGCTATCAGCGTACTCAGGACAAATTGTACAACAACTTTTGGGGTCCAATTTCTTCTCTTACCCTTGGGAAAATAAAAAATTGGGGGCGAAAAGATAATTTTTGTGAAAAAATATGATTTTTTATTTTTACGGTTCTACATTATAAACTTCTGTGAAGCACTTGTTGGGTCAAAGTGCTCACCACACCTCTAGATAAGTTCCTTAGGGGGTCTACTTTCCAAAATGGTGTCACTTGTGGGGGGTTTCAATGTTTAGCCACATCAGGGGCTCTCCAAACGAAACATGGCGTCCCATCTCAATTCCAGTCAATTTTGCATTGAAAAGTCAAATGGCACTCCTTCGCTTCCGAGCTCTGCCATGCGCCCAAACAGTGGTTTACCCCCACATGTGGGGTATTGGCATACTCAGGACAAATTGTACAACAATGTTTGGGGTCCATTTTCTCCTGTTACCCTTGGTAAAATAAAACAAATTGGAGCTGAATTACATTTTTTGTGAAAAAAAGTTAAATGTTCATTTTTATTTAAACATTCAAAAAATTCCTGTGAAGCACCAGAAGGGTTAATAAACTTCTTGAATATGGTTTTGAGCACCTTGAGGGGTGTAGTTTTTAGAATGGTGTCACACTTGGGTATTTTCTATCATATAGACCCCTCAAAATGACTTCAAATGAGATGTGGTCCCTAAAATAAAATGGTGTTGTAGATATGAGAAATTGCTGGTCAACTTTTAACCCTTATAACTCCCTAACAAAAAAAAATTTTGGTTCCAAAATTGTGCTGATGTAAAGTAGACATGTGGGAAATGTTACTTATTAAGTATTTTGTGTGACATATCTCTGTGATTTAATTGCATAAAAATTCAAAGTTGGAAAATTGCGAAATTTTCATAATTTTCGCCAAATTTCCGTTTTTTTCACAAATAAACGCAGGTACTATCAAATAATTTTTACCATTGTCATGAAGTACAATATGTCACGAGAAAACAATGTCAGAATCACCAGGATCCATTGAAGCGTTCCAGAGTTATAACCTCATAAAGGGACAGTGGTCAGAATTGTAAAAATTGGCCCGGTCATTAACGTGCAAACCACCCTTGGGGGTAAAGGGGTTAATAATCGGGCTAGTTCTGCTACCTTGGTTTCTCCTTTCTTTTGTAATTCGGGGTTTCATCCTCGTTTTTCCTCTGGTCAGGTGGAACCTTCTGATTGTCCTGGAGTGGACATGGTGGTGGATAGGTTGCATCGGATTTGGAGTCATGTGGTGGACAATTTGAAGTTGTCCCAGGAGAAGGCTCAGCAGTTTGCTAATCGCCGTCGCCGCGTGGGTCCTCGACTTCTTGTTGGGGACTTGGTGTGGTTGTCTTCTCGTTTTGTTCCTATGAAGGTCTCTTCTCCTAAGTTCAAGCCTCGGTTCATCGGTCCCTATAGGATCTTGGAAATTCTTAACCCTGTGTCGTTTCGTTTGGATCTCCCGGCATCGTTTGCTATTCATAATGTGTTCCATCGGTCATTGTTGCGGAAGTATGAGGTACCTGTTGTTCCTTCGCTTGAGCCTCCTGCTCCAGTGCTGGTGGAGGGAGAATTGGAGTATGTTGTGGAGAAGATCTTGGATTCTCGTGTTTCCAGACGGAAACTCCAGTATTTGGTCAAGTGGAAGGGTTATGGTCAGGAGGATAATTCTTGGGTGGCTGCCTCGGATGTTCATGCTGATGATTTGGTTCGCGCTTTTCATGGGGCTCATCCTGGTCGCCCTGGTGGTTCGCGTGAGGGTTCGGTGACCCCTCCTCAAGGGGGGGGTACTGTTGTGAGTTCTGTTTTTGGGCTCCCTCTGGTGGTTACTGATGGTACTGGGTGACTTGTCTTTCCTGGTCTCTGGGTTCCACCTGTTCCATCAGGATATGGGAGTTTCATATTTAACCTGGCTTTGCTGGCATTTCCTCGCCGGTTATCAATGTATCCAGTGTGTCTTGTTACCTCTGCTCCCTGCTCCTAGAACCTTCTGGTCAAGCTAAGTTTGGATTTTCCTGTTTTTGTGTTTTGCTTTATTTGGTTTTTAGTCCAGCCTGCAGATATGTGATTCTTTGCTGCTGGTTGCTCTAGTGGGCTGAAATTGCTCCTCATGTACCATGAGTTGGCACATGAGTTAAAGTAATTTCAGGATGGTTTTTTGAAGGGTTTTTTCGCTGACCGCGCAGTTCACTTTTGTATCCTCTGCTATCTAGCTTTAGCGGGCCTCATTTTGCTGAAACTGTTTTCATACTGCGTATGTGCTTTCCTCTCATTTCACCGTCATTATATGTGGGGGGCTGCTATTTCTGTGGGGGATTTCTCTGGAGGCAAGAGAGGTCTGTGTTTCTTCTAATAGGGGAAGTTAGATCTTCGGCTGGAGCGAGACGTCTAGGATCATCGTAGGCACGTTCCCCGGCTACTTTTATTTGTGTGTTAGGTTCAGGGTCGCGGTCAGCTCAGGTTCCATCGCCCTAGAGCTTGTTTGTATCTGTGCTTGTCCTTTAGTGATCCCCTGCCATTGGGATCATGACAGTCCCCATCCTGTCATGTGCTGCTCCATCCTGCCATGTGCTGCTCCCATCCTGCACCCCATCCTGTCATGTGCTGCACCCATCCTGCGCCCCCATTCTGACATGTGCTGCTCCCATCCTGCGCCCCCATTCTGACATGTGCTGCTCCATCCTGCGCCCCCATTCTGACATGTGCTGCTGCTTCCATCCTACTTCCCCATCCTGTCATGTGCTGCTCCATCCTGTCATGTGCTGTTCCCATCCTGCGCCCCCATTCTGACATGTGCTGCTGCTCCCATCCTGCGCCCCCATTCTGACATGTGCTGCTCCCATCCTGCGCCGCATTCTGACATGTGCTGCTGCTTCCATTCTGCACCCCCGTTCTGTCATGTGCTGCCCTATTCTGTCATGTGCTGCTCCCATCCTGCGCCACCGTTCTGTAATTTGCTGCTCCCATTCATATGCCCCATACGCTGCTCCATAAAGGTTTATGGCCCCCATAAGATGCTCCATATTATATGCCCCGTACACTGCTCCATAAAGGTTTATGGCCCCCATAAGATGCTCTATATTATATGCCCCGTACACTGCTCCATAAAGGTTTATGGCCCCCATAAGATGCTCCATAGTATATGCCCACATACACTGCTCCATTATGGTTGATGGCTTCCATAAGATGCTCCATAGTATATGCCCCCGTACACTGCTCCATTATGGTTGATGGCCCCATAAGATGCTCCATAGTATATGCCCCCATACGCTGCTCCATAAATGTTTATGGCCCCCATAAGATGCTCCATATTATATGCCCCGTACACTGCTCCATAAAGGTTTATGGCCCCCATAAGATGCTCCATAGTATATGCCCCACATACACTGCTCCATTATGGTTGATGGCCCCATAAGATGCTCCATAGTATATGCCCCGTACACTGCTCCATTATGGTTGATGGCCCCCATAACATGCTCCATAGTATATGCCCCCGTACACTGCTCCATTATGGTTGATGGCCCCCATAAGATGCTCCATGGTATATGCCCCGTACACTGCTCCAATATGGTTGATGGCCCCCATAAGATGCTCCATGGTATATGCCCCCGTACACTGCTCCATTATGGTTTATGCCCCCCATAAGATGCTCCATAATATATGCCCCCATAAGATGCTCCATAATATATGCCCTGTATGCTGCTGCGATATATAAAAAAAATACCATACTCACCTATCGTCGCTGGGCGCCGAGTGCTGGGGGTCTGAGCAGGCGGGGATACCGGCGCGCTGTGGGGGTCAGGTGCAGGTATCGCCACCAGCTCAGGCTCCCCAGCACTTGCTATACTCACCTGTTTGTCCCGTTCCAGCGCTGCCCGCCGCTTCTTCCGGCTCCTCTGGCTGTGACTGTTCAGTCAGAGGGCGGCACACATTAAGCGCGTCATCGCGCCCTCTGAACTTTGAACGTCACAGGCAGAGGACCGGGACACGGAGCCGCACGCAGCGCTGGAACGGGGGACAGGTGAATATAATACTTAACCTCCTGGCACGTCCCTGCCTCTCCTTTGGAGATCGCGGTGTGCGTTCAGTGTTTACGCATACCGCGATCTCCTGGGAGCGTCACTCTGTGGGGTCCAGACTGCGCCGGTGCTTGCGCTTGCGCAGTCTATAAAGGCTTCGGACAGAGTGACGCTCCCAGCGTTATATTATAGATATATACGAGATACATACACATGTCAGTAACACACACACATACATATGGATTTATATTGCACAGAAAGATATATTGAAGAAAAGCCAGTAATTCATTTGCCGGCTTCTGTAAAATCACTGCAGGACTGACAGGATGTACAGTAAATACAAATAGAATAGGTAGATATATAGATTTCAGTGGCAAACACAATTAGTTGAGTGTGTTTGCAAATTACTGGATATGTATTTAATTAATAAAAGATTATTTTACAGGAAAAAAGGGCATGGGCTCCCATGCAATTTTCACAACTAGCATAGGGAAAACCAGCGACTTGGGCAATTATTTATAGCCTGGGAAGGGGGTAATACCCATGGAGCTTCCCAGGCTATTAATATAAGCTCACAGCTATATACTTAGCCTTTACTGGCTATTAAAAGAGGGGAGCCCCCCCAAAAAATGATGTGGGCTCTGGTGGCAAGTTTAAACATTGATAAGGTCTTTTTGTGAAAAGCACGTTATAACTGTTTAATATATATAATATTTATATTTCTTTTGCACAATGCACTTTATTATATTTGAATATGGTTTGTTCATTTGCTGCCATTGCTGTACCTAAATAATTTGTCAAAATATTGCCGACTGTGAACCTTCCCTGTGAACCTCTATTATTCCCGCTAATTTTTGTTCCTGAACATTTTTTAATGTTATTGAATTTGATTAAATAAAAACTAAAAGTTTTAAATAATTTTTGTTGTCACTTCATATTTTCTTTCTGCACCTAAACTCGGTGACTATGGTGCATAAGGAATATGTTTTTTTAAATTACTGGATATGTATTTAATTAATAAAATATTTTTTTTACGGGAAAAAAGGGCATGGGCTCCCATGCAATTTTCGCAACCAGCATAGGGAAAACCAGCAACTGGGTCAGATATTTATAACATGGGAAGGGGATAATACCCATGGAGCTTCCCAGGCTATTAATATCAGCTCACAGCTATATATATATATAGCCTTTACTGGCTATTAAAATAGGGGAGCCCTCCCAAAAAATGATGTGGGCTCCCCCTAGAATTAATAACCAACAAAGGCTATGCAGACAGCTGTGGGCTGATATTAATAGCCTAGGAAGGGGCCAAAGATATTGCCCCTCAGCTAAAAACATCAGCACTCAGCTACCCCAGAAAAGGCGCATCTCTAAGATGCGCCAATTCTGGCACTTAGCCTTGCTTTTCCCACTTGCCCTGTAGCAGTGGCAAGTGGGGTAATAGTTGTGGGGGTTGATGTCACCTTTGTGACATCAAGCCCCGAGGTTAGTAATAGCGAGGTGTCAATAAGATGCCCCCATTACTAACCTCAGTCAAATTTTTAAGAAAACACACACCCAGTAAAAAATACTTCAATTGAAATAAAGACACAAACTTCTTTATTGTTCCAAATTAAACCATACTTACTGCCACACCTAATTCTCCAATATCCTGGGAAGGGGGTAATACCCATGGACTTCCTAGGATATTAATATCAGCTCACAGCTGTATAATTAGTCTTTACTGGCTATTAAAAAAGGCGCATCTCTAAGATCCAGTTCTGGCACTTTGCCTTGCTCTTTCCACTTGCCCTGTAGCGGTGGCTAGTGAGGTGAAAGTTGGAGGGGTTGACGTCACCTTTGTATTGTCAGGTGATATCAAGCCCCGAGGTTAGTAATGGAGAGGCATCAAATTCACCACTTGTAATACTTGGACTTGTCAAAGGACTCACAGAAATTGCTTCTTCCACTTACGGAGCACCCCCAAGGGCTAGGGGTACTCGGTACTGGGTCCTTCGGTTCTCAAGGGGGATGTCGCGGTGGCTGACCTGGTCCGTGGCCCTAGGGACATCCGTTGTAAAAGGGAAAGGTCTTTAAAGGGGAAATGTTCATGACACCACCTGTGGTATTCAGTCTGGGTGACCGACGCTGCTTTAAGGGGTCCGCTGGGGTGATGTTACGGCAGCTAGATGGTATACCTTCCCACAGGTGAAGTATGTCCCCAGGGCTTCCCAGTGTGTAGATGGTGGATGGTGAGAGGCGCAGTAAAGAACGAGGACACAAGGCTGCAGTCTCTTTACCTTTTTACTGTAGACTTCAGCATCCACAGTCCAGAGCACAGATCACAGGGCAGGCAGAGTCCGGCCGGTTTGGAGGCAAATCCAGAGTCCCCTTATCCAGGTGGAAATCAGTAGCTTTCCTCTAGCGCCTGGGTGTTGTAGTACCTTATTGCTGAGCCTCTCATAAGGTCCTCACAACTGTTGTAGATGTTCTAGATGTTATGTCTCCCTCTCTGTCCCCCAGATGGATAGGACAACCCGTATGACCGGTGGCCTGAGACTTTTTACAGGGACTCTAGCACGCCCCGGTCTCTCGTGGGTGCCACCTTGCCTCCTGGGTATAGGGCGGATCAGTAACTTGCAATTAGCTGTCTTGCCGGTCTCTGGAGCAAGGCATAAAGGACTGTTGCTCCCTCGGTGTTCCGGCTACTGGACCCTGCGCCTCAGAAAGAGGCAGCCTGTGCAGGGCAGAACTCCTTCTGGTTTCCACTCTTTTGCTATGACTTCTTTCTCACTCTCTACAATACAGTTCTCTGTTCGTGTCCTTTCTTAGGAACTGCCGGATGTGGGGCAGGCGCAGCTCCGTGTCCTTCTGTCTAGGCCTCTGACAGGATCCCATTCCTTTCAGGGACCAACTACCTGAGCCGATGATCAGTCAGCAACTGCCTGAGCGAAGCTCAGCTAGCATCTGCCTAACTTCCTATCCAGGCCACCAGTTTTACGTAAGTGTGAAGAGTGTCCTAATAAATAGGAGCATAGCTCCCCCTGGTGGACTGGAGTATGAAATGTGTTGCATGTTTGTGGTACCTGGTAAAGAGATTTCCTTTATTGTCTCCAAACGTAACATCACTCCCCCCTAGAGGAGAACAATATTACTGCAACAACATGTTAGGAGTCGAGTTTCCTCTGCTGCACAGGTTGAATCTCGATCCGTGTCTGCTGCGGTCTCCCCAGGGCCGGCGTCAGCACCCGGCGTACCCGGGCAAGTGCCGGGGCCCTGGCGATACAGGGGGGCCCATTCAGGGCCGGCGTTAGGTGCAGGCTGCCCGCATGCGGCCCCTGAGGCAGGAATCTGCGGTCCGAGGTGCATGCTAGAAGTGAGGAGGCAGCACGGAGCTCTGGGACTTTTGCACTGCAGCTGTTGGATAGCCGCCCACAATCTGTCGCCATGGATACGCAGAGCAGAGTGACTTCCGACCGTCCAGTGCCCAGAGAATGAGTGGGCTGCTATATACTATGTGGGCTGCAATATGCTATGTGGGCTGCTATATGCTATGTGGGCTGCTATATGCTACGTGGGCTGCTATATACTACGTGGGCTGCTATATACTACGTGGGCTGCTATATACTACATGGGCTGCTATATGCTACGTGGGCTGCTATATGCTACGTGGGCTGCTATATGCTACGTGGGCTGCTATATACTACGTGGGCTGCTATATACTACGTGGGCTGCTATATACTACGTGGGCTGCTATATGCTACGTGGGCTGCTATATGGTACGTGGGCTGCTATATGCTACGTGGTCTGCTATATACTACATAGGCTGCTATATACTACGTGGGCTGCTATATACTACGTGGGCAGTGTTATATACTATGTGGGCAGTGTTATATACTACGTGGGCAGTGTTATATACTACGAGGGCTGCTATATACTATGTGCGCAGTGCTGTATACTACTATGTGGGCAGTGCTGTATACTACTGTGTGGCCAGTGCTGTATACTACTGTGTGGGCTGTGCTATATACCACTGTGTGGGCTGTGCTATATACTACTGTGTGGGCAGTGTTGTAAACTACTATGTGGGCTGTGCTGTATACTACATGGCTGTTCTATAAACTACGTGGGCCGTGTTATATACTATATGGGCTGTTATATGATACATGGGCTGTGCTATATACTACGTGGCTGTGTTATATGCTACGTGGGCTGTTATATACTACATGGCTGTGTTATATGCTACGTGGCTGTGCTATATACTACGTGGGCTGTGCTATATACTACATGGCTGTGTTATATGCGATCATGAATCGTGGTATGTGTTAAAGGGGGGGCCCACTGAGACTCTTTCGCCCGGGGCCCTCAAAAACCTGGAGCCGGCCCTGGGTCTCCCATTCGGTATCGGCCGCAGTGGGCTCTGCTCAGCAGAGACGTCGCTCCCAGCGTCTCGCTGGGGCTGATTCGGTGCATAGGGTCACTACTGCCTTTTCTGGCTTTCCTATGGTACCCTGCACTGATCTGCGGCGAGCGAGCCTCTCTGGGACTAAGTCCTTGTTTACTCACACTCAGCATGCCCAGGGCAGGGTCTCCCATTGGAGGTCGAGGGCCACATGTTCGGTCACATGCTCAGGTGCTGCAGTACATTCCATTGGTCCTTCTGGAAGGTCCTGAAAGGGCAAAACATGCTCAGGTACTGTAGCACTTTCCATTGGTCCTTCTGGAAGGTCCTGAAAGGGCAAAAACTTCAGTAGCAGCTTCCTGTGCTGCAACTATATAAACTGCGCATGACCGCACGGCCATGCGCTAGTATCATCTTATGCTATATGCTTTGCGCCAATGTGGTCATGTGTTTGAATGTGTTCAGGGACCCGGCTGAAATAAGCCCCTAGAATGGTGGCACCTCCGGCGAGGAGTTTTGCATGCATGCATGACCACTCACTGCTCACATCTGGGTAGTTAGCCTGTGCCTCTGTGAAAGTCTAACAGGGCACAGAGCTTTCCTCTCGCGGTTACTCTGTGAAGCTAACAGAGTTGGTATATACCGCCATATAGAGCCACCATTATTTAGCAGCAGGTGCTTTCCTGCACAGTGGATCCCGGGTTGCGAATGCACCAATTCCATTTAATAAATTATATATTTGGTGCGTTCCGCCAACCCTAACAGTATACTAGCGCCAGGATCTGGCTAAGTAATGGCGGATGAACAGCGATTGCAGGGGTACATCCAGCTGCTGGAGGGCCGGTTGGCGTCTCTTGAGCGTGCAACCTCGGCGGTGGATGTTACCGCAATAGCTGTTTAGGCTGCTAGCGTGGCTGCAGCAGCTTTACCCACTGCCACCTCTGTCCCGACCCTATCTCACCTTCCTTTGCCTGGGAGATACTCTGGGGACAGTAAGTCCTGTAGGGGTTTCGTGAGCCAATGTGGTATACACCTCGAGCTTCTGGCTGCACGTTTCCCTACTGAGCGGGCAAAGGGGGGATTCATAATCTCTCTCCTGTCAGACAGAGCGTTGGAGTGGGCTACGCCGCTGTGGGAGCGCAACGATCATGTGGTGCGGAGTGTTCCTAGGTTTCTGGACACTCTGAAACAGGTCTTTTTAGGACTTCAAGTCACCCATGATACAGCGCTCCAACTGCTGGCTTTGACTCAGGGTTCAACCATGGTCAGCCATTTTGCTGTTCACTTCCGGACATTAGCGTCTGAGTTGGAATGGCCAGATAAAACCCTCATTCCCGTATTTTGGAGGGGGCTGGCTGACCATGTGAAGGACGCTTTGGCCACTAGGGAGATTCCCGCCACACTGGAGGAGCTCATAGCCGTATCTACTCGTATTGACCTCCGTTTTAACGAGCGGAGGTTGGAGCGAGCCCAGTGTAGGCAGAGGTTTCGGCTGGCTCCCACCTTCGCCAAACCTTTGGAATCTCCAGTCCAGGCATCCGAGTCACATGAGGCCTTAGAGGTGACACGAGCGGGATCCAAGTCTCAGTCTGCCCGTGCACATAAGGTCCGTCATGTTTGCCAGCAGTCAGGACACCTTGCCTCCAAGGGTCCTCAGCGGTCGGGGAAACTTCAGCGTCTAGTGGCAGTTGGAGGAGGTACACTAGACACGGCGATGTTTGCCTCAAAGTTGTCCTTCAAGGGGACAATTACCATAGGCCCATCCACTCTTATGGTCGAGCTATGCGTGGATTCTGGGGCAGAGGGTAACTTTATGTCTTCCGCTTTTGCCCAGCGTCACGCAATACCCTTGGTGATGCTCGCCAAGCCGGTAACCGTTCGAGTGGTAAATGGGTCAACACTACCTTCACAGATTACCCACCAAACCATTCCTTTCACGCTATCTGTGTCTCCATCACATCAGGAGATAATCTCCCTATTAGTCATTCCTGAGGGAATTGATGAGGTCCTGTTGGGGATACCATGGCTTCGCTACCATTTTCCTCATATTGAGTGGTCCTCTGGGAGAATTTTGGGTTGGAGTAAATCTTGCGAGGGTAGATGTCTGAGGGAGTGCGTTCAGGTTGCTACTACACAGGTACCCGCAGATCTTTCCTCTCTCCCCAAGCACTATTGGCCCTATGCAGACGTGTTCTCCAAAAGAGCTGCGGAGACCCTTCTGCCTCACCGCCCCTATGACTGTCCTATTGACCTCTTGCCTGGTGCTGAGCCTCCCCGGGGTCGAGTCTATCCGTTATCTCTCCCGGAAACGGAGGCAATGTCCCAGTACATCCAGGAGAATCTGGCAAGAGGATTCATTAGGAAGTCAGTGTCACCGGCAGGGGCAGGGTTCTTCTTCGTACAGAAGAAGACTGGAGACTTACGTCCATGCATAGACTACAGGGGTCTTAACGCCATCACCGTTAAGAACAAGTACCCACTACCCCTGATATCTGAGCTGTTTGATAGGCTACGGGGAGCGAGGGTATTTACAAAATTAGATCTGCGGGGTGCTTACAACCTGATTCGCATCCGTGAGGGGGATGAATGGAAGACGGCTTTTAACACCAGGGATGGGCACTATGAATATCTGGTGATGCCCTTCGGGCTCTGTAATGCCCCAGCCGTTTTCCAAGACTTTGTGAACGACATCTTCCGGGATATGCTCACCACCTCGGTCGTAGTCTATCTGGATGATATTCTCATCTTCTCTCCAGATATTGACTCCCATCGGAGAGATGTTCGCAAAGTCTTCGACCTCTTACGGGCAAACTCCCTCTATGCCAAGTTGGAGAAGTGTGTGTTTGAGCAGGAGTCCTTGCCTTTCCTTGGTTATATCATCTCTGCCCAGGGTTTGGCTATGGATCCTGCCAAGCTACAGGCTGTAATGGACTGGCAGGAACCCCATTCTCTTAAAGCGGTGCAGCGCTTTATGGGGTTCATTAATTATTATCGCGAGTTCATTCCACACTTCTCAACTTTGGTAGCTCCCTTGGTTGCCCTCACCAAGAAGGGAGCAAATCCCAAGTTGTGGTCAGAGGAGGTCTCCAAAGCCTTTCTCTCGATCAAGTCACACTTCGCTAGCGCTCCCATCCTACATCGCCCCGATGTTGATAAGCCATTTATCTTGGAGGTGGATGCCTCATCCGTTGGTGCTGGAGCAGTCCTTTTCCAAAAGGATGCACCATTCCATTCCAAAAGCAGGATGGCACCATTGAAGCTCTAAAAAACTATAGGGAGAAAAATGCTTTATCTAAAAAACTAATTAAAGCTGCCAAAAAGGAAACAGAGAAGCACATTGCTAAGGAGAGTAAAACTAATCCCAAACTGTTCTTCAACTATATCAATAGTAAAAGAATAAAAACTGAAAATGTAGGCCCCTTAAAACATAGTGAGGAAAGAATGGTTGTAGATGACGAGGAAAAAGCTAACATATTAAACACCTTCTTCTCTACGGTATTCACGGTGGAAAATGAAATGCTAGGTGAAATCCCAAGAAACAATGAAAACCCTATATTAAGGGTCACCAATCTAACCCAAGAAGAGGTGCGAAACCGGCTAAATAAGATTAAAATAGATAAATCTCCGGGTCCGGATGGCATACACCCACGAGTACTAAGAGAACTAAGTAATGTAATAGATAAACCATTATTTCTTATTTTTAGGGACTCTATAGCGACAGGGTCTGTTCCGCAGGACTGGCGCATAGCAAATGTGGTGCCAATATTCAAAAAGGGCTCTAAAAGTGAACCTGGAAATTATAGGCCAGTAAGTCTAACCTCTATTGTTGGTAAAATATTTGAAGGGTTTCTGAGGGATGTTATTCTGGATTATCTCAATGAGAATAACTGTTTAACTCCATATCAGCATGGGTTTATGAGAAATCGCTCCTGTCAAACCAATCTAATCAGTTTCTATGAAGAGGTAAGCTATAGGCTGGACCATGGTGAGTCATTGGATGTGGTATATCTCGATTTTTCCAAAGCGTTTGATACCGTGCCGCACAAGAGGTTGGTACACAAAATGAGAATGCTTGGTCTGGGGGAAAATGTGTGTAAATGGGTTAGTAACTGGCTTAGTGATAGAAAGCAGAGGGTGGTTATAAATGGTATAGTCTCTAACTGGGTCGCTGTGACCAGTGGGGTACTGCAGGGGTCAGTATTGGGACCTGTTCTCTTCAACATATTCATTAACCCCTTCCCGACCCATGACGCCACGTAGGCGTCATGAAAGTCGGTGCCAATCCGACCCATGACGCCTATGTGGCGTCATGGAAAGATCGCGTCCCTGCAGATCGGGTGAAAGGGTTAACTCCCATTTCACCCGATCTGCAGGGACAGGGGGAGTGGTAGTTTAGCCCAGGGGGGGTGGCTTCACCCCCTCGTGGCTACGATCGCTCTGATTGGCTGTTGAAAGTGAAACTGCCAATCAGAGTGATTTGTAATATTTCACCGATTATTACTGGTGAAATATTACAATCCAGCCATGGCCGATGCTGAAATATCATCGGCCGTGGCTGGAAATACTAATGTGCCCCCCCAGCCCCCCGATCTGGCCGGTACACTGCTCCGGCTTCCCTCAGTACAGGGCTCCGCTCCCCCCCGTGCTCTTGTCCGCTCCCCCCGTGCTCCAATCACCCCCCCGTGCTCCAATCACCCCCCCTGCACTCCGATCCACCCCCCCGGTGCTCTGTTCCACCCCCCCGTGCTCCATTCCAGCCCCCCCGTGCTCCGTTCCACGCCCCCCGTGCTCCGTTCCACCTTTCCCGCGCTCCGATTCCCCCCCCCGTGCTCCGATCCCCCCCCCGTGGTCCCCCCCACCCCATCATACTTACCGATCCAGCCGGGGTCCCGTCCGTCTTCTCCCTGGGCGCCGCCATCTTCCAAAATGGCGGGCGCATGCGCAGTGCGCCCGCCGAATCTGCCGGCCGGCAGATTCGTTCCAAAGTGCATTTTGATCACTGAGATAGATTATATCTCAGTGATCAAAATAAAAATAATAAATGACCCCCCCCTTTGTCACCCCCATAGGTAGGGACAATAAAAAAATAAAGAAATTTTTTTTTCCACTAATGTTAGAATAGGGTTAGGGTTAGGGTTAGGGGTAGGGTTAGGGTTAGGGCTAGGGGTAGGGTTAGGGGTAGGGTTAGGGCTAGGGTTAGGGTTTCGGTATGTGCACACGTATTCTGGTCCTCTGCGGATTTTTCCGCTGCGGATTTGATAAATCCGCAGTGCTAAACCGCTGCGGATTTATGGCGGATTTACCGCGTTTTTTTCTGCGCATTTCACTGCGATTTTCTATTGGAGCAGTTGTAAAACCGCTGCGGAATCCGCACAAAGAAGTGACATGCTGCGGAATGTAAACCGCTGCGTTTCCGTGCAGTTTTTCTGCAGCATGTGTACAGCGATTTTTGTTTCCCGTAGGTTTACATTGAACTGTAAACTCATGGGAAACTGCTGCGCATCCGCAGCGTTTTCCGCAGCGTGTGCACATACCTTTAGAATTAGGCTATGTGCACACGGTGCGGATTTGGCTGCGGATCCGCAGTGGATTGGCCGCTGCGGATTCGCAGCAGTGTTCCATCAGGTTTACAGTACCATGTAAACATATGAAAAACCAAATCCGCTGTGCCCATGGTGCGGAAAATACAGCACGGAAACGCCGCGTTGTATTTTCTGCAGCATGTCAATTCTTTGTGCGGATTCCGCAGCGTTTTACACCTGTTCCTCAATAGGAATCCGCAGGTGAAATCCGCACAAAAAACACTGGAAATCCGCGGAAAATCCGCAGGTAAAACGCAGTGCCTTTTACCCGCGGATTTTTCAAAAATGGTGCGGAAATATCTCACACGAATCCGCAACGTGGGCACATAGCCTTAGGGTTAGGGTTGGAATTAGGGTTGTGGCTACAGTTGGGATTAGGGTTAGGGGTGTGGGGGGGTTAGTGTTGGAGTTAGAATTGAGGGGTTACCACTGTTTAGGCACATCAGGGGTCTCCAAACGCAACATGGCGCCACCATTGATTCCAGCCAATCTCGTATTCAAAAAGTCAAATGGTGCTCCCTCACTTCCGAGCCCTGACGTGTGCCCAAACAGTGGTTTACCCCCACATATGGGGTACCAGCATACTCAGGACAAACTGCGCAACAATTACTGGGGTCCAATTTCTCCTGTTACCCTTGTGAATCTAAAAAAATGCTTGCTAAAACATAATTTTTGAGGAAAGAAAAATGATTTTTTATTTTCACGGCTCTGCGTTGTAAACGTCTGTGAAGCACTTGGGGGTTCAAAGTGCTCACCACATATCTAGATAAGTTCCTTGGGGGGTCTAGTTTCTAAAATGGGGTCACTTGTGGGGGTTTCTACTGTTTAGGCACATCAGGGGCTCTGCAAACGCAACGTGACGCCCGCAGAGCATTCCATCAAAGTCTGCATTTCAAAACGTCACTACTTCAATTCCAAGCCCCGGCATGTGCCCAAACAGTAGTTTACCCCCACATATGGGGTATCACCGTACTCAAGAGAAACTGGACAACAAATATTGGGGTCAAATTTCTCCTGTTACCCTTGTGAAAATTAAAAAATTCTGGGCTAAATAATTATTTTTGAGGAAAGAAAACGTATTTATTATTTTCACGGCTCTGCATTATAAACTTCTATGAAGCGCTTGGGGGTTCAAAGTGCTCACCACACATCTAGATAAGTTCCTTTCGGGGTCTAGTTTCCAAAATGGGGTCACTTGTGGGGGGTTTCTACTGTTAAGCCACATCAGGGGCTCTGCAAACGCAACGTGACGCCCACAGAGCATTCCATCAAAGTCTGCATTTCAAAACGTCACTACTTCACTTCCGAGCCTCGGCATGTGCCCAAACAGTGGTTTACCCCCACATATGGGGTATCAGCGTACTCAGGAGAAACTGGACAACAACTTTTGGGGTCCAATTTCTTCTGTAACCCTTGGGAAAATAAAAAATTCTGGGCTAAATAATTATTTTTGAGGAAAGAAAACGTATTTATTATTTTCACGGCTCTGCATTATAAACTTCTATGAAGCACTTGGGGGTTCAAAGTGCTCACCACACATCTAGATAAGTTCCTTTGGGGGTCTAGTTTCCAAAATGTGGTCACTTGTGGGGGGTTTCTACTGTTAAGCCACATCAGGGGCTCTGCAAACGCAACGTGACGCCCACAGAGCATTCCATCAAAGTCTGCATTTCAAAACGTCACTACTTCACTTCCGAGCCCCGGCATGTGCCCAAACAGTGATTTACCCCCACATATGGGGTATCAGCGTACTCAGGAGAAACTGGACAACAACTTTTGGGGTCAAATTTCTCCTGTTACCCTTGGGAAAATAAAAAATTGCAGGCTAAAAATCATTTTTCAGAAAATAATTTTTTTTTTTTTTCATGGCTCTGCGTTATAAACTTCTGTGAAGCACTTGGGGGTTCAAAGTCCTCACCACACATCTAGATTAGTTCCTTTGGGGGTCTAGTTTCCAAAATGGTGTCATTTCTGGGGGATCTCCAATGTTTAGGCACACAGGGGCTCTCCAAACGTGACATGGTGTCGGCTAATAATTGGAGCAAATTTTCCATTTAAAAAGCCAAATGGCGTGCCATCCCTTCCGAGCTCTGCCGTGCGCCCAAACAGTGGTTTACCCCCAAATATGGGGTATCAGCGTACTCAGGACAAACTGGACAACAATATTTGGGGTCCAATTTCTCCTATTATCCTTGGCAAAATAGGAAATTCCAGGCTAAAAAATCATTTTTGAGGAAAGAAAAATTATTTTTTATTTTCATGGCTCTGCGTTATAAACTTCTGTGAAGCACCTGGGGGTTTAAAGTGCTCAATATGTATCTAGATAAGTTCCTTGGGGGGTCTAGTTTCCAAAATGGGGTCACTTGTGGGTTTGCTCCAATGTTTAGGCACACAGGGGCTCTCCAAACGCGACATGGTGTCCGCTAACAATTGGAGCTAATTTTCCATTCAAAAAGTCAAATGGCTTCCGAGCCCTGCCGAGTGCCCAAACAGTGGTTTACCCCCACATATGAGGTATCGACGTACTCGGGAGAAATTGCCCAACAAATTTTATGATCCATTTTATCCTACTGCCCATGTGAAAATGAAAAAATTGAGGCGAAAAGAATTTTTTTGTGAAAAAAAGTACTTTTTCATTTTTACAGATCAATTTGTGAAGCACCTGAGGGTTTAAAGTGCTCACTAGGCATCTAAATAAGTTCCTTGGGGGGTCTAGTTTCCAAAATGGGGTCACTTGTGGGGGAGCGCCAATGTTTAGGCACACAGGAGCTATCCAAACGCGACATGGTGTCCGCTAACGATGGAAATAATTTTTCATTCAAAAAGTCAAATGGCGCTCCTTCCCTTCCGAGCCTTACCATGTGCCCAAACAGTGGTTTACCCCCACATGTGAGGTATTGGTGTACTCAGGAGAAATTGCCCAACACATTTTAGGATCCATTTTATCCTGTTGCCCATGTGAAAATGAAAAAATTGAGGCAAAAAGAATTTTTTTGTGAAAAAAAAGTACTTTTTCATTTTTACGGATCAATTTGTGAAGCACCTGGGGGTTCAAAGTGCTCACTATCTAGATAAGTTCCTTGGGGCGTCTAGTTTCCAAAATGGGGTCACTTGTGGGGGAGCTCCAATTTTTAGGCACATGGGGGCTCTCCAAACGTGACATGGTGTCCGCTAAAGAGTGGAGCCAATTTTTGATTCAAAAAGTCAAATGGCGCTCCTTCCCTTCCAAGCCCTGCCGTGCGCCCAAACAGTGGTTTACCCCCACATATGAGGTATCAGCGTACTCAGGACAAATTGGACAACAACTTTCGTGGTTCAGTTTCTCCTTTTACCATTGGGAAAATAAAAAAATTGTTGCTAAAAGATAATTTTTGTGACTAAAAAGTTAAATGTTCATTTTTTCCTTCCATGTTGCTTCTGCTGCTGTGAAGCACCTCAAGGGTTAATAAACTTCTTGAATGTGGTTTTGTGCACCTTGAGGGGTGCAGTTTTTAGAATGGTGTCACTTTTGGGTATTTTCAGCCATATAGACCCCTCAAACTGACTTCAAATGTGAGGTGGTCCCTAAAAAAAATGGTTTTGTAAATTTCGTTGTAAAAATGACAAATCGCTGGTCAAATTTTAACCCTTATAACTTCCTAACAAAAAAAAATTTTGTTTCCAAAATTGTGCTGATGTAAAGTAAACATGTGGGAAATGTTATTTATTAACTATTTTGTGTCACATATCTCTCTGGTGTAATAGAATAAAAATTCAAAATGTGAAAATTGCGAAATTTTCAAAATTTTCGCCAATTTTCCATTTTTATCACAAATAAACGCAGAATTTATTGACCTAAATTTACCACTAACATGAAGCACAATATGTCACGAAAAAACAATCTCAGAACCGCTAGGATCCGTTGAAGCGTTCCTGAGTTATTACCTCATAAAGGGACACTGGTCAGAATTGCAAAAAACGGCAAGCTCTTTAAGGTCAAAATAGGCTGGGTCATGAAGGGGTTAATGATCTGGTAGAAGGTTTACACAGTAAAATATTGATATTTGCAGATGATGCAAAACTATGTAAAGCAGTTAATACAAGAGAAGATAGTATTCTGCTACAGATGGATCTGGAAAAGTTGGAAACTTGGGCTGAAAGGTGGCAGATGAGGTTTAACAATGATAAATGTAAGGTTATACACATGGGAAGAAGGAATCAATATCACCATTACACACTGAATGGGAAACCACTGGGTAAATCTGACAGGGAGAAGGACTTGGGGATCCTAGTTAATGATAAACTTACCTGGAGCAGCCAGTGCCAGGCAGCAGCTGCCAAGGCAAACAGGATCATGGGGTGCATTAAAAGAGGTCTGGATACACATGATGAGAGCATTATACTGCCTCTGTACAAATCGCTAGTTAGACCGCACATGGAATACTGTGTCCAGTTTTGGGCACCGGTGCTCAGGAAGGATATAATGGAACTAGAGAGAGTACAAAGGAGGACAACAAAATTAATAAAGGGAATGGGAGAACTACAATACCCAGATAGATTAGCAAAATTAGGATTATTTAGTCTAGAAAAAAGACGACTGAGGGGCGATCTAATAACCATGTATAAGTATATAAGGGGACAATACAAATATCTTGCTGAGGATCTGTTTATACCAAGGAAGGTGATGGGCACAAGGGGGCATTCTTTGCGTCTGGAGGAGAGAAGGTTTTTCCACCAACATAGAAGAGGATTCTTTACTGTTAGGGCAGTGAGAATCTGGAATTGCTTGCCTGAGGAGGTGGTGATGGCGAACTCAGTCGAGGGGTTCAAGAGAGGCCTGGATGTCTTCCTGGAGCAGAACAATATTGTATCATACAATTATTAGGTTCTGTAGAAGGACGTAGATCTGGGGATTTATTATGATAGAATATAGGCTGAACTGGATGGACAAATGTCTTTTTTCGGCCTTACTAACTATGTTACTATGTTACTATGATGCTCAAGTTCTGAAGCATCCTTGCTTCTTCTTCTCCAAGACCTTCACACCAGCGGAGAGGAATTATTCCATCGGGGACAGGGAGTTGCTGGCCATGAAGTTGGCTTTTTCGGAGTGGAGACATCTCTTGGAGGGAGCTCGCTTTCCCTTCCAAGTCTTCACTGACCACAAGAACTTGGTGTATCTGCAAACGGCCCAGCGGCTGAATTCTCGCCAGGCTAGATGGTCCCTGTTCTTCTCCCGGTTCCATTTTACTCTCCATTTCCTCTCCGGGGAGAAGAACGTTCGTGCTGACGCTCTCTTCCGCTCCGTGGTGTCATCGGAGGAGGAGGAGCCTCAGCTTATTGTCCCTTCTGAGAGCCTGAGAACTGTAGCTCCGGTTTCGCTAGAGTCTGTGCCCCCGGGCAAGACTTTCGTACCAGCTAACTTGCGACCGGAGGTTCTCTCTTGGGCTCACTCCTCCAGAGTGGGTGGGCATTTTGGGACCAAGAGGACATCTGAGCTTCTGGCGAGAACATACTGGTGGCGCATATGGCCCGAGATGTCAAGGACTATATTCAGGCGTGCGTTTCTTGCGCCCAAAATCGGTCTCCTCGGCAACGGCCTGCTGGGTTGCTTTACCCTCTACCGGTGGCATACAGGCCCTGGGAGATGGTCGGGATGGACTTTGTGGTGGGTCTACCCAAGTCGCGTGGCTGCTCCATTATTTGGGTTGTCACCGACCATTTCTCCAAGATGGTGCATTTGGTGCCGCTTCCTCGGTTACCCTCAGCACGGGCCTTGGCGGTGTTGTTCATTAAACACGTTTTCCGTTTGCATGGTATGCCTGATAAGATTGTCAGCGATCGGGGTCCCCAGTTCGCAACTCGGTTTTGGAGAGAGCTCTGCCGTTTACTCAGCATAGAGTTAAACCTCTCCTCTGCATACCATCCCGAGACGAATGGGTTGGTGGAGAGAACCAACCAGACTCTGGTGACATATTTGCGACATTTCGTCTCTGCTAGGCAGGATGACTGGGCATCTTTGCTTCCTTGGGCGGAATTTGCCCTGAACAACGCCGTAGCCGATTCCACTGGTCAAACTCCTTTTCTCCTTAATTATGGCCAGCATCCGCATGTCCCAGTGCCCATGCCCGTGTCATCCACCGATTCTAGGGTGGCAGACTGGGCGGTGGAGGCACGTGACATCTGGGACCGTACACAGGATGCCATCCGGGCCTCCAAGGAGAGAATGAGGATTTCGGCTGATACACACCGGCGCCCCGCTCCGGTCTTTGCTCCTGGCGACTTAGTGTGGCTCTCCGCCCGTAACATCAGGCTGCGAGTTGAGTCCACTAAGTTTGCTCCTCGCTACATTGGCCCGTTTAAGGTTCTGGAACAGGTCAACCCTGTGGTCTACCGTTTGGCTATTCCTCCACGCCTTGGTATCACCGATACTTTCCACATTTCCCTCTTAAAGCCCGTTCATTTGTCCCGGTTTTCCGAGTCATCTGCTGGGACATCGGGTTCATCCACGGATGAGTTTGAGGTGAATGCTATTGTGGGGTGCAAGGTGGTACGTGGCAAGAAATTTTATCTTGTGGACTGGAAGGGTCACGGCCCAGAGGATAGAACCTGGGAGCCTGTGGAGCACATTCGGGCTCCGCTGCTTATCGCAGCTTTTGAGCGTAGTGAGGCTCAAGGAGGGGGGGGCCCTAGGAGGGGGGGTAATGTTAGGAGTTGAGTTTCCTCTGCTGCACAGCGGGAATCTCGATCCGTGTCTGCTGTGGTCTCCCATTCGGTATCGGCCGCAGTGGGCTCTGCTCAGCGGAGACGTCGCTCCCAGAGTCTCGCTGGGGCTGATTCGGTGCATAGGGTCACTACTGCCTTTTCTTGCTTTCCTATGGTACCCTGCACTGATCTTCGGCGAGCGAGCCTCTCTGGGACTAAGTCCTTGTTTACTCACACTGAGCATGCCCAGGGCAGGGTCTCCCATTGGAGGTCGAGGGCCACATGTTCGTTCACATGCTCAGGTGCTGCAGTACATTCCATTGGTCCTTCTGGAAGGTCCTGAAAGGGCAAAACATGCTCAGGTACTGTAGCACTTTCCATTGGTCCTTCTGGAAGGTCCTGAAAGGGCAAAAACTTCAGTAGCAGCTTCCTGTGCTGCAACTATATAAACTGCGCATGACCGCACGGCCATGCGCTAGTATCGTCTTATGCTATATGCTTTGCGCCAATGTGGTCATGTGTTTGAATGTGTTCAGGGACCCGGCTGAAATAAGCCCCTAGAATGGTGGCACCTCCGGCGAGGAGATTGTGTTTAAGTGTGTTCAGGGACCCGGCTGAAATAAGCCCCTAGAATGCTGGCATCTCCGGCGAGGAGTTTTGTATGCATGCATGACCACTCACTGCTCACATCTGGGTAGTTGGCCTGTGCCTCTGTGAAAGTCTAACAGGGCACAGAGCTTTCCTCTCGCGGTTACTCTGTGAAGCTAACAGAGTTGGTATATACCGCCATATAGAGCCGCCATTATTTAGCAGCAGGTGCTTTCCTGCACAGTGGATCCCGGGTTGCGAACGCACCAATTCCATTTAATAAATTATATATTTGGTGCGTTCCGCCAACCCTAACACAACCAAGACCCTGAGGCGCTGCACTTACACCACTGCTGCAGCAAATGTTTTGACGTTGACGAATTGACATGCCAGAGTTTTTGGAAGTCTAGAGCTGTGATGCGAACTTTGTGCTTCACTGCTGCCTTGGGGAAAGGCTCTCTGAAGGTTGTGTTAAAGCGTGTTTCGATACTCCAGCATTCGCGGGTCCCTTTCCAGGGCAGGAAGCATCTGGCAAACTTTGGTTTTATAACATGGATTTAACAGAGTGGCAACCCAGTAGTCAGCACTGCAGTATTCCTAATCATAACTACATGGGGATCATGCAGATAGTGCAGCAAGAAGGCACTCATATGTTGGGCTCTACCATGAGGTCCAAGCGCATGCTGTGTTGGTGGCTGGGTAACAATGAGGCTTGTTTCCTCTGTCCCCTCCCACCAACCACAATCAACAGAGAGGGGAGGATTATCCACTTCATCTGACAGTTGCTCGCCCACTGGCTCTTCCTCCATTTGTTCTTCAGATCTTGCACCTTAGATAGCAGTTTGTCTGTTATCACCAGTCGACCTCAATTGCAGTAATCTACCCTCCTTTGGCACCCGTCTGTGTAACGACAGTCTGGAACTTAGAGACAATGTTATCCATTCCGCATCCTCCTCTGCTTCATAGATGAGAGGAATAGTGATGCTGATGATGGAATAGTGATGCTGATGATGGCATAGTCAGTGCTAACCATCTTAGTAGCCATTTCAAAACTGTGCAGAAAGGTGCAGAGGTCCTTAATCTGTGCCCACTCTGTAAATGTAATATGCATCACGTCTGTACTGCGTTGTCCCAGGCTATACGACATGACATACTGCGCTGCGTCAGGGCTCGTTGCTGCTGCAACATGTGCAGAGTTGAATTCCACCATGTCAGCACATCGCATATCAACCTCTTAACTGGCATGGACAAAGACCTCTGTATCGATGCAAGTCGATGACCTGAGAGGTGCGAATGGCGGAAATGAGCAAACAGTTTACATGCTTTCTGGAGCAGCTCACCCAGGCCACAATAGTGGCAGAAAAAAACGCTGTACCACCAGGTTGAGGACGTGAGCCATGTAAGGCACGTGTGTGAGATTGCCTCACCATAGGGCAGCCACCAGGTTTGCACCATTATTGGACACAGGCTTCCCTGGATGCAGGTTCAGCTGAGAGAGCCATTGATCAAACAGCCTGGAGACCTGTCCACAACTCTTTAGCTGTATGACTGCGATCTCCAAGGCATATCTATGTTGATACTGCCTGATTGCGGTGAGCCCTGACTGCGCAGTACGGAGGTGGTGGGGATTCGCTCTGCACTGTTGGAACGCGTATCTTATTAAAGCAGAGGTTGAGGGTGGAGGTGGAGGTCCTAGAGGAGATAGAGGAGGAGGCAGAAGCAGTGGTGGAATTGTTAAATGTAAAGGTTTGTCCTGCAAACTTTGGGGATTCCAAGACTTGTAAAGCAACACCTGCCCCCACAGCCACCAGAGTCACCCAGTGCCCAGTCAGCAAGATATAACGCCCTTGGCCATGTTTACTCATCCAAATGTCTGGTGAAATGCACCCTGGCAGACAGAGATTTAGTCAAGGAACGGGTGATGTCTGCGATATGCTGGTGTAGCGCAGGCACAACTTTCATAGAAAAGTAATGGCGACTGGGCAATAGGTACTGGGGGACTGCGACGGCCATCAGCTTTCGAAAACCATCTGCATCTACCAGGTGGAAAGGCAGCATTTTTGTGGCCAACTGATTGGAGATGGAGTTCATTCTCTTAGCTTTGTCATGCGTAGGAGGAAACAGTCTTATTCTTGACCACAACTGTGGAATCGTTTGCTGGCTGCATTGCTGAAAGAGGGCGGAATATGGTAACATAGTAACATAGTAACATAGTTAGTAAGGCCGAAAAAAGACATTTGTCCATCCAGTTCAGCCTATATTCCATCATAATAAATCCCCAGATCTACGTCCTTCTACAGAACCTAATAATTGTATGATACAATATTGTTCTGGTCCAGGAAGACATCCAGGCCTCTCTTGAACCCCTCGACTGAGTTCGCCATCACCACCTCCTCAGGCAAGCAATTCCAGATTCTCACTGCCCTAACAGTAAAGAATCCTCTTCTATGTTGGTGGAAAAACCTTCTCTCCTCCAGACGCAAAGAATGCCCCCTTGTGCCCGTCACCTTCCTTGGTATAAACAGATCCTCAGCGAGATATTTGTATTGTCCCCTTATATACTTATACATGGTTATTAGATCGCCCCTCAGTCGTCTTTTTTCTAGACTAGATAATCCTAATTTCGCTAATCTATCTGGGTATTGTAGTTCTCCCATCCCCTTTATTAATTTTGTTGCCCTCCTTTGTACTCTCTCTAGTTCCATTATATCCTTCCTGAGCACCGGTGCCCAAAACTGGACACAGTACTCCATGTGCGGTCTAACTAGGGATTTGTACAGAGGCAGTATAATGCTCTCATCATGTGTATCCAGACCTCTTTTAATGCACCCCATGATCCTGTTTGCCTTGGCAGCTGCTGCCTGGCACTGGCTGCTCCAGGTAAGTTTATCATTAACTAGGATCCCCAAGTCCTTCTCCCTGTCAGATTTACCCAGTGGTTTCCCGTTCAGTGTGTAATGGTGATATTGATTCCCTCTTCCCATGTGTATAACCTTACATTTATCATTGTTAAACCTCATCTGCCACCTTTCAGCCCAAGTTTCCAACTTATCCAGATCCATCTGTAGTAGAATACTATCTTCTCTTGTATTAACTGCTTTACATAGTTTTGTATCATCTGCAAATATCGATATTTTACTGTGTAAACCTTCTACCAGATCATTAATGAATATGTTGAAGAGAACAGGTCCCAATACTGACCCCTGCGGTACCCCACTGGTCACAGCGACCCAGTTAGAGACTATACCATTTATAACCACCCTCTGCTTTCTATCACTAAGCCAGTTACTAACCCATTTACACACATTTTCCCCCAGACCAAGCATTCTCATTTTGTGTACCAACCTCTTGTGCGGCACGGTATCAAACGCTTTGGAAAAATCGAGATATACCACGTCCAATGACTCACCGTGGTCCAGTCTATAGCTTACCTCTTCATAAAAACTGATTAGATTGGTTTGACAGGAGCGATTTCTCATAAACCCATGCTGATATGGAGTTAAACAGTTATTCTCATTGAGATAATCCAGAATAACATCCCTCAGAAACCCTTCAAATATTTTACCAACAATAGAGGTTAGACTTACTGGCCTATAATTTCCAGGTTCACTTTTAGAGCCCTTTTTGAATATTGGCACCACATTTGCTATGCGCCAGTCCTGCGGAACAGACCCTGTCGCTATAGAGTCACTAAAAATAAGAAATAATGGTTTATCTATTACATTACTTAGTTCTCTTAGTACTCGTGGGTGTATGCCATCCGGACCCGGAGATTTATCTATTTTAATCTTATTTAGCCGGTTTCGCACCTCTTCTTGGGTTAGATTGGTGACCCTTAATATAGGGTTTTCATTGTTTCTTGGGATTTCACCTAGCATTTCATTTTCCACCGTGAATACCGTGTAGAAGAAGGTGTTTAATATGTTAGCTTTTTCCTCGTCATCTACAACCATTCTTTCCTCACTATTTTTTAAGGGGCCTACATTTTCAGTTTTTATTCTTTTACTATTGATATAGTTGAAGAACAGTTTGGGATTAGTTTTACTCTCCTTAGCAATGTGCTTCTCTGTTTCCTTTTTGGCAGCTTTAATTAGTTTTTTAGATAAAGTATTTTTCTCCCTATAGTTTTTTAGAGCTTCAATGGTGCCATCCTGCTTTAGTAGTGCAAATGCTTTCTTTTTACTGTTAATTGCCTGTCTTACTTCTTTGTTTAGCCACATTGGGTTTTTCCTATTTCTAGTCCTTTTATTCCCACAAGGTATAAACCGCTTACACTGCCTATTTAGGATGTTCTTAAACATTTCCCATTTATTATCTGTATTCTCATTTCTGAGGATATTGTCCCAGTCTACCAGATTAAGGGCATCTCTAAGCTGTTCAAACTTTGCCTTCCTAAAGTTCAATGTTTTTGTGACTCCCTGACAAGTCCCCCTAGTGAAAGACAGGTGAAACTGCACAATATTGTGGTCGCTATTTCCTAAATGCCCAACCACCTGCAGATTTGTTATTCTGTCAGGTCTATTAGATAGTATTAGGTCTAAAAGTGCTGCTCCTCTGGTTGGATTCTGCACCAATTGTGAAAGATAATTTTTCTTGGTTATTAGCAGAAACCTGTTGCCTTTATGGGTTTCACAGGTTTCTGTTTCCCAGTTAATATCCGGGTAGTTAAAGTCCCCCATAACCAGGACCTCATTATGGGTTGCAGCTTCATCTATCTGCTTTAGAAGTAGACTTTCCATGCTTTCTGTTATATTTGGGGGTTTGTAACAGACCCCAATGAGAATTTTGTTACCATTTTTCCCTCCATGAATTTCAACCCATATGGACTCGACATCCTCATTCCCTTCGCTAATATCCTCCCTTAAAGTGGACTTTAGACAAGACTTTACATAGAGACAAACCCCTCCTCCTCTCCGATTTTTACGATCCTTTCTAAACAGACTGTAACCCTGTAAGTTAACTGCCCAGTCATAGCTTTCATCTAACCATGTCTCGGTTATTCCCACTATGTCAAAGTTACCTGTAGATATTTCTGCTTCTAGTTCTTCCATCTTGTTTGTCAGGCTTCTGGCGTTTGCGAGCATGCAGTTTAGAGGATTTTGTTTTGTTCCAATCTCCTCACTGTGGATTGTTTTAGAAATGTTCTTACCTCCCTTCTGAGTATGTTTTCCTGGGTCGTCTTTGTTCGAGTCTAATGTTTTTCTTCCCGTCCCCTCTTCTTCTAGTTTAACGCCCTCCTGATGAGTGTAGCGAGTCTTCTGGCGAATGTGTGTTTCCCAGGTTTGTTGAGGTGTAGTCCGTCTCTGGCGAGGAGTCCATCATACCAGTAATTCACACCGTGGTCCAGGAATCCAAATCCTTGTTGTCTGCACCATCGTCTTAGCCAGTTGTTTGCATCAAGGATCCTGTTCCATCTCCTGGTGCCATGCCCATCTACTGGAAGGATAGAAGAAAAAACTACCTGTGCATCCAGTTCCTTTACTTTCTTCCCCAACTCTTCAAAGTCCTTGCTGATTGTCGGTAGGTCCTTCCTTGCCGTGTCATTGGTGCCAACATGTATCAGAAGAAATGGGTGGACGTCCTTGGAGCTGAAGAGCTTTGGTATCCTATCGGTCACATCCTTGATCATCGCACCTGGAAGGCAGCATACTTCTCTTGCAGTTATGTCCGGTCTGCAGATGGCTGCTTCTGTGCCTCTCAGTAGTGAGTCTCCCACCACCACCACTCTTCGTTGCTTCTTGGCTGTACTTTTTGCTGTCACTTGTTGCTGTGTGCCCTTTTCTTTTTTGCTTGCTGGTATTGCTTCATTCTTAGGTGTGCCATCTTCATCCTCTACAATGAACCAGTGAACCAGACAAACTGCTGGACCGTGAGAGAGGTGCAGGCGGAGATGTTATGGTGGATTGAGAAAGTTGTTGTGTGCTCATTATCTGAGATTGGTCAAAAACAGTGGAGATGTCCGCTTCTGTTACAGATGATGGCAGGCTCTCAGTCAGCGTGACAGGAGCGGGTAAATAACCAGAGGATCTGTGGTCGAAGACCTGCGTCTCAATAGTTGACACGGTAACAGAGTGGGAGGTAGAAGCAGCAGATGCGATTGATGGGGCAGCTGATGGTTGTTAAGGTCCTCTGGTCCTCAATTTTGCGCAGTGGGATTCCCACAGTAATACATGTTGATTGCGCATGTGAAGGTTCATACATGTAGTAGTCAAATTATTGCACTTTTAACCTCGACTGGTTGGCAGATTACGTGAGTTGTCTCATCCTTTGCAGCGTAAAAAAAGCCCAGGCTAGGCGTCCCTTGCCACCCCTGCGAGCTGCACACCCGTGGACGCTGCTACACACAGCCAGTTGTGGCTGAGGATGCATTGCTCGTCGTGGTTGTATTAGTACGTGTCTGCGATGAATGGTGCAGCGTAACCTCCTCACGTTCCTACTCAGATGACCTACTCATCTGTGTGCCTCTATGTTCATGCCAACTGGGATTTAACACTTCATCATCACCCTCTGTATTATCATATTCCTCACCCTTGGAGTCACCCTCCTCCACTTCCTGCCCTGACAGCACAGTAATAATAATAATTTTTATTTATATAGCGCCAACATATTCCACAGCACTTTACAATTAAGCGGGGACATGTACAAACAATAAATTCGGTATGAGTTAAGACAATTTAAACAGTGACATTAGGAGTGAGGTCCCTGCTCGCAAGCTTACAATCTACAAGGAAATGGTGGGACACAATAGGTGAAAAGTGATTGTTATTTCAGGTCTGGCAATTATAATAAATAGGGATTTTCATACAAAGCTGCATGATCCGGTCATCAGCCCGTGTGTTTAAGTGCAATAGTCAAGTATCAAGTGCAGTTATCATGTGTATGGAGGGTGTGGTGACAGATGAATAGTAGGGTACAGATTCAGAGTAATATCTGGAAGGAGGGAACAGGCCAAAGTTAGTTTACTGAGTAGTTGATATGGTAGGCTTGTTTGAAGAGATGGGTTATCAAAGCGCGCTTGAATAGGTCGGGGCTAGGTATCAGTCTGATCGTCTGGGGAAGTGCATTCCAGAGAGCAGGCGCAACACGAGAGAAGTCTTGGAGACGGAGGTGTGAGGTTCAGATTACAGGGGATGTTAGTCTTAGGACATTTGTAGAATGGAGGGCACGTGTAGGGCGATAGACAGAGATGAAAGAGGAGATATAAGGCGGTGCAGAACTGTGGAGAGCTTTGTGGGTGAGAGAGATGAGTTTATACTGGACCCTGTAGTGAATGGGTAGCCAGTGTAATGACTGGCACAAGATGGAGGCATCGGTGAAGCGTCTGGACAGAAATATGACTCTGGCTGCAGCATTCAAGATGGATTGGAGAGGAGAAAGTTTGGTAAGAAGGAGACCGATCAGAAGAGAGTTGCAGTAGTCCAGTAAGAGTCTTAGCAGTTTTAACGGTGAGAAAAGGTCGGATTCTGGAGATGTTTTTAAGATGCAGGTGACAAAAGCGAGTGAGTGATCGGATATAGGGAGTAAAGGAAAGTTCGGTGTCGAATATGACCCCAAGACAGCGGGCATGCTACTTGGGAGTTATGGTTGAACCCTCCAGGGTAATTTCGATGTTGGGTAGAGTGAGGTTAGTAGAAGGGAGAAACACAAGAAGTTCCATTTTGGAGAGATTTATTTTCAGGTAGAGGGAGGACATGATGTTAGAGACAGCAGACAGACAATCCTTGGTATTTTGAATTAGGGTAGGGGTGATGTCGGGGGAAGAAGTGTATAATTGGGTGTCATCAGCATAGAGATGATACTGGAACCCAAATCTGCCGATTGTTTGTCCAATAGGGGCCTTGTAAAGAGAGAAGAGGAGGGGGCCTAGGACTGAGCCTTGCGGAACCCCGATAGTAGGGGGACGAGGAGAGGAAGAGGAGCCAGCAAAAGATACAGTGAAGGAGCGAACAGAGAGGTAGGAGGAGAACCAGGAGAGGGCTGTATCCTTGAGGCCTATAGAGCGGAGCATAGTGAGGAGGAGCTGGTGATCCACAGTGTCAAATGCGGCAGAGAGATCCAGGAGAATCAGCAGAGAGCAATGACCTTTGGATTTAGCTGTTATTAGATCATTAGAGACTTTAGTGAGGGCAGTGTCAGTGGAGTGTAAAGAGCGGAAAACAGATTGTAAGGGGTCAAGAAGAGAGTTATCCGAGAGATAGCGGATTAGACGGGAGTGGACCAAGCGTTCCAGGAGTTTAGAGATGAAGGAAAAGTTAGAGACAGGTCTGTAGTTAGCAGTGCAGTTCTGGTCCAGGGATGGCTTTTTAAGTAAAGGGGTTATGATGGCATGTTTAAATGAGGAGAGAAAGATACCTGAAGAAAGAGAGAGGTTAAATAGTTTAGTCAGGTGAGTGGTGACCACTGGTGAGAGAGACTGCAGGATATGTGAAGGAATGGGGTCATTATTGCAGGTTGTAGGCCGAGCAGAAGGGAGGAGCTTGGAAACTTCTTCTGAAACAGGCTCAAAGATGTCTAGTGAGCTTGAGGTGCGACAGGGAAGGGGATCCAGGCACTGAGGAGATTGCGCTGAGATATTCTGATGGATGTGGTTGATTTTTTCTAAGAAATAAGTGGCCAGTGTTATGATTTGGTGGTTTAGGAGCAACATGGAACAAGCTCTGAAGGAAGTGGTATCTGTACTGACCGCAGTCCCTAAGCTCAACACAACACTAGAAGTAGCAGTGGGATGCTTCTAACTCTCCCTAGGCACCTCGTCACAGCCTATGAGCTAACTACCCCTAAAGATAGAAGCAGGAAAACTATCTTGCCTCAGAGAAAATCCCCAAAGGATAGATTAGCCGCCCACAAATAATGACTGTGAGTGGAGAGGGAAAGGACATACACAGAATGAAACCAGGATGAGCACAGGAGGCCAGTCTAGATAGATAGATAGGACAGGATGGAATACTGTGCGGTCAGTATTAAACACTACAAAAATCCACGCAGAGATTACAAAAATCTCCACACCTGACTAAAGGTGTGGAGGATAAATCTGCTTCCCAGAGCTTCCAGCAACACAGAGATAATTCATACTGATAAGCTGGACAAACATAGAAAGCACAGAACGGATAAGTCCACAATCTGTGGACAGAAAAGAGCAAGCAAGAACTTAGCTTTGCTGAACTGGTAAGGATAACAGGGAAATCCAAAGAGATGTGAATTCAACCAGGAACCATTTACAAGTGGCACTGGCTGAAGGAAAGAGCCAGGCATAAATAGCCGAGCAGAAAAGACAATCAGTAGAAGCAGCTGCTGTGTTGTGAATTCTGTGATCGAACTCCCTCCTGTGGTCATGAATGGTACTTCGGCGAGTTCTGTCCATGGACTCCCTCTGGTGGCTGTGAGTGGAGCTGCTGCTTCTGAGGTTCCTTCCACAGGTGACGTAGTTTATTCTTTGGCTGGCTGCTCTATTTAACTCCACTCAGATCGTTACTCCATGCCAGCTGTCAATGTTCTTGTACTGGTTCAGTTGCTCTTGGATCTTTCTGGTGACCTGTCTACTCCAGCAGAAGCTAAGTCCCTGCTAGTTAATTATTTGTTCATTGTTTCCTTGTCCAGCTTGCTATCATGATTTTGCCTTGCTAGCTGGAAGCTCTGGGATGCAGAGTGGCACCTCCGCACCGTGAGTCAGTGCGGAGGTCTTTTTGCATACTCTGCGTGGTCTTTTTGTAGTTTTTGTGCTGACCGCAAAGATACCTTTCCTATCCTCAGTCTTTTTAGTAAGTCTGGCCTCCCTTTGCTGAAACCTGTTTCATTTCTGTGTTTGTGACTTTCATCTTAACTCACAGTCAATATATGTGGGGGCTGCCTTTTCCTTTGGGGAATTTCTCTGAGGCAAGGTAGGCTTTATCTTCTATCTTTAGGGCTAGTTAGCTCTTAGGCTGTGAAGAGGCGTCTAGGCAGTGTTAGGTACGCTCCACGGCTATTTCTAGTTGTGTGATAGGATTAGGGGTTGCGGTCAGCAGAGCTCCCACTTCCCAGAGCTTGTCCTGTGTGAGTTTAACCATCAGGTCGTTCCGGGTGCTCCTAACCACCAGGTCCATAACAGTACAGCTGGCCCAAAGTATTAATGCATCTCAATAGAGGGATAAGAGAAGTTCTGAGACCTTTTTTTTTTCTCTGCAGTGTGTTTTGTCTTTCTTTTCCCCTTAACCTTTGGGTGGTTCAGGACACAGGTGTAGATATGGATATCCAAGGTCTGTCCTCGTGTGTGGATCATCTCACTGCAAGGGTACAAAACATTCAAGATTTTGTGGTTCAGAATCCGATGTTAGAGCCTAGAATTTTAATTCCTGATTTGTTTTCTGGGGATAGATCTAAGTTCCTGAATTTCAAAAATAATTGTAAACTGTTTCTAGCTTTGAAACCCCGCTCCTCTGGTGACCCCGTTCAACAAGTAAAAATCATTATTTCTTTGTTGCGTGGTGACCCTCAGGACTGGGCATTTTCCCTTGCGCCAGGAGGTCCTGCATTGCGTGATGTAGATGCGTTTTTTCTGGCGCTTGGATTGCTTTATGATGAACCAAATTCAGTGGATCAGGCAGAGAAAATCTTGCTGGCTTTGTGTCAGGGTCAGGATGAAGCGGAGGTGTATTGTCAGAAGTTTAGAAAGTGGTCTGTGCTTACTCAGTGGAATGAGTGTGCCCTGGTGGCAATTTTCAGAAAGGGTCTTTCTGAAGCCCTTAAGGATGTCATGGTGGGATTTCCCACGCCTGCTGGTCTGAATGAGTCTATGTCCTTGGCCATTCAGATCGATCGGCGCTTGCGTGAGCGCAAAGCTGTGCACCATTTGGCGGTATTCTCTGAGCATAGGCCTGAGCCTATGCAATGTGATAGGACTTTGACCAGAGCTGAACGGCAAGAACACAGACGTCGGAATGGGCTGTGTTTTTACTGTGGTGATTCCACTCATGCTATCTCCGATTGTCCTAAGCGCACTAAGCGGTTCGCTAGATCTGCCACTATTGGTACGGTACAGTCTAAATTTCTTTTGTCCGTTACTCTGATTTGCTCTTTGTCGTCCTATTCTGTTATGGCATTTGTGGATTCAGGCGCTGCCCTGAATTTGATGGACTTGGAGTTTGCCAGGCGCTGTGGTTTTTTCTTGGAGCCCTTGCAGTATCCTATTCCATTGAGAGGAATTGATGCTACGCCTTTGGCCAAGAATAAGCTTCAGTACTGGACTCAATTGACCATGTACATGGCTCCTGCACTTCAGGAGGATATTCGCTTTTTGGTGTTGCATAATCTGCATGATGTGGTCATTTTGGGGTTGCCATGGCTACAGGTCCATAATCCAGTATTGGATTGGAAATCTATGTCTGTGTCCGGCTGGGGTGCCAGTGGGTTGCTTTTGCCCTTGCCGGTCCCGAAGAGGCCCTGGACGCATATTTCCATGAATTTTATTTCAGATCTCCCTGTCTCTCAAAGGATGTCGGTCATTTGGGTGGTTTGTGATCGCTTCTCTAAGATGGTCCATTTGGTACCCTTGTCTAAATTGCCTTCCTCCTCTGATTTGGTGCCATTGTTTTTCCAGCATGTGGTTTGTTTGCATGGCATTCCGGAGAACATCGTCTCGGACAGAGGTTCCCAGTTTGTTTCGAGGTTTTGGCGGTCCTTTTGTGCTAAGATGGGCATTGATTTGTCGTTTTCTTCGGCTTTCCATCCTCAGACAAATGGCCAAACCGAACGAACTAATCAGACTTTCGAAACATATCTGAGATGCTTTGTTTCTGCTGATCAGGATGATTGGGTGTCCTTCTTGCCTTTGGCTGAGTTCGCCCTTAATAATCGGGCCAGCTCGGCTACTTTGGTGTCGCCTTTTTTCTGTAATTCTGGTTTCCATCCTCGTTTCTCTTCAGGGCAGGTTGAGGCTTCGGACTGTCCTGGTGTGGATACTGTGGTGGACAGTTTGCAGCAGATTTGGACTCATGTGGTGGACAATTTGACATTGTCCCAGGAGAAGGCTCAACGTTTCGCTAACCGCCGGCGCTGTGTTGGTCCCCGACTTCGTGTTGGGGATTTGGTTTGGTTGTCGTCTCGTTATGTTCCTATGAAGGTTTCCTCTCCTAAGTTTAAGCCTCGTTTCATTGGTCCGTATAAGATTTCGGAAGTTCTCAATCCTGTGTCATTTCGTTTGGCCCTTCCAGCTTCTTTTGCCATCCATAATGTGTTCCATAGGTCGTTATTGCGGAGATACGTGGCGCCTATGGTTCCCTCTGTTGATCCTCCTGCCCCGGTGTTGGTCGAGGGGGAGTTGGAGTATGTGGTGGAGAAGATTTTGGATTCTCGTATTTCGAGACGGAAACTCCAGTACCTGGTCAAGTGGAAGGGTTATGGTCAGGAAGATAATTCCTGGGTTTTTGCCTCTGATGTTCATGCTGCCGATCTAGTTTGTGACTTTCATTTGGCTCGTCCTGATCGGCCTGGTGGCTCTGGTGAGGGTTCGGTGACCCCTCCTCAAGGGGGGGTACTGTTGTGAATTCTGTGATCGAACTCCCTCCTGTGGTCATGAATGGTACTTTGGCGAGTTCTGTCCATGGACTCCCTCTGGTGGCTGTGAGTGGAGATGCTGCTTCTGAGGTTCCTTCCACAGGTGACGTAGTTTATTCTTTGGCTGGCTGCTCTATTTAACTCCACTCAGATCGTTACTGCATGCCAGCTGTCAATGTTGTACTGGTTCAGTTGCTCTTGGATCTTTCTGGTGACCTGTCTACTCCAGCAGAAGCTAAGTCCCTGCTAGTTAATTATTTGTTCATTGTTTCCTTGTCCAGCTTGCTATCATGATTTTGCCTTGCTAGCTGGAAGCTCTGGGATGCAGAGTGGCACCTCCGCACCGTGAGTCGGTGCGGAGGTCTTTTTGCACACTCTGCGTGGTCTTTTTGTAGTTTTTGTGCTGACCGCAAAGATACCTTTCCTATCCTCAGTCTTTTTAGTAAGTCTGGCCTCCCTTTGCTGAAACCTGTTTCATTTCTGTGTTTGTGACTTTCATCTTAACTCACAGTCAATATATGTGGGGGCTGCCTTTTCCTTTGGGGAATTTTTCTGAGGCAAGGTAGGCTTTATTTTCTATCTTTAGGGCTAGTTAGCTCTTAAGCTGTGAAGAGGCGTCTAGGCAGTGTTAGGTACGCTCCACGGCTATTTCTAATTGTGTGATAGGATTAGGGGTTGCGGTCAGCAGAACTCCAACTTCCCAGAGCTTGTCCTGTGTGAGTTTAACCATCAGGTCGTTCCGGGTGCTCCTAACCACCAGGTCCATAACACTGCTGACAGCTAAATCCAAGGAGCAGCCATACCACTTCAAACCACAAGAGGGAGCCCAAGAGCAGAACTCACAAAAGTGCCACTTACAACCACCGGAGGGAGCCCAAGAGCGGAATTCACAACAGGCCAGATCCTCACCGCTGAGGTTGGTGATGGGGGCCTGTACTTTAGGTTATCAGGAGGGAGTTTAAGGTTTCAAAAAGTCGTTTTGGGTTGTTGGATATTGAGGTGATGAGAGTGGTGAAGTAGGATTGTTTGGCCAGATAAAGGGCAGAGTTATAGGTTTTGAGCATGAACTTATAGTGGATGAAGTAACATAGTAACATAGTTAGTAAGGCCGAAAAAAGACATTTGTCCATCCAGTTCAGCCTATACTCCATCATAATAAATCCCCAGATCTACGTCCTTCTACAGAACCTAATAATTGTATGATACAATATTGTTCTGCTCCAGGAAGACATCCAGTCCTCTCTTGAACCCCTCGACTGAGTTCGCCATCACCACCTCCTCAGGCAAGCAATTCCAGATTCTCACTGCCCTAACAGTAAAGAATCCTCTTCTATGTTGGTGGAAAAACCTTCTCTCCTCCAGACGCAAAGAATGCCCCCTTGTGCCCGTCACCTTCCTTGGTATAAACAGATCCTCAGTGAGATATTTGTATTGCCCCCTTATATACTTATACATGGTTATTAGATCGCCCCTCAGTCATCTTTTTTCTAGACTAAATAATCCTAATTTCGCTAATCTATCTGGATATTGTAGTTCTCCCATCCCCTTTATTAATTTTGTTGCCCTCCTTTGTACTCTCTCTAGTTCCATTATATCCTTCCTGAGCACCGGTGCCCAAAACTGGACACAGTACTCCATGTGCGGTCTAACTAGGGATTTGTACAGAGGCAGTATAATGCTCTCATCATGTGTATCCAGACCTCTTTTAATGCACCCCATGATCCTGTTTGCCTTGGCAGCTGCTGCCTGGCACTGGCTGCTCCAGTTAAGTTTATCATTAACTAGCATTAACTGGCATTAACTAGCATTAACTAGCATTAACTAGTAAGTTTATCATTAACTACGTCTTCTGCTAAGAGAATTTTCTCCACTGCCGCTCTGCACACCTTGAGCAACGCTGAATAATGCGTGTTTGCATAGTGTGCCAAGGCTGCTGTTGTCTGTGTCGGGTCTTTCTGCATGTAGAAGGTGCTGCATCATCTAGGACATTCTTCAGTGTATTATTTAAGTGTGACAAAGCTAAGTCCTGACAGGAGAGGGAGGGGATGGGGACTAGAGATGTGTGGAGATTGTCCACAAGCTGCTGGGAATTAATGGTACGTGTATTCCGATAAGTGTGGTAAGTGGGGGTGTCCCGGGTGAGGAGACAATTCTTGACAGAGAAGGAAAGAAGGTTGTGGTCCGAGAGTGGGAGAGGGGAGTTAGTAAAGTTATGCAGCAAGCCGGGACGGGAGAAAACCAGGTCCAGAGTATTCCCGTCCTCGTGCGTAGGAGAATTAGTAAACTGTGAGAGGCCGAATGAAGAAGTTGGAGAAAGAAGATGAGAGGCAGATTGGGAGAGGGGATCACTGATGGGGATGTTAAAGTCTCCCATGATGAGGGCGGGGATGTCACAGGATAGAAAGTGAGTAAGCCATGTGGCAAAGTGGTCTAGAAACCGGCAGGAGGAGCCCGGAGGGTGATAAACAACCTCCACTTGCAAGGAGAAGGGCTTAGAGTCTGATGCGTGGACTTCAAAGGAAGGAAACGTGAGTGAGGGAACTGGGGGGATGACCTGGAAAGCACTTTGTGATGAAAGGAGCAAACCAACACCTCCACCCTGTCTGTTCTCAGGTTTGGTGCTATGTGAAAATTTCAGCCCACCAAACGAGAGTGCGGCAGCAGCGGTGGTGTCTGAATGCTGGATCCAGGTTTCTGTAATAGCCAGAAGGTTAAGGGAATTAGAGAGAAAAAGATTGTGAATGTAAGTTAGTTTGTTACACACAGACCGTGCATTCCAGAGAGCACATTGGAAAGCGATATGAGAAGGCATGCACTGAACGTTAATAAGATTAGCAGGGTTTCTATATGTAGCTGGGGGAGAGTAATGTATGCTGGTGGAGGGAGGTCCAGGGCTTGGGGAGATGTTACCTGCAACTAGTAGAAGGAGAAAAACAGAAAGAGCAGTTGGTGGGATGATTTGTATGAACGTTTTGAGTGCTGCATGGATAAAATACAAATGGATGGATATAATACCATGTGCTAAGCTTGCAAAATATGGTTCAGTTCACACGCAGTCAGCACACAAATGGATGGATGGGTAAAATACCATGTGCTAAGCTTGCGAAATATGGTTCAGTTCACACGCAGTCAGCACACAAATGGATGGATGGATAAAATACCATGTGCTAAGCTTGCGAAATATGGTTCAGTTCACACGCAGTCAGCACACAGATGGATGGATAAAATACCATGTGCTAAGCTTGCGAAATATGGTTCAGTTCACATGCAGTCAGCACACAAATGGATGGATGGATAAAATACCATGTGCTAAGCTTGCGAAATATGGTTCAGTTCACACGCAGTCAGCACACAAATGGATGGATGGATAAAATACCTGTGTGAAGAATATATAATTTTTCACATTTGTGCAACATCAACTTTGCATTAATTCTGCATAATGGAAATGTTAAATGCTTACCAGAGTCATGCAGAAGGAACTGCTGCTGGATGCCATCAATATTGATCCCCCTGGAACTCCTGGGGAATAACAAGTTGATCAAGGGTTTGGGGCAACCTTGGAATACTGCCAAGTTGCCTTGATAATCGTATTGTTCTCTTCAGTGATGCTTTCTTTGGGAGAAGTGCTACAACATTAGAATGGGCTCTTGAAATGACTTCTGTGAGAATCTGTTGTGGTGTCTCCTGTGTTGTCCTTGCCCTGGTGACCACCTCATTGACAAGTCGGATTGCTTCAAGTCTTGCTGCTTGTGCTGCGTGGTTGTGGGGATTGGTTACTTTAACCACTTCACCAGATGCTTCATTGGTCCAAACACGTCCCTTGCAAGTCGACCGTTTTTCACACACCCAGATGCCATGGACATCGTCAGCCGTTCGTTTGGAAAATACGTAAATGTGATTCTTGTAGACCAACTTCTTATTCCCACGTTTGGAAAGAACTGAATTCATACTTGTAGAAAGTAAATTGATGTGGAAGCTGACTAATTTTTTTTGTGCTAGTACACCTCTCTCTTTGTAGAGATTTTAGACACTGCTATATTCTGATGTAAAGATGGAATAAGAGCTAGTCTAATGTAACTTGCAGGACACCTTACATGAAAATTGTTACATCTGCAACCAAACTTGCAAACAAGCAGGTCAATGCTGTGTCAGGTAAAAGTTCACAAAATGTTTTGATTTTAGAGTGGTTTACATTCCCCATCTAAATCAGGCCTCATTCACACTACATTTTTTTAATCAGTTTATTTTTTTTGTGTTATCTTTTTGTAACACAAAAACATTTTAGAAAATTTTTGGAAAGTGTCTTGTTAAATTTGCGGGAAAAATGCTCTGACACTATAATGCAATCAGTTGTGAGGTTAACAGATGGAAACAGTTGATTTAACAAGTCAAGTGCAGCACTCTACAGTACTTTTGTGGCATGTGGATTGATGACGGACGGGAATTCATGAACCACAAGGACAAACTGGTAAAACATCCAAACACAAAATTCTGGGGGCAAAGCAGGGTACAAACATCCAGAGGAGAACTGCTGGGGGCGAACTGCTGAGGGTGAAACATTGATGACGGATGGGAATTCATGAACAACAAGGGTACAAACATCTGGGGGCGAACTGACGGGGCGAAATATTGATGATGGATGGGAATTTATGAACCCCAAGGGTACAAACATCCAGGGGCGAACTGTCGGGAGCGAAACATCCTGGGGCCAAATGCTGGGAAAACATTGATGATGGACAGGAATTCATGAACCAAAAGGATGCAAACATCTGGGGGCGAACTGCCGGGGGTGAACTACTGGGGGCGAAACATCCAGGGGTGAACTGCTGGGGGCGAAACATCCAGGAGCCAAATACTGGGGACGAAATGTGCAGGGGCTAAATGTACCCAGGGGCAAACTGCTGGGGGCAAAATGTGTGGGGGTGAAATGTGCGGGGGCGAAACATCCTGGGGGCCAAATGCTGGGGATGAAATGAGCGGGGGCGAAATGTACCCAGGGACGAACTGCTGGGGGCGAATTGCTGGGGGCGAACTGCTGGGGGCGAAATGTACGATGGTGAAATGTGCGGGGGCGAAACATCCTGGAGGCCAAATGCTGGGGACGAAATGTTCGGGGGCGAAACATACCCTGGGGCGAACTGCTGGCCGCTGACTACTGGGGCCAAACTGCTGGGGGTGAACTGATGGGGGTGAAACATCCAAATCCCATTGTTTTTGGACATACAGATAGATTTTTTACTATTATTATAGATATATACATTTTATGTATATTTTATTTTATTTTTTTATTCATTTATTTTTATCTGTTACGTCCATTTTTTACAGCTCCGCAATGTATACTTATGATGTCTGTCAAGAAATATATAATTGAAATTAACATGCAAGCACATTTAGACCTAAAAGGTCAGAGAAACACATAATGCAAGTTGACAAAACTTATCTACATTAACCTTTACTGTAAAGCATATTACAAAAAAAAGATTTTCACATACTACACATCTATAAAATTAACAATTATGATAGTTTTCTTGATTTTTAGCTACTTTTTCCAATATTGTAATGAAACAGATTATTGCACACCTATAAATAATATTAAAAAACAAAGGTGATACGCCGCCTAATACTTACCTTTCTGGCTGGCGTGCTCCCGATGCTCCTCGCTCCTCTCCGTCTGGATTCCCTGGTGCTCGTCCCTTCGATGGTCCGCACATGCGCAGATGTGCTCTTCTCACCGCTGGGGCTTCTAGGAGGTCGTGAACTGCTGGCTCCGCCCCCAATATGGCGGCGCCCATCGGGTATTTCTCTCCTGCACCCATCCAGGTAAGACGCCATTGCGTCTATTGTGTTTGCCGGCTTCTAGCCGGCGTCTCTTTAGCTTCTTTGGCTCCACTAGTATTTACCCTGTCTAGGCTGGTGTCTCATTCTCGTCTTCTGCCTTCCCTGCCAGTCCTGTGATCCTGCCGTCCTTGCCAGTCCTGTGTGCCGGTCTTCCCTGCCAGTCCTGTGTTCCTGCCGTCCTTGCCAGTCCTGTGTGCCAGTCATTCCTGCCAGTCCTGTGTTCCTGCCGTCTCATCCAGTCCTGTGTTCCTGCCATCTCAACCAGTCCTGTGTTCCTGCTGTCCCTGCCAGTCCTGTGTGCCAGTCATCCCTGCCAGTCCAGTGTGCCAGTCTTCTCTGCCTGTCCTGTGTTCCTGTCGTTCCCCATTTATCGTGTGTCTCCTCCATACCGGTCAGTGCATAGTTTCAGCAGTCTCTGCCCATCCGGTGTCTCTTCCTTTCTGTTTGCCTCAGTGACTCCATCTCTTTCCTGTCCTCTGACCCATCTTTGGTCCTATCTTCAGTCGTCCCTTTGGCTCCGGCAATTGCGGCTTCACCCTCCTTGGGCCTGTCCCAAAAACTCCCTGTACAGGGGGTGGCCCCATCTGGTCCGCTCACCTTCGGGGGCTCTGAAGCCGCGACCCAGAGTGTCCACTTCTCGGGTTCTGATAATAGGCTTCCTCCATATCCCCTCAAAGCCTCCTTTCCATTGCCAATATAGGTGTTTTCTAGTATTTTTGTTGAAAAAAACTTAATTTGTTTATAGTTTGGGAAAATTAAAATAATGTTTTACACAGCTCCGCAATGTCTACTTCAGACATCTGTCTAGCAAATATATCTTTGAAAATAACCTTTTAGCTCACAGAGACCTAAAAGGTTAGAGAAACATGTAATGCAAATTACAAGGTAGGCAAAACTTATCTATATTAATCTTTATTGTAAAGCATATTACAGAAAAAAACATTTTCAAACACTACACATCTATAAAAGTAACAATTATGATAGTTTTCTTGATTTTGAACTACTTTTCTAAAATTGTATTCAGATTATTGCACACCTATAAATAAAATTAAAAAACATAGGCCTCTTCCATATCCCCTCAAAGCCTCCTTTCCATCGCCAATAAAGGTGTTTTCTAGAATTTTGGTAGAAAAAAAACCTTTTTGATTTGTTTAGGAAAAGTAGAAAAATCTTTTACACAGCTCCTCAATATCTACTTTAGACTTCACTCTAGCATATATATTTTTGAAAAAATTCTTTTACCTCATTTACACCTAAAAGATCGGAGAAACACGATTTAGGTGTCGAGTTCCCATTGCTGCACAGGGGGAATCTCGGACCATGTCCTCTGACGTCTCCCATTCTTCCCCAGCCGCAGTGGAGTCTGCTCAGCAGAGACATCATCTGGCTAGGGCTGATACTGTGCATCTGGTTACAGCTGCCGCCCCAGGTTCAGCCTTTGTAACCAGCATTGATCAGTGGGAGCAGATGTTCCAGGGAATAAGTCCTGCTTTTCGTTTACTGAGCATGCCGTGGGACGACCTCTCATTGGAGGTCGGAGGTCACATGCTCAGGTCCTGTAGCGGCTCCGATTGGACCACTAGGAAGGTCCCGGAAGGCTACATCTATAAAAGGCTTGCATAGCCACTTGGCCATGCGCTAGTATAAACCTGACTAGGTGTGTGAGTACTGTGTGTTTGAGACTGGTAACAACTCCTCAATGATCCCCATCCCTTTGGTTGTTGTTTGGGCATTAGCGTGAGTGGAGCAAGCCGTCAGCACCATATCTAGGCGGCACAGCCGTTTTAATACCACCGGTCAGAGTAGGGTGGGAATTCCTGCTTGGACCCATCATCTCACTCAGGGCGTCCTCAGGTGCGGGCTCAAAAGCCACCGAGGGTCAGAGCGAGTCCAGTCACCATTATAGTTGGGGTGAGTCATAGGGATCCCACTAGCATCTACGGGCCGCACCACGTGACTACTAACAGGGCACAGCGTACCTTTAGCGACTCTGTGAAGCAACAGAGTTCACTTCCATTCACACTGGGTGAAGTTTAACCCAAGTGTGTACAAGCATTCATCCTCCATTTTGTTCTGCCATTACTTAGCAGCAGGTTCCATCTCTGCACGGTGGACCCTTAATATTATTTGGTGCATTCTGCCAGCCCTAACATTATACTAGCACCATGGTCTGGCTAGTAATGGCGGATGAATAACAACTACAGCAGTACAACCATCAGCTGGAGGGAAGTTTGGCGGCTCTGTGGATGTTACCGCAGTTGCTGTTCAGGCTGCTAGCATGGCTTTGTGAGCCAGTGTGCTATGCATCTAGAGCTTATGGCTGCACGTTTTCCCACAAAGCGGGACAGGACAGGACGTTGGAGTGTGCTACGCTGCTGTGGGAGCGTGAAGATCATGTGGTGCAGAGTGCTCCGTGGTTCTTGAGCACTCTGGAACAAGTCTTATTGGGACCTCGTGTCACCCATGATACGGCACTCCAACTGCTGGCATTGACATAGGGTTCATCCATGCTCAGCCATTTTGCCATCCACTTTCGGACTTTGACATCTGAGTTGGAGTGGCCAGATAAAGTCCTCATTCCTGCATTCTGGAGGGGACTTGCTGACCATGAGAAGGAAGTTTTTGCCATTAGGGAGATTCCCGCCACACTGGAGGAGCTAATAGCAATATCTACCCGCATCAACCTTTGTTTTAACGAGCAAAGGATGGAGCGAGCCCAGTGTAGGTAGAGTTTCACCTTGCTCCCACCTTCGCCAAACTTCTGGAATCTCCGATCCAGGCGTCTGAGCCACATGAGGCCATGGATGTGTCACGAGCGGGATCTAAGTCCTGGACAGCTTGTGCACTCGAGGTCTGTCATGTCAGGACATCTTGCCTCCAGATGTCCTCAGCGATCTTGAAAACATCCCTATTTAGTAACTGTTGGAGGTGGTTCACTAGACACAGTGGCGTTTTCCTCCAAATTGTCCTTCAAAAGGAAAATAATCATAGGCCCATCCACTTACACGGTAGAGCTGTGCGTGGATTCCGGGGCAGAGGGCAACTTTGTCATCTGCCTTAGCCCAATGGCACGCAATACCCCTGTGATGGTCACCAAGCCAGTGACTGTATGAGTGGTAAATGGGTAATAACTGGCCTCACAGATAACTCATCAAACCATCCCTTTTACTCTGTCTATGCCAAGTTCCCATCAGGAGATTATCTCATTGCTTGTCATTCCCGAGGGAATTAGGGATACCATGGTTATCTTACCACTTCCCACATATTGGTTGGTCCTCAGGGAGAATTTTGGGATGGAGTGAATCTTGTGAGGGTAGATGTCTGAGGGAGTGCATTTAGGTTGCTACCACTGAAGTACCCTAGTAGATATTTCTTCTCTCCCCAAGCACTATTCGCCCTATGTGGACATATAATCCAAAAGGGCTGCACAGACCCTTCTGTTATGAAAGGTAATTCAGTACCACAATGGACATAGAGGTCAGCGCATGTCACGCCCGCTGCGCATACTCACCCGGCTTCTTCCATCCCGCGGCGCGCTCGCGATCCTGTCTCGCGCCGCGCTGCGTCCTCCTTTGCCTGGCTCTCGGCGTCCGGTCTCTCTGCGCATGCGCGGTCGCGTCTCCTCCGTCGCTGGGCCTGCTGGGAGGTCGCGACCCGATGGCTCCGCCCCAACATGGCGGCGCCCATCGGCTATTTCTTCTCGGCGTCTTTCCAGGCAAGACGCCTTTGCCTTGTAGGTGCACTGCCTGTTGTCAGTGTCCCTATGCCCTAAGGCTCCCCTGTATCTTTTCCCAGCTTAGTTCTCGCTTTGTCTCAGTGTAAGTTCCGTGTTCCTGCTGTGTCCTGCCAAGTTCCGTGTTCCTGCTGTGTCCTGCCAAGTTCCGTGTTCCTGCTTCCTGCCAAGTTCCGTGTTCCTGCTGTGTCCTGTCAAGTTCCGTGTTCCTGCTGTGTCCTGCCAAGTTCCGTGTTCCTGCTGTGTCCTGCCAGGTTCCGTGTTCCTGCCGTGTCCTGCCAAGTTCCGTGTTCCTGCTGTGTCCTGCCAAGTTCCGTGTTCCTGCTGTGTCCTGTCAAGTTCCGTGTTCCTGCTGTGTCCTGCCAAGTTCCGTGGTCCTGCTGTGTCCTGCCAGGTTCCGTGTTCCTGCCGTGTCCTGCCAAGTTCCGTGTTCCTGCCGTCTCCTGCCAAGTCTTATGTTCCTGCCGTGTCCTGCACCGTCTCGTGTTCCTGTCTTTATCAGTTAAGTCCTGTTTTCCTATCATTTTACCGCCATTCCAATAGCTCTGTGGTCACCTTCTTTATCTTGGGTCGTCCCTTTGGCTCTAGCTGTTGTGTCTCCATTCCCCCGAGGTCCTGCCCCTAACACTCCCTGTATAGGGGGTGATTCCATCTGGTCCGCTCGACCCCGGGGGCTCTAGAGTCACGACCCAGAGGGTCCACTCTCGGATTTTTGTCCGAATCCCTACAGTAGGCAAAGGCCATGGACCCCGCTGGGGCCTCTGCTGCGCAAAAAGAGTTACTCTTTTTGCGGGAGAGTCAGTCCCGTATTATGTCCTTTATGAAGGCTATGGATTCTCGCCTGTCTACGCTCCTGCCCTCTGATCCTGGCAACGCCGCTCTACTCGTTGGCTTACAGCAAGAGTTAGCTCAGCAGCGTGACACCCAGGCTCATATCCTTAGTTATATGTCTTCGATAGACGATCGGCTGCTTTCTATCCAGACAGCCGCTACTACCTCAGCTTCTGCTCCCCACCCTCCACCCCGCTTGGCTAAACCACCTCGGTACAATGGGGATCCTAAATTCTGCCGAGGATTTTTGAACCAATGCCGTCTTCACTTTGAACTTCTGCCCCAGCATTACCCGACGGATCGGTCCAAAGTTGCCTTTTTGATTTCCCATCTGGAGGGTGACGCCTTGGCATGGGTTAATCCACTCTGGGAGCGAGACGATCCCCTAGTCTCCCGGTTGTCTGAATTTTTGGAGACCTTCCGTCTTGTCTTTGACGAACCTGGTCGTCTGGCCTCTACTACTGAGGCTCTATTGTCTCTCCATCAGGGATCGTTATCTGTGGGCCAGTATGCTATTCAGTTCCGCACCCTCTCCTCTGACTTAGGCTGGAACAATGAGGCGTTAGTGGGCGCTTTCTGGCGGGGCCTCTCTGGGCACATTAAAGATGAGTTAGCTGGTCGGGACACCCCTATGGTTTTGGAGGATTTAATTTCTTTAGCTACCCGTATTGACCTTCGGTTCCAGGAACGCGCCCGGGAGCGGAGATCTCTTCGTCCTTCCCCTGCCACCCGTAAGCCACTCAGCCCACAGTCTAGGACTTCCTCTCTGGCGTCCGCACCAGAACCTATGCAAGTGGACCGTCTTAAGATGTCCGAACAGCGACGTAAAGAGAGGCGTACTCAGGGTTTATGTTTTTACTGCGGGAGTGCTGCCCATTTGCTGCGGTCTTGCCCTGAACGTCCGGAAAACTCCTCCGCCTAGGTCAGGTAAGAGAGGCCTCCCTCTCAACCCCTCACTTTGTCTGTCCTTTTGCATATCTCTGGCAAGGGCATTTCTTTGGATGCTTATGTGGATTCTGGCGCCAGAGGGAATTTTATCAGGTTGGAAGAGGTTTTGAAATTCTCCGTTCCAGTCAAAACCTTAGAGGCTCCTGTGATTCTTGCATCTGTGGATGGTAGACCGTTACAGGAGACCATTACTCAAGTTACGCTTGAGGTGGAACTTCAAGTTGGGGTTCTGCATAAGGAAAAAATTGCATTTTATGTTTTAGCGGGTCTGTCTCATCCTATGCTTTTAGGTCTTCCTTGGTTACGGAATCATGAGCCCACTTTAGATTGGCGCAATGGCAATATCTTGCACTGGGGAGAGCTTTGTCGGGAACTTTGTCTGCTGCCGGTGCATCCTGTAGGTTCTTCTTCTTCTCCTTCCTCCTCTTTTCCCGCCTTACCCTGCGTCTACAGTGCTTTCTCCGATGTCTTCAACAAGAAAGAGGCTGAGGGTCTTCCGTCTCATCGTCTCTATGATTGTCCCATAGATCTCGTGCCTGGAACTAACCCGCCCAGGGGAAGAATCTACCCTCTCTCTCTTGCTGAGACACAGGCTATGTCTGAGTATATTCAGGAAAATCTTGCTAAAGGATTCATTCGCAAGTCCTTTTCTCCCGCCGGAGCAGGTTTTTTTTTCGTGAAGAAGAAGGATGGTTCTCTTCGTCCCTGTATTGATTATCGAGGCCTAAACAACATCACGGTGAAGAACAAATATCCTCTGCCACTCATTCCAGAACTCTTCGATCGTCTTCGAGGTGCGCAAATTTTTACCAAACTGGATTTACGTGGCGCATACAATCTGGTTCGAATTCGTGCGGGCGATGAGTGGAAGACCGCCTTCAATACTCGTGACGGTCACTATGAATACTTGGTTATGCCGTTTGGTCTCTGCAACGCCCCTGCGGTTTTCCAGGAATTTGTGAACGATGTATTTCGGGATCTTCTCTACTCCTCAGTCGTGGTTTACCTTGACGACATTCTCATCTTTTCTCCGGATCTCTCCACTCATAGACGAGATGTCCGCCGTGTTCTGCAACGGCTAAGAGAGAATCATCTGTTCGCTAAGATTGAGAAGTGCGTCTTTGAGCAATCTTCACTTCCCTTCCTTGGATATATTGTCTCAAGATCCGGCTTAGAGATGGATCCAGAGAAGGTTTCTGCTGTCTTGAATTGGCCCCGTCCTCTTGGAACAAAAGCAATCCAACGTTTTCTTGGCTTTGCCAATTACTATAGACAATTTATTTCTCATTTTTCTTCCATGACCAAGCCTATCTCTGCCCTAGTTCACAAGGGAGTCAACTCCAGTCTTTGGACCCCTGAGGCTGAAGAGGCCTTTCAGTCCCTTAAACAAAGCTTCGCTACAGCCCCTGTGCTTCATCGTCCTGATGCTAATAGACCGTTTGTCCTTGAAGTCGACGCATCCTCTGTTGGAGCCGGAGCAGTACTTTTACAAAGATCCTCGTCCGGACATTTGGTGACCTGTGGTTTTTTTTTCTAAAGCCTTTTCTGCTCCTGAGCGTAACTACTCCATTGGGGATAAAGAACTATTGGCTATCAAACTAGCCTTAGAAGAGTGGCGTTATCTCCTTGAGGGGTCTCTTCATCCATTCACCATTTACACAGACCACAAGAATCTGGCCTATATTCAGTCTGCCCAAAGACTAAATCCACGACAAGCCAGATGGTCTTTATTCTTCGGACAATTTGAATTTGAACTTCATTTCCGACCCGGAAATAAAAATGTCAAAGCGGATGCACTTTCTAGATCCTTTCAACCTCAGGACATTGAGGATTCTCCGGCTCACATTATTGATTCTGCGAAGATCATCACTCTCGCTCCTCTAAGAGTGATTTCAGCTCCTCCTGGCAAGACTCTTGTGTCTAATCAAGACAAGGAGAGAGTTTTACGTTGGGGTCACTCCTCCAAGATTGCGGGGCATGTAGGAGTCAAGAAAACTATTTCCCTCATCAATCGGCACTACTGGTGGCCATCTCTCCGACGAGACGTCACCGAATTCGTTGCTTCTTGTTCTTCTTGTGCCAAAAATAAAGTTCCTAGGCAGCTTCCTTCCGGTCTCCTGCATCCTCTGCCTGTGCCTTCCGTCCCATGGAGCCATATCGCTATGGACTTCATCACTGATCTACCTTGTTCCTCGGATTGCTCTGTCATTCTAGTTGTTGTGGATCGGTTCTCTAAGATGGCTCATTTCATCGCGTTGCCTGGTCTGCCTTCCGCTCCTGAGTTGGCAAAAATCTTTTTACACCAAGTCTTCCGTCTTCATGGTTTTCCACATCATATTGTCTCAGACCGCGGAGTACAATTTACCTCACGTTTTTGGAGAGCTCTCTGTAGTCTATTGAAAATTAACTTGGACTTCTCTTCCGCTTATCACCCTCAGTCCAACGGTCAAGTAGAGCGAGTTAATCAAGTCCTGACTACCTACTTACGACACTTTTCCAATGCACATCAAGATGACTGGGTCTCCCTTCTCCCCTGGGCTGAGTTCTCATATAACAATCTTCCCAGTGAGTCTTCCTCCAAATCTCCCTTTTTTGTGGTCTATGGTCAACATCCGAGCATTCCTCTTCCTGTTTCTCTCTCCTCGGGGGTACCGGCAGCGGATTTCTTGTCCCGGGAATTCTCTAAGATTTGGAGTGAGACTAAAGAGGCTCTTGAGAGAGCTAGCCATAATATGAAGAGATTTGCTGATAAAAGGCGTTTGGATGCTCCTCCCTATTCCCCGGGTGATAAAGTTTGGCTCTCCTCTCGCTATATCAAGCTCAAAATCCCCTCTTACAAACTGGGTCCTCGCTATATTGGTCCTTTTCCTATCTTGAGTCGCATTAATGATGTTTCCTACAAATTGAAACTACCTGCCTCTTTACGCATTCCCAATGCCTTCCATGTATCTCTTCTCAAGCCCGCAGTCTTTAATCGTTTTCACTCCGCTACCTCTCTTTCTCCTCAGCTCTGTACCACTGATGGAATCTTTAATGTTAAATATATTCTTGCCAAAAAGGTAGTTAGGGGAAAAACTTATTTTTTGATTGATTGGGAGGGATTCGGTCCTGAGGAGAGGTCCTGGGAGCCTCGAGAGAACATCAATGCTCCTCTTATCATGAAAAGATTCCTTTCTAGCCTTAAAAGGAGGGGGACTAAGGAGGGGGGTACTGTCACGCCCGCTGCGCATACTCACCCGGCTTCTTCCATCCCGCGGCGCGCTCGCGATCCTGTCCCGCGCCGCGCTGCGTCCTCCTTTGCCGGCTCTCGGCGTCCGGTCTCTCTGCGCATGCGCGGTCGCGTCTCCTCCATCGCTGGGCCTGCTGGGAGGTCGCGACCCGATGGCTCCGCCCCAACATGGCGGCGCCCATCGGCTATTTCTTCTCGGCGTCTTTCCAGGCAAGACGCCTTTGCCTTGTAGGTGCACTGCCTGTTGTCAGTGTCCCTATGCCCTAAGGCTCCCCTGTATCTTTTCCCAGCTTAGTTCTCGCTTTGTCTCAGTGTAAGTTCCGTGTTCCTGCTGTGTCCTGCCAAGTTCCGTGTTCCTGCTGTGTCCTGCCAAGTTCCGTGTTCCTTCTGTGTCCTGCCAAGTTCCGTGTTCCTGCCGTGTCCTGTCAAGTTCCGTGTTCCTGCTGTGTCCTGCCAAGTTCCGTGTTCCTGCTGTGTCCTGCCAGGTTCCGTGTTCCTGCCGTGTCCTGCCAAGTTCCGTGTTCCTGCCGTCTCCTGCCAAGTCCTGTGTTCTTGCCGTGTCCTGCACCGTCTCGTGTTCCTGTCTTTATCAGTTAAGTCCTGTTTTCCTATCATTTTACTGCCATTCCAATAGCTCTGTGGTCACCTTCTTTATCTTGGGTCGTCCCTTTGGCTCTAGCTGTTGTGTCTCCATTCCCCCGAGGTCCTGCCCCTAACACTCCATGTATAGGGGGTGATTCCATCTGATCCGCTCGACCCCGGGGGCTCTAGAGTCACGACCCAGAGGGTCCACTCTCGGATTTTTGTCCGAATCCCTACAGCGCACATACAGTGACCTGCCAATAACCCAAAAAAAACAAGAACGAGCTCTGAGACGTGGGAACTCTGTTGACCGCAATCCCTAATCCTCTCCAACCACACTAAAGGCAGCCGTGGATTGCGCCTAACGCTGCCTATGCAACTCGGCACGGCCTGAGAAACTAGCTAGCCTGAAGATAGAAAATAAGCCTACCTTGCCTCAGAGAAATACCCCAAAGGAAAAGGCAGCCCCCACATATAATGACTGTGAGTTAAGATGAAAAGACAAACGTAGAGATGAAATAGATTTAGCAAAGTGAGGCCCAACTTTCTGAACAGAGCGAGGATAGGAAAGGTAACTTTGCGGTCAACACAAAACCCTACAGAAACCACGCAAAGGGGGCAAAAAGACCCTCCGTACCGAACTAACGGCACGGAGGTACACCCTCTGCGTCCCAGAGCTTCCAGCAAGCAGAAAAAAAACAAATTGACAAGCTGGACAGAAAAAAACAGCAAACAATAGCAAAGAGGAACTTAGCTATGCAGAGCAGCAGGCCACAGGAACGATCCAGGAGGAAACAGGTCCAATACTAGAACATTGACTGGAAGCCAGGATCAAAGCACTAGGTGGAGTTAAATAGAGAAGCACCTAACGACTTCACCACAGCACCTGAGGAAGGAAACTCAGAAGCCGCAGTACCACTTTCCTCCACCAACGGAAGCTCACAGAGAGAACCAGCCGAAGTACCACTTGTGACCACAGGAGAAAGCTCTGCCACAGAATTCACAACAGTACCCCCCCCTTGAGGAGGGGTCACCGAACCCTCACCAGAGCTCCCAGGACGACCAGGATGAGCCATATGAAAGGCACGAACAAGATCGGGAGCATGGACATCAGAGGCAAAGACCCAGGAATTATCTTCCTGAGCATAACCCTTCCACTTAACCAGATACTGGAGTTTCCGCCTTGAAACACGAGAATCCAAAATCTTCTCCACAATATACTCCAACTCCCCCTCCACCAAAACCGGGGCAGGAGGATCAACAGATGGAACCATAGGTGCCACGTATCTCCGCAACAATGACCTATGGAATACGTTATGTATGGAAAAAGAATCTGGAAGGGTCAGACGAAAAGACACAGGATTAAGAACCTCAGAAATCCTATACGGACCAATAAAACGAGGTTTAAACTTAGGAGAGGAAACCTTCATAGGAATATGATGAGAAGATAACCAAACCAAGTCCCCAACCCGAAGTCGGGGACCCACACAGCGTCTGTGATTAGCGAAACGTTGAGCCTTCTCCTGGGACAAAGTCAAATTGTCCACCACATGAGTCCAAATCTGCTGCAACCTGTCCACCACAGTATCCACACCAGGACAGTCCGAAGACTCAACCTGCCCTGAAGAGAAACGAGGATGGAACCCAGAGTTGCAGAAAAACGGTGAAACCAAGGTAGCCGAGCTGACCCGATTATTAAGGGCGAACTCAGCCAAAGGCAAAAAGGACACCCAGTCATCCTGATCAGCAGAAACAAAGCATCTCAGATATGTTTCCAAGGTCTGATTGGTTCGTTCGGTCTGGCCATTAGTCTGAGGATGGAAAGCCGAGGAAAAAGACAAGTCAATGCCCATCCTACCACAAAAGGCTCGCCAAAACCTTGAAACAAACTGGGAACCTCTGTCAGAAACGATATTCTCCGGAATGCCATGCAAACGAACCACATGCTGGAAAAACAATGGCACCAAATCAGAGGAGGAAGGCAATTTAGACAAGGGTACCAAATGGACCATCTTAGAGAAGCGATCACAGACCACCCAAATGACTGACATCTTTTGAGAGACGGGAAGATCTGAAATAAAATCCATAGAGATATGTGTCCAAGGCCTCTTCGGGACCGGCAAGGGCAAAAGCAACCCACTGGCACGAGAACAGCAGGGCTTAGCCCGAGCACAAATCCCACAGGACTGCACAAAAGTACGCACATCCCGCGACAGAGATGGCCACCGAAAGGATCTAGCCACCAACTCTCTAGTACCAAATATTCCAGGATGACCAGCCAACACCGAACAATGAACTTCAGAGATAACTTTATTCGTCCACCTATCCGGGACAAACAGTTTCTCCGCTGGGCAACGATCAGGTTTATTAGCCTGAAATTTTTGCAGCACCCGCCGCAAATCAGGGGAGATGGCAGACACAATTACTCCCTCTTTGAGGATACCCGCCGGCTCAGATACACCCGGAGAGTCGGGCACAAAACTCCTAGACAGAGCATCCGCCTTCACATTTTTAGAGCCCGGAAGGTATGAAATCACAAAGTCAAAACAGGCAAAAAACAACGACCAACGAGCTTGTCTAGGATTCAACCGCTTGGCGGACTCGAGATAAGTCAAGTTCTTATGATCAGTCAAGACCACCACGCGATGCTTAGCTCCTTCAAGCCAATGACGCCACTCCTCGAATGCCCACTTCATGGCCAGCAACTCTCGATTGCCCACATCATAATTACGCTCAGCAGGCGAAAACTTCCTGGAAAAGAAGGCGCATGGTTTCATCACCGAGCAATCAGAACTTCTCTGCGACAAAACAGCCCCTGCTCCAATCTCAGAAGCATCAACCTCGACCTGGAACGGAAGCGAAACATCTGGCTGACACAACACAGGTGCAGAAGAAAAACGACGCTTCAACTCTTGAAAAGCTTCCACCGCAGCAGAAGACCAATTGACCAAATCAGCACCTTTCTTGGTCAAATCGGTCAATGGTTTAGCAATACTAGAAAAATTGCAGATGAAGCGACAATAAAAATTAGCAAAGCCCAGGAACTTTTGCAGACTTTTCAGAGATGTCGGCTGAGTCCAATTATGGATGGCTTGGACCTTAACAGGATCCATCTCGATAGTAGAAGGGGAAAAGATGAACCCCAAAAATGAAACCTTCTGAACACCAAATTGACACTTTGATCCCTTCACAAACAAAGAATTAGCACGCAGGACCTGAAACACCGTTCTGACCTGCTTCACATGAGACTCCCAATCATCCGAGAAGATCAAAATGTCATCTAAGTACACAATCAGGAATTTATCCAGGTACTCTCGGAAGATGTCATGCATAAAGGACTGAAACACTGATGGAGCATTGGCAAGTCCGAATGGCATTACTAGATACTCAAAATGGCCCTCGGGCGTATTAAATGCAGTTTTCCACTCATCGCCTCGCTTAATACGCACAAGATTATACGCACCACGAAGATCTATCTTGGTGAACTAACTAGCCCCCTTAATCCGAGCAAACAAATCAGATAACAATTGCAAGGGGTACTGAAATTTAACCGTGATCTTATTTAGAAGGCGGTAATCTATACAAGGTCTCAGTGAACCATCCTTCTTGGCTACAAAAAAGAACCCTGCTCCCAATGGCGACGATGACGGGCGAATATGCCCCTTCTCCAAAGACTCCTTCACATAACTCCGCATAGCGGCGTGCTCAGGCACAGATAAATTAAACAGTCGACCTTTTGGGAATTTACTACCAGGAATCAAATCGATAGCACAATCACAATCCCTATGCGGAGGTAGGGTATCGGACTTGGGCTCATCAAATAAATCCCGGTAATCAGACAAGAACTCAGGAACCTCAGAAGGGGTGGATGACGAAATAGTCAGAAATGGGACATCACCATGTACCCCCTGACAACCCCAGCTGGACACAGACATGGATCTCCAATCTAAAACTTGATTATGGACTTGTAGCCATGGCAACCCCAACACGACCACATCATGCAGATTATGCAACACCAGAAAGCGAATAACCTCCTGATGTGCAGGAGCCATGCACATGGTCAGCTGGGTCCAGTACTGAGGCTTATTCTTGGCCAAAGGCGTAGCATCAATTCCTCTCAATGGAATAGGACACTGCAAGGACTCCAAGAAAAACCCACAACGCCTAGCATACTCCAAGTCCATCAAATTCAGAGCAGCGCCTGAGTCCACAAATGCCATGACAGAATATGATGAGAAAGAGCAGATCAAGGTGACAGACAGAAGAAATTTTGACTGTACCGTACCAATGGTGGCAGACCTAGCGAACCGCTTAGTGCGCTTAGGACAATCAGAGATAGCATGAGTGGAATCACCACAGTAGAAACACAGCCCATTCAGACGTCTGTGTTCTTGCCGTTCAACTCTGGTCAAAGTCCTATCGCACTGCATAGGCTCAGGTTTAAGCTCAGGTAATACCGCCAAATGGTGCACAGATTTACGCTCACGCAAGCGTCGACCGATCTGAATGGCCAAAGACATATTCTCATTCAGACCAGCAGGCATAGGAAATCCCACCATGACATCTTTAAGGGCTTCAGAGAGACCTTTTCTGAAAATAGCTGCGAGCGCACCTTCATTCCACTGAGTGAATACGGTACCACTTTCTAAATTTCTGATAATATACCTCTATTTCATCCTGACCCTGACACAGAGCCAGCAAATTCTTCTCTGCCTGATCCACAGAATTAGGCTCATCGTACAGCAATCCGAGCGCCAGGAAAAATGCATCGATATTACTTACTGCAGGATCCCCTGGCGCAAGGGAAAATGCCCAGTCCTGAGGATCGCCACACAAAAAAGAAATAACGATCCTAACTTGTTGAACTGGGTCACCAGAGGAGCGAGGTTTCAAAGCCAGAAATAGTTTACAATTATTTTTGAAACTCAGAAATTTAGTTCTATCTCCAAAAAACAAATCAGGAATAGGGATTCTCGGTTCTAACATAGAATTCTGAACCACAAAGTCTTGAATACTTTGCACTCTTGCCGTGAGCTGATCCACACATGAAGACAGACCTTTAATGTCCATCACTACACCTGTGTCCTGAACCACCCAAATGTCTAGGGGAAAAAAAGGCAAAACACAGTGCAAAGAAAAAAAAAAAGGTCTCAGAACTTCTTTTTTCCCTCTATTGAGAATCATTAGTACTTTGGCTTCCAGTACTGTTATGAAAGGTAATTCAGTACCACAATGGACATAGAGGTCAGCGCACATACAGTGACCTGGCAATAACCCAAAAAAAACAAGAACAAGCTCTGAGACGTGGGAACTCTGTTGACCGCAATCCCTAATCCTCTCCAACCACACTAAAGGCAGCCGTGGATTGCGCCTAACGCTGCCTATGCAACTCGGCACGGCCTGAGAAACTAGCTAGCCTGAAGATAGAAAATAAGCCTACCTTGCCTCAGAGAAATACCCCAAAGGAAAAGGCAGCCCCCACATATAATGACTGTGAGTTAAGATGAAAAGACAAACGTAGAGATGAAATAGATTTAGCAAAGTGAGGCCCAACTTTCTGAACAGAGCGAGGATAGGAAAGGTAACTTTGCGGTCAACACAAAACCCTACAAAAACCACGCAAAGGGGGCAAAAAGACCCTCCGTACCGAACTAACGGCACGGAGGTACACCCTCTGCGTCCCAGAGCTTCCAGCAAACAGAAAAAAAACAAATTGACAAGCTGGACAGAAAAAAACAGCAAACAATAGCAAAGAGGAACTTAGCTATGCAGAGCAGCAGGCCACAGGAACGATCCAGGAGGAAACAGGTCCAATACTAGAACATTGACTGGAAGCCAGGATCAAAGCACTAGGTGGAGTTAAATAGAGCAGCACCTAACGACTTCACCACATCACCTGAGGAAGGAAACTCAGAAGCCGCAGTACCACTTTCCTCCACCAACGGAAGCTCACAGAGAGAACCAGCCGAAGTACCACTTGTGACCACAGGAGGAAGCTCTGCCACAGAATTCACAACACCCTTCCGCCCCACTGCCCCTATGATTGTCCTATTGACTTCTTTCCTGGTGCAGAGCCTCCCCGGGGTCGAGTCTATCCCCTATTGCTCCCAGAGATGGAGGCGATGACCCAATACATCCAGGAGAATCTGGCAAGTGGATTCATTAGGAAGTCAGTCTCACCTGCAGGGGCGTGGTTCTTCTTCGTGCAGAAGAAGAATGCAGAGCTACATTCATGCATAGATTACATGAGTCTTAACACCATCACCATTAAGAACAAGTACCCACTGCTCCTGATATCTGAGCTCTTTGATAGGTTGCAGGGAGCAAGGGTATTTAGTAAACTTGATCTGCTGGGTGCTTACAACCTGATTTGCATCCATGAGGGGGACGAATGGAAGATGACATTCAACACCAGGGATGGGCACTATGAATACCTGGTGATGCCCTTCGGGCTCTGTAATGCCCCTGCCGCGTTCAAAGACTTTGTGAATGATATCTTCCGGGATATGCTCACCACCTTGGTTGTAATCTATCTGGATGATATTCTTATCTACTCTCCAGATATAGACTCCCACTAGAGAGATGTTTGCAAAGTCTACGAACTCCTACGGGCAAACTTCCTCTATGCCAAGTTGGAGAAGTGTGTGATTGAGCAGGAGTCCTTGCCTTTTTTGGGCTAGATCATCTCTGCCTGGGGATTGGCCATGAATCCTGCCAAGCTACAGGCTGTGATGGACTGGGAGAAACCCCATTTTCTCAAAGCAGTGCAGCGCTTTATGGGGTTCATTAATTATTATCGCCAGTTCATTCCCCACTTCTCCACTTTGGTAGCTCCCCTGGTTGCCCTCACCAAGAAGGGAGCAAATCCCAAATTGTGGTTGGAGGAGGTCTCCAAGGCCTTCCTCTCTATCAAGTCTCACTTTGCTAGCGCTCACATTTTATATCGCGCAGATGTAGATAAACTATTTATAATGGTGGTGGATGCCTCATCCGTCGGTGCTGGAGCAGTCCTCTTCCAAAATGATGCTCAAGGTTGGAAGCATCCTTGCTTCTTTTTCTCCAAGACCTTCACACTTGCGGAGAGGATTTATTCCATCCGAGACAGGGAGTTGCTAGTTATGAAGTTGACCTTCTCAGAATAGAGACACCTCCTGGAGGGGGCTCGTTTTCCCTTCAAAGTTTACACTGACCACAAAAATTTGGTTTATTTTCAAACTGCTCATTGGCTAAATTCTCGCCAGGCTAGATGGTCCTTGGTCTTCTCCCACTTCCATTTCACCCTCCATTGTCTTTCTGGGGAGAAGAACTTTAATGCCGATGCTCTCTTCCACTCCGTAGTGTCATCAGTGGAGGAGGATGTTATGAAAGGCAATTCAGTACCACAATGGACATAGCGGTCAGAACACATACAGTGATCTGACAATAACCCAAAATCATAGAACGAGCTCTGAGACGTGGGAACTCTGCAGACCGCAATCCCTAATCCTCTCCAAACAACACTAGAGGTAGCCGTGGATTGCGCCTAACTCTGCCTATGCAACTCGGCACAGCCTGAGAAACTAACTAGCCTGAAGAAAGAAAATAAGCCTACCTTGCCTCAGAGAAATACCCCAAAGGAAAAGGCAGCCCCCCACATATAATGACTGTGAGTAAGATGAAAAGACAAACGTAGGGATGAAATAGATTCAGCAAAGTTAGGCCCGACTTTCTAAACAGAGCGAGGATAGGAAAGATAACTTTGCGGTCTACACAAAACCCTAAAGAAAACCACGCAAAGGGGGCAAAAAGACCCTCCGTACCGAACTAACGGCACGGAGGTACACCCTTTGCGTCCCAGAGCTTCCAGCAAAACAAATAGACAAGCTGGACAGAAAAAATAGCAAACAAATAGCAAAGAAGCACTTAGCTATGCAGAGCAGCAGGCCACAGGAATGATCCAGGGAAAAACAAGTCCAACACTGGAACATTGCCAAAAAGCATGGATCAAAGCATTAGGTGGAGTTAAGTAGAGAAGCACCTAACGACCTCACAAGATCACCTGAGGGAAGAAACTCAGAAGCCGCAGTACCAGTTTCCTCCACAAACGGAAGCTCCCAGAGAGAATCAGCCGAAGTACCACTTGTGACCACAGGAGGGAGCTCTGCCACAGAATTCACAACAGGAGGAGGAGCCTTGCAAATTGTCCCCTCAGAGAGCCTGAGAACCGTGGCCCCGGTCTCCCTAGAATCTGTGCCTCCGGGCAAGAGTTTTGTACCACCTAATTTGCCACTGGAGGTTCTCTCTTGGGCTCACTCATCCAGGGTGGGTGGACATTTTGGAACCAAGAGGACACCTGTGCTCCTGCCGAGGACATACTGGTAGCCGCATATGGCCCTTGATGTCGGGTCTCAACTCGCAGCCTGATATTGCGGGTGGAGAGCCACACTAAGTTGCCAGGTACAAAGGTCGGAGCGGGGCGCCAATGTTCATCGGCGGAGACCCTCATTCTCTCCTTGGAGGCCTGGAGGGCATCCTGTGTGTAGTCCCAAATATCCCGTGCTTCCACTGCCCAGTCTGGCACCCTAGAGTTGGCGGAAGACATGGGCACAGGAACCCACAGATGTTGGCCGTAATTAAGGAGGAATGGGGTCAGCCAAGTGGAGTCGGCTATGGCGTTATTTAAGGCAAACTCCGCCCACGGTAGCAAGGATGCCTCGTCATCCTGCCTGGCCAAAACAAAATTTCATAGGTATGTGACCAGGGTCTGGTTGGCCCTCTCTACCAACCCATTCGTCTCGGGATGGTACGCTGAAGTGAGATTTAACTCTATGCTAAGTAGGCGACAAAGCTCTCTCCAGAAATGAGATGCAAACTGGGGACCCCGGTCACTGACAATCTTGTCTGGCATACGTAAAGGTGGAAAACAAGCTTAATAAACAATGTAGCCAAGGCCCATGCAGAAGGTAACTGTGGGAGGGGCACCAAATGCACCATTTTGGAGAAATGGTTGGTACCATATGATGGTGCAGCTACGGAACTTGGGTAAACCTACCACAAAGTCCATCCCGACAATCTCCCAGGGCCTGTTTGCCTCCGGCAGGGGGTAAAGTAGCCCAGCAGGCTGTTGTCGAGGAGACCTATTCTCGGCGCAGGAGACACATACCCGAATATATTCTCCAACGTCTCGGGCCATATGCGGCCACCAGTACGTCCTTGCCAAAATCTCTGATGTCCTCTTGATCCCGAAATGTCCACCCACCCTGGACGAGTGAGCTCAAGAGAGAACCTCCAGTCGCAAATTAGATGATATGAAAGTCTTGCCCAGGGGCACAGACTCTAGCGACACCAGGGCCACGGTCCTCAGACTCTCAGGGGGACAATTATCTGAGGATCCTCCTCCTCAGATGACACTATGGAGCAGGAGAGAGCATTCGCGCGAATGTTCTTCTTCCTGGAGAGAAAATGAAAAGTGAAATGGAACGGGAGAAGAACAGAGACCATCTAGCTTGGTGAGAATTTAGCCACTGGGCTCTCTGCAAATACACCAAATTCTTGTGGTCAGTGTAAACTTGGAAGGGAAAGTGAGCTCCCTCCAGGAGGTGTCTCCACTTTGAAAAGGTCAACTTCATTGCTAGCAACTCCCTGTCCCCGATGGAATAATTCCTCTCCACTGGAGTGAAGGACTTGGAGAAAAAGAAGCAAGGATGCTACCGACCTTGAGCGTCATTTTGGAAGAGGACCACTTCAGCACAGACGGATGAGGCATCCACCTCTACAATGGCTTATCTACATCGGGACGATGCAGGATGAGAGCGCTATCAAAATGGGACTTCGCAGATAGGAAGGCCTTGGAGACCTCCAACCACAATTTGGGATTTGCACCCTTCTTGGTGAGGGTTACCAAGGGAGCTACCAAAGTTGAAAAGTGAGGAATAAAATGGCAATAATAATTAATGAACCCCATAAAGTGCTGCACTGCTTTGAGAGAATGAGGTTCTTGACAGTCCATCACTGCTTGTAGCTTAGCAGGATCCATAGCTAGTAACCGGGCTGAGATGATATAGCCCAGGAAAGGCACAGACTCCTGCTCAAACACACACTTCTCTAATTTGGCATACAGGGAGTGTGCCCATAGGTGGTCGAAAACTCGGCAAATATCTCTCTGGTGGGAAACTATATCTGGAGAGTAGATGAGAATATCATCCAGAGAGACTACCAACGAGTTGAAGAGCATGTCCCAGAAGATATCATTTACAAAGTCTTGGAAGACGTCTGGGGCACTACAGAGCCCATAGTGCCCATCCCTGGTATTAAAAGACATCTTCCATTCGTCCCCTTCACGGATGCGAATCAGGTTGTAAGCTCCCCGCAGATCTAACTTAGTAAATACCCTTGTTAACCGGAGCCTATCGAAGAGCTCAGATATCAGGGGCAGAGGGTACTTGTAGCTCAGATATCAGGGGCAGAGGGTACTTGTTCTTCGTGATGGTGTTAAGACTCCTGTAGTCTATGCATGGATGTAATTCTCTGTTGTTCTTCTGCACGAAGAACTCCGCCCCCGCAGGTGACACTGACTTTCTAAAGAATCCTCTTGCCAGATTCTCCTGGATGTATTGTGACATTGCCTCCGTCTCCGGGAGAAACAGGGGATAGACACGTCCCAGGAGAGGCTCTGCCCCTGGTAAGAGGTCAATAGGACAGTCATAGGGGCGGTAAGGCGGAAGAGTCTCCACAGCTCTCTTGGAGAATATGTCCAGATAAGACCAGTAGTGTTTGGGGAGAGAGGTAAGATCTGCGGGTATCTCCGTAGTAGCAACCTGAATGCACTCCCTCTGACATCTGCCCTCACAAGATTTACTCCAACCCAGAATTCTCCCAGAGGACCACTCTATATGTGGAAAGTGGTAATGCAACCAAGTTATCCCTAGAAGAATCTCGTCTATTCCCTCAGGAATGATGAGAAGGGAAATGATCTCCTGATGGGATGGAGATATAGATAATGTAAACGGGATAGTCTGGTGTGTAATCTGTGAGGGCAGGGTCGACTCATTCACCACTCGTACGGTCACTGGTTTGGCTAGCATAACCAGGGGTATTGTGTGCCGTTGGGTGAAGGCAGAGGATATGAAATTTCCCTCATTCCTGGAATCCACACAAAGCTCGACCGTAAAAGTGGAAGGGCCAAAGGTAATTGTCCCCTTGAAGGACAATTGGGAGGAAAACACTGCTGTGTCTAGTGAACCACCTCCTACAGTTACTAGACGCGGTCGTTTCCCTGCCACTGTGGACACTTCTTGGAATAATGTCTTGACTGCTGTCAGACATTACAGACCATGGGTGTTCGAGCAGCTTGAGACTTTGGACCCGCTCGAGAAACTTCCATGGCCTCATAGGGCTCAGACGCCTGGACAGGAGACTCCAGAGGCTTGGCAAAGGTAGGCACCAACCGAAACCTCTGCCTACACTGGGCTCGCTCCAACCTTTGCTCGTTAAAACGGATGTCAATGCGAGTGGATAGTTATTAACTCCTCCATTGTAGCGGGAATCTCCCTAGTGGCCAAGGCGTCCTTCACATGGTCAGCCAGTCCTTTCCAATACACAGGAATAAGGACTTTATCCAGCTACTCCAGCTCTGATGCCAAAGTCTGGAAGTGGACGGCAAATTGACTGAGCATGGACGAACCCTGTGTCAATGCCAGCAGTTGGAGCGCCGAATCATGGGTGACGCGAGGTCCTATAAAGAAATGTTTCAGAGTGTCCAGGAAGCTTGGAGCACTCTGCACCACATGATCATCACGCTCCCACAGCAGCGTTGCCCACTTCCAACGCCCTGCCTGACAGAAGGAATATAATAAATCCCACTGTAGCCCGTTCGATGGGATAACGTGCAGCCAGGAGCTCAAAGTGTATGGCACACTGACTCATGAATCCCTGACACAGCTTACTGTCTCCAGCAAACTTATTCGTTAATGGGAGGTGGGACAATGTCGGAGCAGGAGTTGCAGTGGACAAACTGGCTGCAGCCATGCTGGCAGCCTGAAAAGCTACTGCGGTAACATCCGCAGCCGAGGTTGTGCACTCGAGAGCCACCAACCTGCCCTCCAGCTGCTGGATGAACCGCTGCAGTCACTGTTCATCCGCCATTCCAAGGCAGACCTTGGTGCTAGTTTAATTTTAGGACTGGCGGAACACACCAAATAATAATTAGAGAAGATATGAGGTGCATTCGCAGTCCGGGGTCCACCGTGCAGAAAGGATACCTGCTGCTTGGTAATGGTGGACTAGATGGTGGTATAATGAGAATACAGACATGGGTTAGCTTCACCTGGTATGAAGGAAGCGAACCCTGTTGCGTCACAGGGCCGCGAAACCGCACACAGAGGGCAAGTAAAGAGTCACAGAACTCTGTCCGCTACTGTGGTGTCAGGGATAGAGCTAAACTAATAATTTATAGCACAAGAGTGCATACATTGCTGCTCTGGCAGACGCCACTAACAACCCTAACAAGGGCCAGGAAAGCATACTAAGAGCATGGCGCCGCACTGGCCGTCGCTGCTGAGAGACGCTGAATTGTGTGCTGGATGTGCAGAGTAGCACTGTCTGGCGCTAGGTAGCTTCCACCATTCACGAGCAGGCAACAACACTAGGGATGGGAATGATTCGGAGCTTTCATCCATCGACAGATGGAAGAAAGAGGGGACGGGAAGAAAAACATTAGACTCGAACAAAGACGACCCAGGAAAACATACTCAGAAGGGAGGTAAGAACATTTCTAAAACAATCCACAGTGAGGAGATTGGAACAAAACAAAATCCTCTAAACTGCATGCTCGCAAACGCCAGAAGCCTGACAAACAAGATGGAAGAACTAGAAGCAGAAATATCTACAGGTAACTTTGACATAGTGGGAATAACCGAGACATGGTTAGATGAAAGCTATGACTGGGCAGTTAACTTACAGGGTTACAGTCTGTTTAGAAAGGATCGTAAAAATCGGAGAGGAGGAGGGGTTTGTCTCTATGTAAAGTCTTGTCTAAAGTCCACTTTAAGGGAGGATATTAGCGAAGGGAATGAGGATGTCGAGTCCATATGGGTTGAAATTCATGGAGGGAAAAATGGTAACAAAATTCTCATTGGGGTCTGTTACAAACCCCCAAATATAACAGAAAGCATGGAAAGTCTACTTCTAAAGCAGATAGATGAAACTGCAACCCATAATGAGGTCCTGGTTATGGGGGACTTTAACTACCCGGATATTAACTGGGAAACAGAAACCTGTGAAACCCATAAAGGCAACAGGTTTCTGCTAATAACCAAGAAAAATTATCTTTCACAATTGGTGCAGAATCCAACCAGAGGAGCAGCACTTTTAGACCTAATACTATCTAATAGACCTGACAGAATAACAAATCTGCAGGTGGTTGGGCATTTAGGAAATAGCGACCACAATATTGTGCAGTTTCACCTGTCTTTCACTAGGGGGACTTGTCAGGGAGTCACAAAAACATTGAACTTTAGGAAGGCAAAGTTTGAACAGCTTAGAGATGCCCTTAATCTGGTAGACTGGGACAATATCCTCAGAAATGAGAATACAGATAATAAATGGGAAATGTTTAAGAACATCCTAAATAGGCAGTGTAAGCGGTTTATACCTTGTGGGAATAAAAGGACTAGAAATAGGAAAAACCCAATGTGGCTAAACAAAGAAGTAAGACAGGCAATTAACAGTAAAAAGAAAGCATTTGCACTACTAAAGCAGGATGGCACCATTGAAGCTCTAAAAAACTATAGGGAGAAAAATACTTTATCTAAAAAACTAATTAAAGCTGCCAAAAAGGAAACAGAGAAGCACATTGCTAAGGAGAGTAAAACTAATCCCAAACTGTTCTTCAACTATATCAATAGTAAAAGAATAAAAACTGAAAATGTAGGCCCCTTAAAAAATAGTGAGGAAAGAATGGTTGTAGATGACGAGGAAAAAGCTAACATATTAAACACCTTCTTCTCCACGGTATTCACGGTGGAAAATGAAATGCTAGGTGAAATCCCAAGAAACAATGAAAACCCTATATTAAGGGTCACCAATCTAACCCAAGAAGAGGTGCGAAACCGGCTAAATAAGATTAAAATAGATAAATCTCCGGGTCCGGATGGCATACACCCACGAGTACTAAGAGAACTAAGTAATGTAATAGATAAACCATTATTTCTTATTTTTAGTGACTCTATAGCGACAGGGTCTGTTCCGCAGGACTGGCGCATAGCAAATGTGGTGCCAATATTCAAAAAGGGCTCTAAAAGTGAACCTGGAAATTATAGGCCAGTAAGTCTAACCTCTATTGTTGGTAAAATATTTGAAGGGTTTCTGAGGGATGTTATTCTGGATTATCTCAATGAGAATAACTGTTTAACTCCATATCAGCATGGGTTTATGAGAAATCGCTCCTGTCAAACCAATCTAATCAGTTTTTATGAAGAGGTAAGCTATAGACTGGACCACGGTGAGTCATTGGACGTGGTATATCTCGATTTTTCCAAAGCGTTTGATACCGTGCCGCACAAGAGGTTGGTACACAAAATGAGAATGCTTGGTCTGGGGGAAAATGTGTGTAAATGGGTTAGTAACTGGCTTAGTGATAGAAAGCAGAGGGTGGTTATAAATGGTATAGTCTCTAACTGGGTCGCTGTGACCAGTGGGGTACCGCAGGGGTCAGTATTGGGACCTGTTCTCTTCAACATATTCATTAATGATCTGGTAGAAGGTTTACACAGTAAAATATCGATATTTGCAGATGATACAAAACTATGTAAAGCAGTTAATACAAGAGAAGATAGTATTCTGCTACAGATGGATCTGGATAAGTTGGAAACTTGGGCTGAAAGGTGGCAGATGAGGTTTAACAATGATAAATGTAAGGTTATACACATGGGAAGAGGGAATCAATATCACCATTACACACTGAACGGGAAACCACTGGGTAAATCTGACAGGGAGAAGGACTTGGGGATCCTAGTTAATGATAAACTTACCTGGAGCAGCCAGTGCCAGGCAGCAGCTGCCAAGGCAAACAGGATCATGGGGTGCATTAAAAGAGGTCTGGATACACATGATGAGAGCATTAAACTGCCTCTGTACAAATCCCTAGTTAGACCGCACATGGAGTACTGTGTCCAGTTTTGGGCACCGGTGCTCAGGAAGGATATAATGGAACTAGAGAGAGTACAAAGGAGGGCAACAAAATTAATAAAGGGGATGGGAGAACTACAATACCCAGATAGATTAGCGAAATTAGGATTATTTAGTCTAGAAAAAAGACGACTGAGGGGCGATCTAATAACCATGTATAAGTATATAAGGGGACAATACAAATATCTCGCTGAGGATCTGTTTATACCAAGGAAGGTGACGGGCACAAGGGGGCATTCTTTGCGTCTGGAGGAGAGAAGGTTTTTCCACCAACATAGAAGAGGATTCTTTACTGTTAGGGCAGTGAGAATCTGGAATTGCTTGCCTGAGGAGGTGGTGATGGCGAACTCAGTCGAGGGGTTCAAGAGAGGCCTGGATGTCTTCCTGGAGCAGAACAATATTGTATCATACAATTATTAGGTTCTGTAGAAGGACGTAGATCTGGGTATTTATTATGATGGAATATAGGCTGAACTGGATGGACAAATGTCTTTTTTCGGCCTTACTAACTATGTTACTATGTTACTATGACAGGCATACATCCACAAACACACATTAGCAAGTTTACACTAGCGCATGACCGAGCGGCCATGCAAACCATTTATAGCAGTAGCTCTCTGGGACCTTCCTGATGGTCCAATAGGAGCCGCAACAGGACTTGAATGTGACCCCCGACCTCCAATGGGAGGACGCCCTGCGGGCATGCTCAGTATAGGAAAAGCAGGACTTAGTCGCAAAAAGGCCTGCTCGCTGTTGATCAGTGCTGGCTGCAAAGGCAGAGCCTGGAAAGGCAGCAGTAACCATTCGCACAGTATCAGCTTGAGCCAGACGCTGGGACTGACGTCTCCGCTGAGCAGGTTCCACTGCAGCTAGAAAAGAGAGACCACAGCGAACATGGTTCAAGATTCCCCCTGTGCAGCGGCGGGAACTCGACAGCCAACACCCTGTGACTGCTAACAAGGCACAGCGTACTTTTAGTAACTGTAAAGCAACAGAGATCGCTTCCATTCACAACAGGTGAAGTTTAAACCACATGTGTGCAAGCGTTCATCCGCCATTTAGTTCCACCATTACTTAGCAGCTGGTTCCATCTCTGCACAGTGGACCCCGGGCTGCAAACGCACCTTATTTCACCCTCAATATTATTTGGTGCGTTCCGCCAGCCCTAACAACACGTAACACAAATTCCAAGGTAGAGGATCTTATCCACATTTAGAGAAGCCGCTGATTTTATTCTATTGTGTATGAGAACCTTTAAAGCCTATTACAGAAAAAAATACATATTTTCACATGGAAAAACGACTGATTTTATTTAAATATGTATGACAACTTTAAAGGTTTAAAGCCCATGACATAAAAAAAGAACATATTTTCATAAATTTTTTTTAAAATATCCATTGGATCAATCATGACCCTTCGTGATTTGATGTATGAGTGTTCTGTAGGAAGATCAATCTTGTGCAAGCTCAGATAGGTCCGTCAGGGTCTTCTCTTCCATTACTTTGACTGTATCAAGCCATTGCTGGTTTTTCTCTTTCCCTGGTTCCAAATAGGCTTATGCCTATGCATCATCTTGCGCATCACGCAAACAAAAACACTACGTGTGCATGCGTTTAAATGAGTTTTGGAATACAGTAACACTTTTTATTCGCATGGTGGAGGCGGTGACATCATTTTCTGGACATGCGCAGTCTAAAGTACGCATGCGTATCGAACGCAGGCGTATGTATGTCCTTGCATACCAATGCGTTACCATAGATGGTAATGCGTTTTTTTGACGGAATCATCCGCAATCGTTTGCATGCAGACTAATGCACAATATTTTGCGGCGCAAAAAATACGTGTTGTGGTCACCAGACACTACCACACACCACGAAACGATGCATGTGTACGCATCCGCATGCGAACCCATGGAAAAACATGTCCCTGCGTACACAATATTAAAGATATGTATGCATGATGCATGTGGATGTATGCAAATCATACACTGCACACAGAAACGCTAATGTGAACCCGGCCCTATCTCTTTTTTATTGTCTGCCATGTATTTTGATTATTTTATATATATATATATCTTTGTGTGGCATAATATTTTGGTATCATTCGGGAGCTATCTATACCACTATTATTTATTTTATTGTGATGTATTTATAGGAATTTAGTCTCTTTCGCACCTTATAATTTATACAGAGGTCCCAAATTTGTTTTTAAATTATCCAGTTGTGTTTTCTATAATTATTGTTATATTTTTTTGTGTGCGGGCACGCTTTTGCACATAGTGCCAATGTATTTGCCAATTCACCTCCAATAAAGGCATTTTTATCTTTTATATAACATTGTCCCTTTTTCACATTTTTGTATATATAATTTATTATTTACATTGTTTCTATTATTTTTATTTTCCAATGTAATCCACATCCAGGGCTTAGGTTTACTTATTTTTGAGTGGTTTCCACTCAGTGTGTTGTTTTTGGTCATACAGATAGATTTTTTACTATTAATATAGATACATACATTTTATATATTTTACATACATTATATTTTATATTTTTATATTTTGTTATTTATTTATTTTTATCTATTATATCCATTTATTTTGATTACAGGTCTGCAATGTCTACTTATGATGTCTGTCTAGCAAATATATCTTTGAAATTAACATCTAAGTTCACTTAGACCTAAAAGGTCGGAGAAACACGTAATGCAAATTACAAGGTAGACAAAACTCATCTACATCAAACTTTACTGTTACAGAATAAAAACATTTTCACACACTACACATTTATAAGATTAACAATTATGATAGCTTCCTTGATTTTTACCTACTTTTCCAAAATTGTAATCAAACAGATTATTGCACACCTATAAATTAAAATTAAGAAACATAGGCCTCCTCCATATCCCCTCAAAGCCTCCTTTCCATCGCCAATATAGGTTTGTTTCCTAGTATTATGGTAGAAAAAATACTTAACTATTTGTTTATAATTTAGGAAAAGTAAAAGAATGTTTTACAAAGCTCCGCAATGTCTACTTCAGATGTCTGTCTAGCAAATATATCTTTGAAATGAACCTTTTAGCTCACAGAGACTTAAAAGCTTGGAGTAACATGTAATGCTGATGCTAATTACAAGGTAGGCAAAACTTACCTGCATTAATCTTTACTGTAAAAAATATTACAGAAAAAAAACATTTTCACACACTACACATCTATACGATTAACAACTATGATAGCTTCCTTGATTTTTAACTACTTTTCCAAAATTGTAATCAAACAGATTATTGCACACCTAAAAATAAAAATAAAAATCATAGGCCTCCTCCATATCCCCTCAAAGCCTCTTTTCCATCGCCAATATAGGTGTTTTCTAGCATCTTGGTAGAAGAAAAAACCTCATTGATTTGTTTCGGAAAAGTAGAAAAATCTTATACACAGCTCCGCAATATCTACTTTAGACTTCTCTCTAGCATATATATATTTTAAAAAATTATTTTGGCTCACTTAGACCTAAAAGATTCGATAAACACGTAATGCAAATTTCAAGGTAGAGGGATCTTATCCACATTTACAGAAGCAGCTGATTTTAGTCTATTGTGTTTGGAATCTTTTACTTTTAAGCAAAAAAAAAACAGAAAAAATACATATTTTCATACACTGTACATATTTAAACTTAATTATGAAAGTTACATTGCATTTTAACTACTTTCCATAATTATCAACAAATAGATCATTGAACACACAAAGAAGAGTATTAAAAAAAAGATATAGGCCTCCTCCATATCCCCTCAAAGCCTCCTTTCCATCGCCAATATACAGTAGGTGTGTTTTCTAGCATTTTAGTAGAAACGAAATCTCAACGATTTGTTTTTAATTTAGGAAAAGTAGAAAAATAATTTACACAGCTCCACAATGTCTAACTTCAGACATGTGTCTAAGATAGTCACTTAGACCAAAAAGATTAGAGAAACATGCAATGCAAATTCCAAGGTAGAGGGATCTTAACCATATTTACAGAAGCAGCTGATTTTAGTCTATTGTGCATGGAATCTTACTTTTAAGCAAGAAAATACAGAAAAAATACATATATTCATACATTCTACATATTTAAATTTAACAATTATGAAAATTACATTGCATTTTAGCTACTTTCCAAAATTTTCAACAAATAAATCATTGCCCACACAAAGGAGAGTATTAAAAAAAAAGACATAGGCCTCCTCCATATCCCCTCAAAGCCTCCTTTCCATCGCCAATATAGGTGTGTTTTCTAGCATTTTAGTTTAAACAAAATCTCAATGATTTGTTTTTTTAAAATAGGAAAAGTGGAAGAATAATTTACACAGCTCCACAATGTCTAACTTTAGACATGTGTGTAAGATAGATATCTTTAACCCCTTAGTGACAGAGCCAATTTGGTACTTAATGACCGAGCCAATTTTTGCAATTCTGACCACTGTCACTTTATGAGGTTATAACTCTGGAACGCTTCAACGGATCCCGCTGATTCTGAGATTGTTTTTTCATGACATATTGTACTTCATGTTAGTGGTAACATTTCTTCAATATTACTTGCGATTATTTATGAAAAAAATGGAAATGTGGCGAAAATTTTTAAAATTTTGCAATTTTCAAACTTTGTATTTTTATGCCCTTAAATCAGAGAGATATGTCACAAAAAAATAGTTAATAAATAACATTTCCCACATGTCTACTTTACATCACCACAATTTTGGAAACAAAAATTTTTTTTGTTAGGGAGTTATAAGGGTTAAAAGTTGACCAGCAATTTCTCATTTTTACAACACCTTTTTTTTTTTTAGGGACCACATCACATTTGAAGTCATTTTGAGGGGTCTATATGATAGAAAATAACCAGGTTTGACACCATTCTAAAAACTGCACCCCTCAAGGTTCTCAAAACCATATTCAATAAGTTTATTAACCCTTTACGTGCTTCACAGGAACTGAAACAATGTGGGAGGAAAAAATGAACATTTAACTTTTTTTTGCAAACATTTTAATTCAGAACCATTTTTTTATTTTCACAAGTGTAAAAAGAGAAATGTAACCATAAATTTTGTTATGCAATTTCTCCTGAATACGCCAATACCCCATATGTGGGGGTAAACCACTGTTTGGGCGCATCGCAGAACTTGGAAGTGAAAGAGCGCCGTTTGACTTTTTCAATGCAGAATTGGCTGGAATTGAGATCGGACGCCACGTCACATTTAGAGAGCCCCTGATGTGCCTAAACAGTGGAAACCCCCCACAAGTGACCCCATTTTGGAAACTAGACCCCCCATGGAACTTATCTAGATGTGTGGTGAGAACTTTGAATGCCCAAGTGCTTCACAGAAGTTTAGAATGCAGAGTCGTGAAAATAAAAAATATTTTTTTTCCACAAAAAAGATATTGTAGCCCCCAAGTTTTTATTTTCACAAGGGTAACAGGAGAAATTGGACCGCAATAGTTGTTGTCCAATTTATCCTGAGTACACTGATGTGCCATATGTGGGGGTAAACCACTGTTTGGGCACACGGCAGAGCTCGGAAGGGAAGGAGCGCTGTTTTAGAATGCAGACTTAGATAGAATGGTCTGTGGGCGTTATGTTGCGTTTGCAGAGCCCCTGATGTACCTAAACAGTATTAACCCCCCACAAGTGACCCCATTTTGGAAACTACACCCCCCAAGTAACTTATCTAGATGTGTGGTGAGAACTTTGAATACCCAAGTGCTTCACAGAAGTTTAGAATGCAGAGTCGTGAAAATAAAAAAATATTTTTTTTCCACAAAAAAGATTTTGTAGCCCCCAAGTTTTTATTTTCACAAGGGTAACAGGAGAAATTGGACCCCAAAAGTTGTTGTCCAATTTATCCCGAGTACGCTGATGCCCTGTATGTGGGGGTAAACCACTGTTTGGACGCACGGCAGAGCTCAGAAGGGAGGGAGCACCATTTGACTTTTTGAGCGCAAAATTGGCTGTCGTGTTTGGAGACCCCCTGATGTAACTAAACAGTGGAAACCCCCCAATTCTAGCTCCAACCCTAACCCCAACACACCCCTAACCCTAATCCCAACCCGATCCATAATCCTAATCACTAACCCTAACGATAATCACAACCCTTACCCCAAAACAACCCTAATGTCAACCCTAACCATAACCCTAATCAAAACCCTAAATCCAACACACCCCTAATCCTAATCTCAACCCTAACCTCAAACCTAACCATAATCCCAATACACCCCTAATCACAACCCTAACCTTAACCCTAATCCCAAACCTAACCCTAATCCCAAGCGTAACCCTAATGCCAACCCTAACCCTAATACCAACTCTAATCCATACCCTAACCCCAAATCTAAACCTAACTTTAGCCCCAACCCTAGCCCTAACTTTAGCCCCAACCCTAACCCTAGCCCTAAGGCTACTTTCACACTTGCGTCGTTTGGCATCCGTTGCAATCCGTCGTTTTGGACAAAAAACGGATCCTCCAAATGTGCCCGCAGGATGCGTTTTTTTGCCCATAGACTTGTATTGCCGACGGATCGTGACAGATGGCCACACGTCGCGTCCGTCATGCACTGGATCAGTTGTGTTTTGGCGGACCGTCGGCACAAAAAACGTTCAATGTAACGGTTTTTTTGTACGTCGCGTCCGCCATTTCTGACCGCGCATGCGTGGCCGTAACTCCGCCCCCTCCTCCCCAGGACATAGATTGGGCAGTGGATGCGTTGAAAAACTACATCCGCTGCCCACGTTGTGCACAATTTTCACAACGTGCGTCGGTATGTCGGGCCCACTCATTGCGACGGCCACATACCGACGTAAGTGTGAAAGAACCCTAACCCTAAATTTAGCCCCAACACTAACCCTAAATTTAGCCCCAACCCTAACCCTAGCCCTAAGCCTAACTCTAGCCCTAACCCTAGCCCTAACCCTAGCCCTAACCCTAACCCTAGCCCTAACCCTAACCCTAGCCCTAACCCTAGCCCTAACCCTAGCTCTAACCCTAGCCCTAACCCTAGCTTTAACCCTAGCCCTAACCCTAACCCTAATTTTAGCCCCAACTGCTCTTCTCCTGTCGGCCGGCAGATGGCGATAGATGGCGGGCGCACTGCGCATGCGCCCGCCATTTTCTTTTCCCCGGCAGCCAGGAGGAGCAACAGGAGGATCCAGGGACACAGGTAAGTATAATAGGGTCCCCAAATCCCCCTATTTCTCTGTCCTCTGATGTGCGATCACATCAGAGAACAGAAAATTACACTTTGATTTTTTTTTTCTTGTGGTCGCCGGTGAACAGTTAATTACCGGCGATCGCAAAACAGGGGTCAGTAAAACCGACCCCGATCATGTTCTTTGGGGTCTCGGCTACCCCCGGCAGCTGAGACCCCAAAGATTCTCCCGCTGCTGGCCGGCGGGCGCACTGCGCATGCGCCCACCATTTTGAAGATGGCGGCGCCCACTGGGAGCCACGAGGAGCACCGGGGGAGATAGGTGAGTATCGGGGGCTACCTGGGACCCCTTTTCTCTGTCCTATGATGTGCAATCACATCGGAGGACAGAGAAATTAAAAAGAGATCGCGTTTTTTTTTTCTCCATCGCGGGTAAACGGTTAATTACCGGCGATTGCAAATGCGGGGTCGGGAAAAAAAAACCCCGAATCATGTTCTCTGGAGAAAATCCGCCTCTGGGGGGCGCTATTTACTTTTTCCACAGCGCCGTTAATTAACGGCGCTATGGTTTAAGTACCCTTAGCGGCCGCCGTTAAAAGGCGTATCGGCGGTCGCTAAGGGGTTAAAAGTAATCTTTTAGCTCACTTAGACCTAAAAGATCAGAGAAACATGTAATGCTAATTCCAAGGCAGACATATCTTATCTACATTTAGAGAAGCCGCTGATTTTAGTCTATTGTGTATGAGAACCTTTAAAGCCTATTGCAGAAAAAAATGCATATTTTCACATGAAAAAAACAACTGATTTTATTTAAATATGTATGACAACTTTAAAGGTTTAAAGCCCATGACATAAAAAAAACATATTTTCATAAAAAATTTTTTTTAGTATCCTTTGGATCAATCATGAGCTTTCGTGATTTGATGTATGAGTGTTCTGTAGGAAGATCAATCTTATGCAAGCTCAGATAGGTCCGACAGGGTCTTCTCTTCCATTATTTTGACTGTATCAAGCCATTGCTTTTTTTTTCTTTCCCTTCTTCCAACTAGGCTTACACCTACGCATCATCTTGCGCATGACGCAAACAAAAACACTGCATGAGCATGCGTTTAAATGAGCTTTGGCATGCGTTTACATTTTTTATTCGCATGGTGGAGGCGGTGACATCATTTTCTTGACATGCGCAGTCTAAAGTACGCATGTGTACGCATGTCCTTGCGTACCAATGTGTTACCATAGATGGTAATGTGGTTTTTTGACGGAATCATCCACAATCGTCCGCATGCAGATGATTGCGCAATATTTGGAGGCTCAAAAAAAGTGTTGTGTTCGCCAGACACCACCACCACACCGCAAAACGATGCATGCCTACGCATCCGCATGCGAACCCATGGAAAACCATATCCCTGCATACATAATATTAAAGTTATGTACGCATGACGCATGCGGATGTATGCGGATCATACACTACGCACAGATATGCTTATGTGAACCCGGCCTTATCTCTCTATTATTGCCTGCCATGTATTTTGATTATTATATATATATCTTTGTGTGGCATAATATTTTGGTATCATTCGGGACCTATCTATACCATTATTATTTATTTTATTGTGATGTATTTACAGGAATTTAGTCTCTTTTGCACCTTATAATTTATACAGTGGTCCCCAACTTGTTTTTAAATTATCCAGTTGTGTTTTCTATAATTTTTATTGTTATATTTTATGTGTGCGGGCACTCTTTTGCACATAGTGCCAATGTTTTTCCAATTCACCTCCAATAAAGGTTTATTTTTATACAGTATTGTCCCTTTTTCACATTTTTGTATATATTATTTATTATTGATATTGTTTCTACTATTTTTATTTTCCAATGTAATCCACAGCCAGGGCTTAGGTTTACTTATTTTTGAGTGGTTTCCACTCAGTGTGTTGTTTTTGGTCGTACAGATAGATTTTTTACTATTAATATAGATACATACATTTTATATATTTTATATACAGTACGTTTTACATTTGTATATTTTTTTATTTACCGTATTTATTTTTATCTATTATATCCATTTGTTTTGGTTACAGCTCCGCAATGTCTACTTATGTTGTCTGTCTAGCAAATATATCTTTGAAATTAACATGTAAGTTCACTTAGCCCTAAAAGGTCGGAGAAACATCTAATGCAAATTACAAGGTAGATGAAACTTATATACATCAAAGTTTACTGTAAAGTATATTACAGAAATTTTTTTTCACACACTACACATCTATACGATTAACCATTATGATAGCTTCCTTGATTTTTAGCTACTTTTCCAAAATTGTAATAAAACAGATTATTGCACACCTAAAAATAAAATTAAAAAACATAGGCCTCCTCCATAAAGACCTCATTGATTTGTTTCAGAAAAGTAGAAAAATCTTTTACACAGCTCCGCAATATCTACTTTAGACTTCTCCCTAGCATATATATTTTTGAAAAAATTATTTTGGCTCACTTAGACCTAAAAGATTTGATAAACACATAATGCAAATTTCAAGGTAGAGGGATCTTATCCACATTTACAGAAGCAGCTGATTTTAGTCTATTGTGTATGGAATCTTTTACTTTTAAGCAAAACAGAAAAAATACATATTTTCATGCATTCTACATATTTAAACTTAATTATGAAAGTTACATTGCATTTAAGCTACTTTCCAAAATTATCAACAAATAGATCATTGAACACACAAAGAGTATTAAATAAAACATAAAGGCCTCCTCCATATTCCCTCAAAGCCTCCTTTCCATCGCCAATATAGGTGTGTTTTCTAGAATTTAGTAGAAACAAAATCTCAATGATTTTTTTAATTGAGGAAAAGTAGAAAAATAATTTACACAGCTCCACAATGTCTAACTTCAGACATGTGTCTAAGATAGATATATTTAAAAGTAATCTTATAGCTCACTTAGACCAAAAAAATCAGAGAAACACATAATGCAAATTCCAAGGTAGAGGGATCTTAACCACATTTACAGAAGCAGTTGATTTTAGTCTGTGTATGGAATCTTTTACTTTTAAGCAAAAAAAATACAGAAAAAATACATATATTCATACATTCTACATATCTAAGCTTAATTATGACAGTTACATAGCATTTTAGCTACTTTCCAAAATTATCAACAAATAGATCATTGAACATAAAAAAATATAGGCCTCCTCCATATCCCCTCTATTATTGTCTGCCATGTAGTTTGATTATTATATATATATCTTTGTGTGGCATAATATTTTGGTATCATTCGGGACCTATCTATACCACTATTATTTATTTTATTGTGATGTATTTATAGGAATTTAGTCTCTTTTGCACCTTATAATTTATACAGTGGTCCCCAATTTGTTTTTAAACGATCCAGTTGTGTTTTCTATAATTATTGTTATATTTTATGTGAGCGGGCATGCTTTTGCACATAGTGCCAATGTTTTTGCCAATTCACCTCCAAAAAAGGCATTTTTATCTTTTATATAACATTGTCACTTTTTCACATTTTTGTATATATTATTTATTATTTATATTGTTTCTATTATTTTTATTTTCCAATGTAATTCACATCCAGGGCTTAGGTTTACTTATTTTTGAGTGGTTTCCACTCAGTGTGTTGTTTTTGGTCGTACAGATAGATTTTTTACTATTAACCCCTTTCTGACATCGGACGTACTATCCCGTCGAGGTGGGGTGGGCCCCCATGACCACGGACGGGATAGTACGTCCAGCGCGATCGGCGGCGCTCTCAGGGGGAGCGCAGCCGATCGCGGCCGGGTGTCAGCTGCCTATCGCAGCTGACATCCGGCACTATGTGCCAGGAGCGGTCACGGACCGCCCCCGGCACATTAACCCCTGGCACACCGCGATCAAAGATGATCGCGATGTGCCGGCGGTGCTGCGAGGGTCTTACCTCCCTCCCTGCTTGCTCTAGGCCCGGATCCAAGATGGCCGCGGATCCGGGTCCTGCAGGGAGGGAGGTGGCTTCACAGAGCCTGCTCAGAGCAGGCACTGTGAAGCAGCCTGCACTGCTATCAGATCGGTGATCTGACAGAGTGCTGTGCAAACTGTCAGATCATCGATCTGTGATGTCCCCCCCTGGGACAAAGTAAAAAAGTAAAAAAAAATTTTTCCAAATGTGTAAAAAAAAAAAAAAAAAAAAAAAAAAAATATTCCTAAATAATGAAAAAAAATATATATTATTCCCATAAATACATTTCTTTATCTAAATAAATAAAAAAAACAATAAAAGTACATATATTTAGTATCGCCATGTCTGTAACGGCCCGACCTATAAAACTGGCCCACTAGTTAACCCCTTCAGTAAACAACGTAAGAAAAAAAAAAAAAAACGAGGCAAAAAACGACGCTTTATTATCATACCACCAAACATAAAGTGGAATAACACGCAATCAAAGGAACAGATATAAATAACCATGGTACCGCTGAAAGCGTCTTCTTGTCCCGCAAAAAACGAGCCGCCATACAGCATCATCAGCAAAAAAGTAAAAAAGTTATAGTCCTGAGAATAAAGCGATGCCAAAATAATTATTTTTTCTATAAAATAGTTTTTATTGTATAAAAGCGCCAAAACATAAAAAAAGATATAAATGAGGTGTCGCTGTAATCGTACTGACCCGAAGAATAAAACTGCTTTATCAATTTTACCAAACGCGGAACGGTATAAACGCCTCCCCCAAAAGAAATTCATGAATAGCTGGTTTTTGGTCATTCTGTCTCACAAAAATCGGAATAAAAAGCGATCAAAAAATGTCACGTGCCAGAAAATGTTACCAATAAAAACGTCAACTCGTCCTGCAAAAAACAAGACCTCACATGACTCTGTGGACCAAAATATGGAAAAATTATAGCTCTCAAAATGTGGTAACGCAAAAAATATTTTTTGCAATAAAAAGCGTCTTTCAGTGTGTGAAGGCTGCCAATCATAAAAATCCGCTAAAAAACCCACTATAAAAGTAAATCAAACCCCCCTTCATCACCCCCTTAGTTAGGGAAAAATTAAAAAAATGTATTTATTTCCATTTTCCCATTAGGGCTAGGGCTAGGGTTAGGGCTAGGGTTAGGGTTAGGGCTAGGGTTAGGGCTAGGTTTAGGGTTAGGGCTAGGGTTAGGGCTAGGGTTAGGGCTAGGGTTAGGGCTAGGGCTACAGTTTGGGTTGGGGCTAAAGTTACAGTTAGGGTTTAGATTACATTTACAGTTGGGAATAGGGTTGGGATTAGGGTTATGGGTGTGTCAGGGTTAGAGGTGTGGTTAGGGTTACCGTTGGAATTAGGGTTAGGGGAGTGTTTGGATTAGGGTTTCAGTTATAATTGGGGGGTTTCCACTGTTTAGGCACATCAGGGGCTCTCCAAAAGCGACATGGCGTCCGATCTCAATTCCAGCCAATTCTGCGTTGAAAAAGTAAAACAGTGCTTCTTCCCTTCCGAGTTCGCCCGTGTGCCCAAACAGGGGTTTACCCCAACATATGGGGTATCAGCGTATTCAGGACAAATAGGACAACTGTTGGGGTCCAATTTCTCCTGTTACCCTTGGGAAAATACAAAACTTGGGGCTACAAAATAATTTTTGTGGGAAAAAAAAGATTTTTTATTTTTACGGCTCTGCGTTATAAACTGTAGTGAAACACTTGGGGGTTCAAATTTCTCACAACACATCTAGATAAGTTCCCTGGGGGGTCTAGTTTCCAAAATGGGGTCACTTGTGGGGGGTTTCTACTGTTTAGGTACATTAGGGGTTCTGCAAACGCAATGTGACGCCTGCAGATCATTCCATCTAAGTCTGCATTCCAAATGGCACTCCTTCCCTTCCGAGCCCTCCCATGCGCCCAAACGGTGGTTCCTCCCAACATATGGGGTATCAGCGTACTCAGGACAAATTGGACAACAACTTTTGGGGTCGAATTTCTCCTCTTACCCTCAGGAAAATACAAAACTGGGGGCTAAAAAATAATTTTGGGGGGAAAGATTTTTTTTTTTTAAATTTTCACGGCTCTGCGTTACAAACTGTAGTGAAACACTTGGGGGTTCAAAGCTCTCACAACACATCTAGATGAGTTCCTTAGGGGGTCTAGTTTCCAAAATGGTGTCACTTGTGGGGGGTTTCTACTGTTTAGGTACATTAGGGGCTCTGCAAATGCAATGTGACACCTGCAGACCATTCCATCTAAGTCTGCATTCCAAATGGAGCTCCTTCCCTCCCGAGCCCTCACATGCGCCCAAACAGTTAATTTCGACTCTGCAAAAACTCTGACTGTTTCACTTATTCATTCTCGTCTGGACTATTGTAACTCTCTACTAATCGGTCTCCCTCTTGCAAAACTCTCCCCGCTCCAATCTGTCCTGAATGCTGCAGCCAGGATCATATTCCTCACCAACCGTTACACCGATGCCTCTACCCTGTGCCAGTCATTACACTGGCTACCCATCCACTCCAGAATCCAGTACAAAACTACTACCCTCATCCACAAAGCACTCCATGGCTCAGCACCACCCTACATCTCCTCCCTGGTATCAGTCTACCACCCTACCCGTGCCCTCCGCTCCGCTAATGACCTCAGGTTAGCATCCTCAATAATCAGAACCTCCCACTCCCGTCTCCAAGACTTTACACGTGCTGCGCCGATTCTTTGGAATGCACTACCTAGGTTAATACGATTAATCCCCAATCCCCACAGTTTTAAGCGTGCCCTAAAAACTCATTTGTTCAGACTGGCCTACCGCCTCAATGCATTAACCTAACGATCCCTGTGTGGCCTATTTATAATAAAAAAAAAATAAAAAAAAAAAAAAAGGTTCCTCGCATCATGTTCTCATACACTTTATGCAGTATTAGCCCTCTGTGTCTGTACTGCTACATACTTAGGCAGGTAATTGGTTCATGCAGCTTTACATGAACACCTGAGCCTTACACTATAGCTGGTCCGAATAACTAAAGCAATTGTTACCATCCACCTCTCGTGTCTCCCCTTTTCCCCATAGTTTGTAAGCTTGCGAGCAGGGCCCTCACTCCTCCTGGTATCTGTTTTGAACTGTATTTCTGTTATGCTGTAATGTCTATTGTCTGTACAAGTCCCCTCTATAATTTGTAAAGCGCTGCGGAATATGTTGGCGCTATATAAATAAAATTATTATTATTATTATTATTAAACAGTGGTTCCCCCCCACATATGGGGTATCAGCGCACTCAGGACAAATTGGACAACAAATTTTGGGGTCCAATTTCTCCTGTTACCCTCAGGAAAATACAAAACTGGGGGCTAAAACATAATTTTTGTGGGAAAAAATTTTTGTTTTATTTTTACGGCTCTCCATTATAAACTTCTGTGAAGCCCTTGGTGGGTCAAAGCGCTCACCACACATCTAGATAAGTTCCTTAGGGGGTCTACTTTCCAAAATGGTGTCACTTGTGGGGGGTTTCTACTGTTTCGGTACATTAGGGGCTCTGCAAAAGCAATGTGACACCTGCAGACCATTCCATCTAAGTCTGCATTCAAATGGCACTCCTTCGGTTCCGAGCCCTCCCATGCGCCCAAACAGTGGTTTCCCCCCACATATGGGGTATCAGCGCACTCAGGACAAATTGGACAACAAATTTTGGGGTCCAATTTCTCCTGTTACCCTCGGGAAAATACAAAACTGGGGGCTAAAAAATAATTTTTGTGGGAAAAAATTTTTCTTTTATTTTTACGGCTCTCCATTATAAACTTCTGTGAAGCCCTTGGTGGGTCAAAGCGCTCACCACACATCTAGATAAGTTCCTTAGGGGGTCTACTTTCCAAAATGGTGTCACTTGTGGGGGGTTTCTACTGTTTAGGTACATTAGGGGCTCTGCAAACGCAATGTGACACCTGCAGACCATTCCATCTAAGTCTGCATTCAAATGGCACTCCTTCCCTTCCGAGCCCTCCCATGCGCCCAAACAGTGGTTCCCCCCACATATGGGGTATCAGCGCACTCAGGACAAATTGGACAACAAATTTTGGGGTCCAATTTCTCCTGTTACCCTCGGGAAAATACAAAACTGGGGGCTAAAAAATAATTTTTGTGGGAAAAAATTTTTGTTTTATTTTTACGGCTCTCCATTATAAACTTCTGTGAAGCCCTTGGTGGGTCAAAGCGCTGACCACACATCTAGATAAGTTCCTTAGGGGGTCTACTTTCCAAAATAGTGTCACTTGTGAGGGGTTTCTACTATTTAGGTACATTAGGGGCTCTGCAAACGCAACATGGCGTCTCATCTCAATTCCTGTCAATTTTGCATTGAAAAGTAGGTTTTACAAAGCTCCGCAATGTCTACTTCAGACGTCTGTCTAGCTAAATATATCTTTGAAATGAACCTTTTAGCTCACAGAGACTTAAAAGGTTGGAGAAACATGTAATGCTATTTACAAGTGTTACAGAACCCCCAGCACCAAGAATGTTATGCAGTATATATTATGTATAATAGGTTCCATGTGAAATGCATCAGTCCACAGGCTGCGCCCCTGGGCAGAGAGGACAGATATCCCCCTTCTGTCCTCCCCCACCTTTGTAATTCCCACAGTAAATATCAGCAGGCTCTGGCCCCCTGCGGCTATTGTAATGTATGTCTGGCCTGCTTTTTCTATTGGCCTGCCCTGTGTATCTGTGTTATATATTGTGTGCTGTGAATAAAGTGTGTTCTTTTAGACTGGAAATACGTGGAGTAGCAGTCAGCTTTTATATGCTCTCACGTAATCAAGGAATTACAGCCAGCGTCCTTCATTCAGAATCCAGCAAAAGCAGAGTGGACCTCCTGAAACACGGGGGGTGCTGAAAGAGGTACTACAGTACAGTAGACCCCGTTACACTGGTGGCAGACAGCGGGATGTGATACCCCTTCTACAGGAGGAAAGGAATGAATGGAAGACAACTACCAGAAGTTAAAGAGGACTACATTAAAAGATCTGGTGGAAGCCCGAGGGTTAATCGCCAGCAAAAAAACAAAAGCGGATTTGATAGCAGCCATCATGGAACACGACAGTGCAGCGCCCCCCCAATGTGAACGTGGAGGAGACTGAATTCCAGAGGGAGGTAAAGAACAGACTGGCGTTCTATGGCCCAAACCCTGCAGTAGAGATCATACGAGAGGTGATGGCTAATGTGCGTACTGAGCTGAAGGAAGAGATGGCCGAGCGGACCAGGATAGAGCTAACCAAGATGGAGATGGCAGAGCGGACCAAAGTGGAGCTGGCCAAGATGGAGATGGCAGAGCGGAGAGAGGAGAGTCAGCGAGCAAGGGGAGCTCTGGAGTCCCCCTAGGTACCTTCAACAGTAAGCCACAAAAAGATCCAGTATAATGCCTTCTGACAGTTGGGGGAGGCAGAGGAAGACATTGATGGCTTTCTGCAGGACTTTGAGCGGCAGTGTGCCCTTCATCAAGTGAAGCCGGAGGAACGGGTTCAGATTCTGGCCAGCAAGCTGACAGGCCGGGCAGCAGACGCCTATCGCACGGTACCTGATGAGGACTGTATGGACTATGAGCGGATCAAAGAAGTGATCTTGGCCCGGTATGCGCTAACACCAGAGGCATACCGCCAAAAGTTCCGCGGACTTATAAAACGAGTAACCGATACCCATGCTGAATGGGCCTGTAAATTACGGTGGTCACTGCTACAGTGGGTACAAGGGAGACAAGCAACCACTAAGGAGGACGTCCTCCAGCTCTTTTTGTTAGAACGATTCTTTAATGGACTAAACCTCGAGACACAGGAATGGCTTCGGGACAGGCGGTCAATGACTCTTGAGGAAGCCGCTCGTCTGGCCAATGAACATCATGACGCCAGGAGGCCTCAGTTGTCCGGATCAAAGATGGTCACTAGGGGTCCGCCCATGGACCTGGAGGGCCCCAAACCACCGAAGAATGTAGGGAGACCAGCTAGAAACCCTGCCTACCACAGTTCCCCTGGGGCGCGATGCCACACCTGCCGTCAGCTGGGCCACCTGCAAAGACAATGTCCCAACCGGACTCCGCATACCCAGTGGCCAAAGGCGGGAACAGCTACCTTCCGCCGGGCCACTGTACACTGCTACCAAGGCGAAGCTAACCCGGCATTGGGGGCTACAACTAACCAAGCGGTGGAAGACATGGAGGAAGTGCTGCATGAAGTAGACCCCATGCAGGCAGCCCGGGCAGATAATCGACAACAGCATCGACAGGTCCTGTGGGTTAATGGGAAACGCATGCAGGGACTAAGAGATTTCGGAGCAACTTTGACCCTTGTGAAGCCTCATCTCGTCCGGGACCAAGAGAAGACGAACCGGACAGTGGCAGTCCATGTAGCAGGGGGAGCCATACATCGACTATCCACTGCCAGGATTTACCTGAACTGGGGAGTTGGGGATGGCCTTGTTGAGGTCGGCTTGATGGAGGATTTGGCTGCAGACGTTTTGCTGGGAAATGACTTAGGGCCCATGCTGTCTGCCTTCTCGGTTGCCCCTCTGGCTGAGACATATCCTGTGACCACCCGGAGACAAGCTCGAGCTGCGGAGGCGGAATCACACTCAGAGGAGGCCCAGGTAAGACATCCCAGCCCTACACGTATTCCCATAGCCATACACATTTCTTGGGCCACCCCAGATGAATTTAAGAGGGAGTTACTTGAGGATCCTTCATTGGAGGGATATCGTGGGAAGGCACAGGAGGGGAGAGGGGTACTGGAAGGGGAACAGTTTATATGGAAGCAGGGACTCCTCTACCGGATCACAGAGCAGCAGCACACAGGGACGAGCCCCACTATAAAACGACAGCTGGTAGTTCCCAAGAAGTATAGGCAGGAGTTACTGCGAATCTCTCATGACATACCCTTGGCCGGGCACTTTGGCATCAGTCGCACCAGGCATCATCTGACACAAAACTTCTTTTGGCCGGGGGTAACCTATGATGTTCGTCAATACTGCCAGACCTGTGACAGTTGCCAACGCATTGGCAAGAGGGGAGATCGATGTAAGGTCAATTTACGCCCCCTCCCCATTGTGGAGGAACCATTTAGCCGAGTAGCGGTCGATCTGATAGGGCCGTTAGCCAAACCCAGTCAGTCAGGGAACAAGTATATATTGACAGTGGTAGATTATGCCACATGGTATCCAGAGGCGGTTGCATTACCTAACATACTGGCAGAGACAGTGGCGGCTGCCCTGCTCCAGGTTTTCTCACTGGTTGGATTTCCCCGGTAGATTATCTCAGACCAGGGTACCCAGTTTACAGCAGAGGTGACCAACCAACTGTGGAAGCTGTGCGGCGTAAAGTCCATTAGAAGCGCCCCGTACCACCCGCAAACCAATTGGCTGTGTGAACACTTTAACGGGACATTGAAACAACTCATTGGGACTTTTACCAGGACCTACAGGGACTGGGAGAAATTCTTGCCTCACCTCCTGTTTGCCTATCGAGAGGTGCCCCAAGAATCCACGGGGTTCTCCCCATTCAAACTGGTATACGGGAGACGGGTAAGGGGACCCCTAGACTTAGTGCTAGAACACTGGGAAGGGGAGGGCATCATAGAAGGGGTACCTATTGTACCCTATGTGCTGCAATTCCTGGACCGCCTACAGGAGCTGACCCAGGCTGTATGTGGGAGCATGCAGGTGGCCCAGCGGCGCCAGTGCGTATGGTACGATCGGAGGGCCAGAGAGCGCACCTTGGAAATAGGGCAGAAGGTCCTGGTGTTAGAGCCCACTAGGCAGAACAAGTTCCAAGCTGCATGACAGGGGCCCTACCAGATAGTGGGGAAAATAGCCGACACCACCTATAATGTCGCCGATTGTGATGACCCCAGGGTTATCTGCATGTTCCACGTGAATATGCTGAAGCCCTATCGGGAGCGCCCTGAAGAGGTAGTGGCCATCCGTGCACCTGAAGCAGAGGATTTAGCCGGATTTCCTTTGCCTGATGTCTTAGGGGAGAGGACTCAGTCTAAAACATGGGACCAGGTACACTGGGGTGAAGACTTAGGTCCCCAGGAGAGACAGCAGGCAGAAGAGTTGTTGAGGCAGCGACAGAGGATGTTTTCGGGGAAACCCAGGTACACTCACCTGGCACAACACAAGGTTGAGACCCAGGATCAGACCCCCCTGCGCCAACCCCCCTTCCGCGTCCCTGAGTCTGTACGAGAAGGGATGCGACAAGAGATGCAAGAGATGTTGCATTTAGGGGTCATTGAAGAGTCAGATAGTCCCTGGGCATCCCCCGTAGTGTTAGTGCCCAAGAAGGATGGGACTACATGGTTTTGTGTAGACTATCGTAAGCTCAATGAGAAAAAAGTGACGGATGCGTATCCCATGCCGCGTGTGGATGACTTGTTAGACCGGCTGGCAGGGGCAAAGTATTTGACCACCATCGATCTATGCAAAGGCTACTGGCAGATTCCCCTTAGTCCTGATGCTATTCCCAAGTCGGCATTTGTCACCCCGTTTGGCTTATTCCAGTTTCGAGTTATGCCATTCGGGATGAAGACTGCCCCGGCGACCTTCCAGAGGCTGGCTGACCGACTTCTGGATGGTCTCCAGGACTATGCGTGTGCCTACCTGGATGACATCGCTATCTACAGCGCGACATGGGAAGAGCATCTAAATCACCTAGAGACAGTATTAGACAAGATCCACAAGGCCGGAATCATCCTGAACCCAAACAAGTGTCACGTGGGCAAAGCAGAGGTTCAGTATTTAGGGCATTGGGTGGGAAGTGGGAAACAGAGACCAGAACCAGCCAAGATTGAGGCCATAGCCAAATGGCCCACCCCACGCACTAAAACCCAGGTCATGGCGTTTCTACCCCACGCACTAAAACCCAAGTCATGGCGTTTCTAGGGACAGCGGGGTATTACAGGAAATTCGTTCCCAATTACAGCAGCGTGGCCAAGCCCCTCACTGATCTGACCCATAAGAACCAACCCCGCCAGGTAACCTGTGTTATGATCTGGTGGTTTAGGAGCAACATGGAACGAGCTCTGAAGGAAGTGGTATCTGTACTGACCGCAGTCCCTAAGCTCAACACAACACTAGAAGTAGCTGTGGGATGCTCCTAACTCTCCCTAGGCACCTCGACACAGCCTACGAGCTAACTACCCCTAAAGATAGAAGCAGGAAAACTATCTTGCCTCAGAGAAAATCCCCAAAGGATAGATTAGCCCCCCACAAATAATGACTGTGAGTGGAGAGGGAAAAGACATACACAGAATGAAACCAGGATGAGCACAGGAGGCCAGTCTAGCTAGAGAGATAGGACAGGATGGAATACTGTGCGGTCAGTATAAAACACTACAAAAATCCACGCAGAGATTACAAAAATCTCCACACCTGACTAAAGGTGTGGAGGATAAATCTGCTTCCCAGAGCTTCCAGCAACACAGAGATAATTCATACTGATAAGCTGGACAAACATAGAAAGCACAGAACGGATAAGTCCACAATCTGTGGACAGAAAAGAGCAAGCAAGAACTTAGCTTTGCTGAACTGGTCAGGATAACAGGGAAATCCAAAGAGATGTGAATCCAACCAGGAACCATTTACAAGTGGCACTGGCTGAAGGAAAGAGCCAGGCATAAATAGCCGAGCAGAAAAGACAATCAGTAGAAGCAGCTGCTGACAGCTAAATCCAAGGAGCAGCCATACCACTTCAAACCACAAGAGGGAGCCCAAGAGCAGAACTCACAAAAGTGCCACTTACAACCACCGGAGGGAGCCCAAGAGCGGAATTCACAACAGTACCCCCCCTTGAGGAGGGGTCAACGAACCCTCACCAGAGCCCCCAGGCCGATCAGGACGAGCCAAGTGAAAAGCACGAACCAAATTGGCGGCATGGACATCGGAGGCAACAACCCAAGAATTATCCTCCTGGCCATAACCCTTCCACTTGACAAGATACTGAAGCCTCCGCCTCAAAAAACGAGAATCCAAAATCTTCTCAACCTCATATTCCAACTCTCCCTCAACCAACACCGGGGCAGGAGGGTCAACCGAGGGAACAACGGGCACCACATATCTCCCCAACAAATATCTATGGAAAACATTATGAATGGCAAAAGAGGCTGGAAGAGCCAAACGAAAAGACACCGGATTAATAATTTCAGAAATTTTATAAGGACCAATAAACCGAGGCTTAAAGGGACACTGTCACCTGAATTTGGAGGAAACAATCCTCAGCCATGGAGGCGGGGTTTTTGGGTGTTTGATTCACCCTTTCCTTAACCGCTGGCTGCATGCTGGCTACAATATTGGATTGAAGTTCATCCTCTGTCCTCCGTAGTACATGCCTGCACAAGGCAATCTTGCCTTGCGCAGGCGTGTACTATAGAGCACAGAGAATGAACTTCAATCCAATATTGTAGCCAGCATGCAGCCAGCGGGTAAGGAAAGGGTGAATCAAACACCCAAAAACCCCGCCTCCATGGCTGAGGATTGTTCCCTCCAAATTCAGGTGACAGTGTCCCTTTAAACTTAGGGGAAGAAACCTTCATAGGAAAATGACGAGAAGACAACCAAACCAAATCCCCCACATGAAGCCGGGGGCCAACACACCGACGGCGGTTAGCAAAACGTTGAGCCCTTTCCTGAGACAACGTCAAATTGTCCACCACATGAGTCCAAATCTGCTGCAGCCTGTCCACCACAGAATCCACACCAGGACAATCAGAAGGCTCAACCTGCCCAGAAGAAAAACGAGGATGAAAACCAAAATTACAAAAGAAAGGTGAAACCAAAGTAGCCGAACTAGCCCGATTATTAAGGGCAAACTCGGCCAACGGCAAGAAAGACACCCAATCATCCTGATCAGCAGACACAAAGCATCTCAAATAGGTCTCCAAGGTCTGATTAGTTCGCTCAGTTTGGCCATTAGTCTGAGGATGAAACGCCGAAGAAAAAGACAAATCAATGCCCATCCTAGCACAAAAGGCCCGCCAAAACCTAGAGACAAACTGAGAACCTTTGTCAGACACAATATTCTCCGGAATGCCATGCAAACGAACCACATGCTGAAAAAAACAATGGAACCAGATCTGAGGAGGAAGGCAACTTAGGCAAAGGTACCAGATGGACCATTTTAGAGAACCAGTCACAAACAACCCAGATAACAGACATCTTCTGGGAAACAGGAAGATCCGAAATAAAATCCATGGAAATATGCGTCCAGGGCCTCTCAGGGACCGGCAAAGGCAAAAGCAACCCACTAGCGCAGGAACAGCAAGGCTTGGCTCGGGCGCAAGTCCCATAGGACTGCACAAAAGCACGGACATCGCGCGACAAGGAAGGCCACCAAAAGGACCTAGCAACCAAATCTCTGGTACCAAAAATCCCAGGATGACCAGCCAACACTGAACAATGAACCTCAAAAATCACCTTACTTGTCCATCCATCAGGAACAAACAGCTTCACCACAGGACAGCGGTCAGGCCTATCAGCCTGAAATTCCCGAAGCACCCACCGCAAATCAGGGGAGATGGCAGAAAAAATCACCCCTTCCTTAAGAATGCCAACCGGCTCAAGGACTCCAGGAGAATCAGGCGAAAAACTCCCAGAGAGGGCATCAGCCTTAACATTCTTAGATCCCGGAAGATACGAGACCACAAAATCAAAATGGGAGAAAAACAGGGACCATCGAGTCTGTCTAGGATTCAGCCGCTTGGCCGACTCGAGGTAAATCAGATTCTTATGATCAGTCAGGACCACAACGCGGTGCTTAGCTCCCTCAAGCCAATGTCGCCACTCCTCAAATGCCCACTTCATAGCCAACAACTCCCGATTGCCGACATCATAATTGCATTCCGCAGGTGAAAACTTTCTGGAAAAAAAACCACACGGTTTCATCAAAGAACCATCAGATTCCCTCTGAGACAAAACGGCCCCTGCCCCAATCTCAGAAGCGTCGACCTCCACCTGAAAAGGAAGAGAAACATCCGGCTGACGCAACACAGGGGCAGAAGAAAATCAGCGTTTAAGCTCCTGAAAGGCCTTAACAGCCGCAGAGGACCAATTCGTCACATCAGCGCCTTTCTTCGTCAAATCAGTAAGGGGCTTAACCACACTGGAAAAGTTGGCAATGAAACGGCGATAGAAATTAGCAAAGCCCAAACATTTTTGAAGGCCCTTCACAGATGTGGGTTGAATCCAGTCATGAATAGCTTGGACCTTAACAGGATCCATTTCTATAGACGAGGGAGAAAAAATAAAACCCAAAAAAGAGACCTTCTGAACTCCGAATAGACCCCTTCACAAACAAAGCATTATCACGAAGGATCTGGAACACCATCCTGAACTGCTTCACATGAGACTCCCAATCATCGGAAAAAATCAAAATATCATCCAAATATACAACCATGAATTTATCAAGATAATTGCGGAAAATATCATGCATGAAGGATTGAAACACAGATGGAGCATTAGAGAGCCCGAATGGCATCACAAGGTATTCAAAATGGCCTTCGGGCGTATTAAATGCAGTTTTCCATTCGTCACCCTGTTTAATACGAACAAGATTATATGCCCCTCGGAGGTCAATCTTAGTAAACCAACTAGCCCCCTTAATCTGAGCAAACAAATCAGTAAGCAAAGGCAAGGGGTATTGGAATTTGACTGTGATCTTATTAAGAAGACGATAATCTATACAGGGTCTCAAGGAGCCATCCTTCTTAGCAACAAAAAAGAAACCCGCTCCCAATGGTGACGAAGACTGCCGAATATGCCCTTTCTCCAAAGATTCCTTAACATAGCTCCGCATGGTGGCATGCTCTGGCACAGACAGATTGAAAAGTCGGCCTTTAGGGAATTTACAACCTGGAATCAAGTTAATAGCACAATCACAGTCCCTATGTGGAGGAAGGGAACTGGACTTGGGCTCATCAAATACATCCTGGAAATCTGACAAAAACTCAGGGAAATCAGAAGAGGGGGAAGAGGAAATTGACATCAAAGGTCAAAGGGACGTCACTATGTACCCCTTGACAACCCCAACTAGTCACAGACATAGTTTTCCAATCCAGCATCGGATTATGTTCCTGTAACCATGGAAAACCCAGTAAAACAACATCATGCAGGTTATGCAACACCAGAAAACGGCAATTTTCTTGATGTGCAGGAGCCATGTACATGGTCATCTGCGTCCAGTACTGAGGTTTATCCTTGGCCAATGGAGTAGCATCAATGCCCCTCAAAGGAATAGGGCTCTGTAAAGGCTGCAAGGAAAAACCACAGCGCCTGGCGAATTCTAAGTCCATTAGGTTCAGGGAAGCGCCTGAATCCACAAATGCCATGACAGAAAAGGACGACAATGAGCAAATTAGGGTCACAGATAAAAGAAATTTAGGCTGTACAGTACTAATGGTAACAGACCTAGCGACCCTCCTAGTACGTTTAGGGCAATCAGAAATAACATGAGCAGAATCACCACAGTAAAAACACAGTCTATTCTGACGTCTGAATTCCTGCCGTCCTGTTTTAGTCAAAATCCTATCACATTGCATAGATTCAGGACTCTGCTCAGAGGACACTGCCATATGGTTCATAGCTTTGCGCTCGCGCAAACGCCGATCAATCTGAATGGCTAGAGACATAGATTCGCTCAAACCAGTAGGTGTAGCGAAGCCCACCATAACATCTTTAAGGGCTTCAGAAAGACCCTTTCTGAAAATAGCAGCCAGAGCATCCTCATTCCATTTAGTAAGCACAGACCATTTCCTAAATTTCTGGCAGTATAATTCTGCCGCTTCCTGACCTTGACACAAGGCCAACAGGGTTTTTTCTGCATGATCCACAGAGTTAGGTTCATCATACAATAATCCGAGCGCTTGAAAAAATGCGTCTACATTCAGCAATGCCGGATCCCCTGATTCAAGGGAGAATGCCCAGTCCTGAGGGTCACCACGCAGCAAGGATATGATGATTTTTACTTGCGGAATGGGATCGCCAGAAGAACGGGGTTTCAAAGCAAAAAAACAATTTGCAGTTATTTTTAAAGTTCAAAAACTTGGATCTGTCTCCAAAAAACAAATTAGGAGTAGGAATTTTAGGCTCCAAAGCCGGAGTCTGGACAACATAATCTTGGATACTCTGTACTCTTGCAGCAAGTTGATCCACACGAGAAAACAAACCCTGAACATCCATGCCAGAGCACAAATCCTGCACCACCCAAAGGTCAAGAGGAAAAAAAAAAGACAAAAAGAGAGCACAGAAAAAAAAAATGGCTCAGAATTTTTTCCTTCTTTTTGAGATGCATTTAATTCATTTATGGCCACTTGTACTGTTATGATTTGTTGGTTTAGGAGCAACATGGAACGAGCTCTGAAGGAAGTGGTATCTGTATTGACCGCAGTCCCTAAGCTCAACACAACACTAGAAGTAGCCGTGGGATGCTCCTAACTCTCCCTAGGCACCACGACACAGCCTAAGAGCTAACTACCCCTAAAGATAGAAGCAGGAAAACTATCTTGCCTCAGAGAAAATCCCCAAAGGATAGATTAGCCCCCATCAAATAATGACTGTGAGTGGAGAGGGAAAAGACATACACAGAATGAAACCAGGATAAGCACAGGAGGCCAGTCTAGCTAGATAGATAGGACAGGATGGAATACTGTGCGGTCAGTATAAAACACTACAAAAATCCATGCAGAGATTACAAAAATCTCCACACCTGACTAAAGGTGTGGAGGATAAATCTGCTTCCCAGAGCTTCCAGCAACACAGAGATAATTCATACTGATAAGCTGGACAAACATAGAAAGCACAGAACGGTTAAGTCCACAATCTGTGGACAGAAAAGAGCAAGCAAGAACTTACAGTTAGGGCCAGAAATATTTGGACAGTGACACAAGTTTTGTTATTTTAGCTGTTTACAAAAACATGTTCAGAAATAAAATTATATATGTAATATGGGCTGAAAGTGCACACTCCCAGCTGCAATATGATAGTTTCCACATCCAAATCGGAGAAAGGGTTTAGGAATCATAGCTCTGTAATGCATAGCGTCCTCTTTTTCAAGGGACCAAAAGTAATTGGACAATGGACTCTAAGGGCTGCAATTAACTCTGAAGGTGTCTCCCTCGTTAACCTGTAATCAATGAAGTAGTTAAAAGGTCAGGGGTGGATTCCAGGTGTGTGGTTTTGCATTTGGAAGCTGTTGCTGTGAGCAGACAACATGCGGTCAAAGGAACTCTCAATTGAGGTGAAGCAGAACATCCTGAGGCTGAAAAAAAAGAAAAAATCCATCAGAGAGATAGCAGACATGCTTGGAGTAGCAAAATCAACAGTTGGGTACATTCTGAGAAAAAAGGAATTGACTGGTGAGCTTGGGAACTCAAAAAGGCCTGGGCGTCCACGGATGACAACAGTGGTGGATGATCGCCGCATACTTAATTTGGTGAAGAAGAACCCGTTCACAACATCAACTGAAGTCCAGAACACTCTCAGTGAAGTAGGTGTATCTGTCTCTAAGTCAACAGTAAAGAGAAAACTCCATGACAGTAAATACAAAGGGTTCACATCTAGATGCAAACCATTCATCAATACCAAAAATAGACAGGCCAGAGTTAAATTTGCAGAAAAACACCTCAAGAAGCCAGCTCAGTTCTGGAAAAGTATTCTATGGACAGATGAGACAAAGATCAACCTGTACCAGAATGATGGGAAGAAAAAATTTTAGAGAAGAAAGGGAACGGCACATGATCCAAGGCACACCACATCCTCTGTAAAACATGGTGGAGGCAACGTGATGGCATGGGCATGCATGGCTTTCAATGGCACTGGGTCACTTGTGTTTATTGATGACATAAGAGCAGACAAGAGTAGCCGAATGAATTCTGAAGTGTACCGGGATATACTTTCAGCCCAGATTCAGCCAAATGCTGCAAAGTTGATTGGACGGCGCTTTATAGTACAGATGGACAATGACCCCAAGCATACATCCAAAGCTACCCAGGAGTTCATGAGTGGAACATTCTGCAATGGCCAAGTCAATCTCCAGATCTAAACCCAATTGAGCATGCATTTCACTTGCTCAAATCCAGACTTAAGACGGAAAGACCCACAAACAAGCAAGACCTGAAGGCTGCGGCTGTAAAGGCCTGGCAAAGCATTAAGAAGGAGGAAACCCAGCGTTTGGTGATGTCTATGGGTTCCAGACTAAAGGCAGTGATTGCCTCCAAAGGATTTGCAACAAAATATTGAAAATAAAAATATTTTGTTTGGGTTATGTTTATTTGTCCAATTACTTTTGACCTCCTAAAATGTGGAGTGTTTGTAAAGAAATGTGTACAATTCCTACATTTTCTATCAGATATTTTTGTTCAACCCTTCAAATTAAACGTTACAATCTGCACTTGAATTCTGTTGTAGAGGTTTCATTTCAAATCCAATGTGGTGGCATGCAGAGCCCAACTCGCGAAAATTGTGTCACTGTCCAAATATTTCTGGCCCTAACTGTAGCTTTGCTGAACTGGTCAGGATAACAGGGAAATCCAAAGAGATGTGAATCCAACCAGGAAAAATTTACAAGTGGCACTGGCTGAAGGAAAGAGCCAGGCATAAATAGCCGAGCAGAAAAGACAATCAGTAGAAGCAGCTGCTGACAGCTAAATCCAAGGAGCAGCCATACCACTTGAAACCACAAGAGGGAGCCCAAGAGCAGAACTCACAAAAGTGCCACTTACAACCACCGGAGGGAGCCCAAGAGCAGAATTCACAACAAACCTGGACCCCAGAGTGTGAGGAAGCCTTCCGCCAGCTAAAGGACGCCCTCACCAATACCCCTGTATTGGCCGCACCCGATCCAACTAAACGTTTCCTTGTTCACACAGACGCTTCTATGTTTCGATTGGGGGCAGTACTAAGCCAAGTCGGGCCGGACGGCCAAGAATGCCCAGTAGCTTACCTGAGTCGGCAACTACTGCCCCGTGAAGTAAGCTATGTGGCCATCGAGAAGGAGTGCTTCGCAATAGTATGGTCACTCAAAAAGTTACAACCATATTTGTATGGACGACAGTTTTCCCTCCTAACTGACCATAATCCCCTAGTCTGGCTTAATCGGGTCTCCGGAGACAACGCCAGATTACTGCGGTGAAGTTTAGCCCTACAACCTCTACAGACCCGGCAAACAAAACGGTAATGCTGATGGGCTAAGTCGACAAACGGAACTTGTACCAACCCCATAAACTTCGGTCATCCCCAAACCGATCCGTTAAGGATCAGACTGTGTATGCCGATCGCGTCGCTGAAAAGGGGAGCCGTGTTACAGAACCTCCAGCACCAAGAATATGTTATGCAGTATATATTATGTATAATAGGTTCCATGTGAAATGCATCAGTCCACAGGCTGCGCCCCTGGGCAGAGAGGACAGCTATCCCCCTTCTGTCCTCCCCCACCTTTGTAATTCCCACAGTAAATATCAGCAGGCTCCAGCCCCCTGCGGCTATTGTAATGTATGTCTGGCCTGCTTTTTCTATTGGCCTGCCCTGTGTATCTGTGTTATATATTCTGTGTGCTGTGAATAAAGTGTGTTCTTTTAGACTGGAAATACGTGGAGTAGCAGTCAGCTTTTATATGCTCTCACGTAATCAAGGAATTCCAGCCAGCGTCCTTCATTCAGAATCCAGCAAAAGCAGAGTGGACCTCCTGAAACACGGGGTTGCTGAAAGAGGTACTACAGCACAGTAGACCCCGTTACAACAAGGTAGGCAAAACTTATCTACATTAATCTTTACTGTAAAAAATATTACAGAAAAAAACATTTTCACACACTACACATCTATAGGATTAACAAATATGATAGCTTCCTTGATTTTTAACTACTTTTCCAAAATTGTAATCAAACAGAATATTGTGCACCTAAAATTAAAATTAAAAAACATGAAAAAACTATAGATTTTATATAAATATGTATGACAACTTTGAAGGTTTAAAGCCCATGACATGAAAAATATTTTCATAAAAATATTTTTAATAACTTTTGGATCAATCATGAACCTTCGTGATTTGTATGAGTGTTCTGTAGGAAGATCTTGTGCAAGCTCAGATATGTCCATCAGGGTCTTTTCTTCCATTACTTTGACTTCATCAAGCCATTGCTGGTTTTTCTCTTTCGCTTGTTCCAACTACGCTTATGCATCTTCTTGCGCATCACACAAACAAAAACACTGCGCGTGCATGCGTTTAAATGAGTTTTGGCATGCGGTTACACTTTTTATTCGCATGGTGGAGGCGGGGACATCATTTTCTGGACATGCGCAGTCTAAAGTACGCATGCGTATCGAACGCATGCGTACGCATCTCCTTGCGTACCAATGCGTTACCATAGATGGTAATGCGTTTTTTTGACAGAATCATCCGCAATCGTTTGCATGCAGACGATTGCGCAATATTTTGTGGTGCAAAAATACAACGTGTTGTGTTCACTGGACACTACCACACACCGCAAAATGATGCATGCGTACACATCCGCATGTGAACCCATGGAAAAACATGTCCCTGCATACACAATATTAAAGATATGTACGCATGACGCATGCGGATATATGCGGATCATACACTGCGTACAGAAATGCTAATGTGAACCCGGCCCTATCTCTTTATTATTGTCTGCCATGTATTTTGATTATTATATATATATCTTTGTGTGGCATAATATTTTGGTATAATTCGGGACCTATCTATACCACTATTATTTATTTTATTGTGATGTATTTATAGGAATTTAGTCTCTTTTGCACCTTATAATTTATACAGTGGTCCCCAATTTGTTTTTAAATTATCCAGTTGTATTTTCTATAATTATTGTTATATTTTATGTGTGCGGGCACGCTTTTGCACATAGTGCCAATGTTTTTGCCAATTCACCTCCAGTAAAGGCATTTTTATCTTTTATATAGTAACATAGTAACATAGTTAGTAAGGCCGAAAAAAGACATTTGTCCATCCAGTTCAGCCTATATTCCATCATAATAAATACCCAGATCTACGTCCTTCTACAGAACCTAATAATTGTATGATACAATATTGTTCTGCTCCAGGAAGACATCCAGGCCTCTCTTGAACCCCTCGACTGAGTTCGCCATCACCACCTCCTCAGGCAAGCAATTCCAGATTCTCACTGCCCTAACAGTAAAGAATCCTCTTCTATGTTGGTGGAAAAACCTTCTCTCCTCCAGACGCAAAGAATGCCCCCTTGTGCCTGTCACCTTCCTTGGTATAAACAGATCCTCAGTGAGATATTTGTATTGTCCCCTTATATACTTATACATAGTTATTAGATCGCCCCTCAGTCGTCTTTTTTCTAGACTAAATAATCCTAATTTCGCTAATCTATCTGGGTATTGTAGTTCTCCCATCCCCTTTATTAATTTTGTTGCCCTCCTTTGTACTCTCTCTAGTTCCATTATATCCTTCCTGAGCACCGGTGCCCAAAACTGGACACAGTACTCCATGTGCGGTCTAACTAGGGATTTGTACAGAGGCAGTATAATGCTCTCATCATGTGTATCCAGACCTCTTTTAATGCACCCCATGATCCTGTTTGCCTTGGCAGCTGCTGCCTGGCACTGGCTGCTCCAGGTAAGTTTATCATTAACTAGGATCCCCAAGTCCTTCTCCCTGTCAGATTTACCCAGTGGTTTCCCGTTCAGTGTGTAATGGTGATATTGATTCCCTCTTCCCATGTGTATAACCTTACATTTATCATTGTTAAACCTCATCTGCCACCTTTCAGCCCAAGTTTCCAACTTATCCAGATCCATCTGTAGCAGAATACTATCTTCTCTTGTATTAACTGCTTTACATAGTTTTGTATCATCTGCAAATATCGATATTTTACTGTGTAAACCTTCTACCAGATCATTAATGAATATGTTGAAGAGAACAGGTCCCAATACTGACCCCTGCGGTACCCCACTGGTCACAGCGACCCAGTTAGAGACTATACCATTTATAACCACCCTCTGCTTTCTATCACTAAGCCAGTTACTAACCCATTTACACACATTTTCCCCCAGACCAAGCATTCTCATTTTGTGTACCAACCTCTTGTGCGGCACGGTATCAAACGCTTTGGAAAAATCGAGATATACAACGTCCAATGACTCACCGTGGTCCAGTCTATAGCTTACCTCTTCATAAAAACTGATTAGATTGGTTTGACAGGAGCGATTTCTCATAAACCCATGCTGATATGGAGTTAAACAGTTATTCTCATTGAGATAATCCAGAATAACATCCCTCAGAAACCCTTCAAATATTTTACCAACAATAGAGGTTAGACTTACTGGCCTATAATTTCCAGGTTCACTTTTAGAGCCCTTTTTGAATATTGGCACCACATTTGCTATGCGCCAATCCTGCGGAACAGACCCTGTCTCTATAGAGTCCCTAAAAATAAGAAATAATGGTTTATCTATTACATTACTTAGTTCTCTTAGTACTCGTGGGTGTATGCCATCCGGACCCGGAGATTTATCTATTTTAATCTTATTTAGCCGGTTTCGCACCTCTTCTTGGGTTAGATTGGTGACCCTTAATATAGGGTTTTCATTGTTTCTTGGGATTTCACCTAGCATTTCATTTTCCACCGTGAATACCGTGGAGAAGAAGGTGTTTAATATGTTAGCTTTTTCCTCGTCATCTACAACCATTCTTTCCTCACTATTTTTTAAGGGGCCTACATTTTCAGTTTTTATTCTTTTACTATTGATATAGTTGAAGAACAGTTTGGGATTAGTTTTACTCTCCTTAGCAATGTGCTTCTCTGTTTCCTTTTTGGCAGCTTTAATTAGTTTTTTAGATAAAGTATTTTTCTCCCTATAGTTTTTTAGAGCTTCAATGGTGCCATCCTGCTTTAATAGTGCAAATGCTTTCTTTTTACTGTTAATTGCCTGTCTTACTTCTTTGTTTAGCCACATTGGGTTTTTCCTATTTCTAGTCCTTTTATTCCCACAAGGTATAAACCGCTTACACTGCCTATTTAGGATGTTCTTAAACATTTCCCATTTATTATCTGTATTCTCATTTCTGAGGATATTGTCCCAGTCTACCAGATTAAGGGCATCTCTAAGCTGTTCAAACTTTGCCTTCCTAAAGTTCAATGTTTTTGTGACTCCCTGACAAGTCCCCCTAGTGAAAGACAGGTGAAACTGCACAATATTGTGGTCGCTATTTCCTAAATGCCCAACCACCTGCAGATTTGTTATTCTGTCAGGTCTATTAGATAGTATTAGGTCTAAAAGTGCTGCTCCTCTGGTTGGATTCTGCACCAATTGTGAAAGATAATTTTTCTTGGTTATTAGCAGAAACCTGTTGCCTTTATGGGTTTCACAGGTTTCTGTTTCCCAGTTAATATCCGGGTAGTTAAAGTCCCCCATAACCAGGACCTCATTATGGGTTGCAGCTTCATCTATCTGCTTTAGAAGTAGACTTTCCATGCTTTCTGTTATATTTGGGGGTTTGTAACAGACCCCAATGAGAATTTTGTTACCATTTTTCCCTCCATGAATTTCAACCCATATGGACTCGACATCCTCATTCCCTTCGCTAATATCCTCCCTTAAAGTGGACTTTAGACAAGACTTTACATAGAGACAAACCCCTCCTCCTCTCCGATTTTTACGATCCTTTCTAAACAGACTGTAACCCTGTAAGTTAACTGCCCAGTCATAGCTTTCATCTAACCATGTCTCGGTTATTCCCACTATGTCAAAGTTACCTGTAGATATTTCTGCTTCTAGTTCTTCCATCTTGTTTGTCAGGCTTCTGGCGTTTGCGAGCATGCAGTTTAGAGGATTTTGTTTTGTTCCAATCTCCTCACTGTGGATTGTTTTAGAAATGTTCTTACCTCCCTTCTGAGTATGTTTTCCTGGGTCGTCTTTGTTCGAGTCTAATGTTTTTCTTCCCGTCCCCTCTTCTTCTAGTTTAACGCCCTCCTGATGAGTGTAGCGAGTCTTCTGGCGAATGTGTGTTTCCCAGGTTTGTTGAGGTGTAGTCCGTCTCTGGCGAGGAGTCCATCATACCAGTAATTCACACCGTGGTCCAGGAATCCAAATCCTTGTTGTCTGCACCATCGTCTTAGCCAGTTGTTTGCATCAAGGATCCTGTTTCATCTCCTGGTGCCATGCCCGTCTACTGGAAGGATAGAAGAAAAAACTACCTGTGCATCCAGTTCCTTTACTTTCTTCCCCAACTCTTCAAAGTCCTTGCAGATTGTCGGTAGGTCCTTCCTTGCCGTGTCATTGGTGCCAACATGTATCAGAAGAAATGGGTGGACGTCCTTGGAGCTGAAGAGCTTTGGTATCCTATCGGTCACATCCTTGATCATCGCACCTGGAAGGCAGCATACTTCTCTTGCAGTTATGTCCGGTCTGCAGATGGCTGCTTCTGTGCCTCTCAGTAGTGAGTCTCCCACCACCACCACTCTTCGTTGCTTCTTGGCTGTACTTTTTGCTGTCACTTGTTGCTGTGTGCCCTTTTCTTTTTTGCTTGCTGGTATTGCTTCATTCTTAGGTGTGCCATCTTCATCCTCTACAAAGATTTGATATCGGTTCTTCAGTTGTGTGGTTGGTGATTTCTCCATGGTCTTCTTGCTTCTTTTGGTCACATGCTTCCACTCATCTGCTTTTGGAGGTTCTCTGACACTTTTTGCACCTTCTGTGACCAGTAGAGATGCTTCTGTTCTGTCTAGAAAGTCTTCATTCTCTTTGATGAGTTTCAAAGTTGCTATTCTTTCTTCCAGACCCCGCACCTTTTCTTCTAAAAGAGCCACTAGTCTACACTTCTGACAGGTGAAATTTAATTCTTCTTCTGGTCGATCTGTGAACATGTAGCACATGCTGCAGCTCACCATGTAGGTTGTCACATCTGCCATGTTGCTCCTAGATCCTGCTGACTTGCTGTGTGTTTTCCTTCTTGTGTAATCTACTCAGCCAAGCTCTCTTGCAATAATGTCCTACAGGCAAAAATTCGCGCGCCGTAAGGCGCGCGGTTTGGTGATGCTTTCGAAGCAGCTGGTCCCGGCTGTACCCAACGATCTTCTAGCTTAGGGAGACTTCGCTTCTCCCAGAAGGCACCTGGAATATGCAAATTAGCCTCCTGAAGCTTGAATCCCAGGTTTGGTGATGCTTTCGAAGCAGCTGGTCCCGGCTGTACCCAACGATCTTCTAGCTTAGGGAGACTTCGCTTCTCCCAGAAGGCACCTGGAATATGCAAATTAGCCTCCTGAAGCTTGAATCCCTGGTTTGGTGATGCTTTCGAAGCAGCTGGTCCCGGCTGTACCCAACGATCTTCTAGCTTAGGGAGACTTCGCTTCTCCCAGAAGGCACCTGGAATATGCAAATTAGCCTCCTGAAGCTTGAATCCCAGGTTTGGTGATGCTTTCGAAGCAGCTGGTCCCGGCTGTACCCAACAATCTTCTAGCTTAGGGAGACTTCGCTTCTCCCAGAAGGCACCTGGAATATGCAAATTAGCCTCCTGAAGCTTGAATCCCTGGTTTGGTGATGCTTTCGAAGCAGCTGGTCCCGGCTGTACCCAACGATCTTCTAGCTTAGGGAGACTTCGCTTCTCCCAGAAGGCACCTGGAATATGCAAATTAGCCTCCTGAAGCTTGAATCCCAGGTTTGGTGATGCTTTCGAAGCAGCTGGTCCCGGCTGTACCCAACGATCTTCTAGCTTAGGGAGACTTCGCTTCTCCCAGAAGGCACCTGGAATATGCAAATTAGCCTCCTGAAGCTTGAATCCCTGGTTTGGTGATGCTTTCGAAGCAGCTGGTCCCGGCTGTACCCAACGATCTTCTAGCTTAGGGAGACTTCGCTTCTCCCAGAAGGCACCTGGAATATGCAAATTAGCCTCCTGAAGCTTGAATCCCAGGTTTGGTGATGCTTTCGAAGCAGCTGGTCCCGGCTGTACCCAACAATCTTCTAGCTTAGGGAGACTTCGCTTCTCCCAGAAGGCACCTGGAATATGCAAATTAGCCTCCTGAAGCTTGAATCCCTGGTTTGGTGATGCTTTCGAAGCAGCTGGTCCCGGCTGTACCCAACGATCTTCTAGCTTAGGGAGACTTCGCTTCTCCCAGAAGGCACCTGGAATATGCAAATTAGCCTCCTGAAGCTTGAATCCCAGGTTTGGTGATGCTTTCGAAGCAGCTGGTCCCGGCTGTACCCAACGATCTTCTAGCTTAGGGAGACTTCGCTTCTCCCAGAAGGCACCTGGAATATGCAAATTAGCCTCCTGAAGCTTGAATCCCTGGTTTGGTGATGCTTTCGAAGCAGCTGGTCCCGGCTGTACCCAACGATCTTCTAGCTTAGGGAGACTTCGCTTCTCCCAGAAGGCACCTGGAATATGCAAATTAGCCTCCTGAAGCTTGAATCCCAGGTTTGGTGATGCTTTCGAAGCAGCTGGTCCCGGCTGTACCCAACGATCTTCTAGCTTAGGGAGACTTCGCTTCTCCCAGAAGGCACCTGGAATATGCAAATTAGCCTCCTGAAGCTTGAATCCCTGGTTTGGTGATGCTTTCGAAGCAGCTGGTCCCGGCTGTACCCAACGATCTTCTAGCTTAGGGAGACTTCGCTTCTCCCAGAAGGCACCTGGAATATGCAAATTAGCCTCCTGAAGCTTGAATCCCAGGTTTGGTGATGCTTTCGAAGCAGCTGGTCCCGGCTGTACCCAACGATCTTCTAGCTTAGGGAGACTTCGCTTCTCCCAGAAGGCACCTGGAATATGCAAATTAGCCTCCTGAAGCTTGAATCCCTGGTTTGGTGATGCTTTCGAAGCAGCTGGTCCCGGCTGTACCCAACGATCTTCTAGCTTAGGGAGACTTCGCTTCTCCCAGAAGGCACCTGGAATATGCAAATTAGCCTCCTGAAGCTTGAATCCCAGGTTTGGTGATGCTTTCGAAGCAGCTGGTCCCGGCTGTACCCAACAATCTTCTAGCTTAGGGAGACTTCGCTTCTCCCAGAAGGCACCTGGAATATGCAAATTAGCCTCCTGAAGCTTGAATCCCTGGTTTGGTGATGCTTTCGAAGCAGCTGGTCCCGGCTGTACCCAACGATCTTCTAGCTTAGGGAGACTTCGCTTCTCCCAGAAGGCACCTGGAATATGCAAATTAGCCTCCTGAAGCTTGAATCCCAGGTTTGGTGATGCTTTCGAAGCAGCTGGTCCCGGCTGTACCCAACGATCTTCTAGCTTAGGGAGACTTCGCTTCTCCCAGAAGGCACCTGGAATATGCAAATTAGCCTCCTGAAGCTTGAATCCCTGGTTTGGTGATGCTTTCGAAGCAGCTGGTCCCGGCTGTACCCAACGATCTTCTAGCTTAGGGAGACTTCGCTTCTCCCAGAAGGCACCTGGAATATGCAAATTAGCCTCCTGAAGCTTGAATCCCAGGTTTGGTGATGCTTTCGAAGCAGCTGGTCCCGGCTGTACCCAACGATCTTCTAGCTTAGGGAGACTTCGCTTCTCCCAGAAGGCACCTGGAATATGCAAATTAGCCTCCTGAAGCTTGAATCCCTGGTTTGGTGATGCTTTCGAAGCAGCTGGTCCCGGCTGTACCCAACGATCTTCTAGCTTAGGGAGACTTCGCTTCTCCCAGAAGGCACCTGGAATATGCAAATTAGCCTCCTGAAGCTTGAATCCCAGGTTTGGTGATGCTTTCGAAGCAGCTGGTCCCGGCTGTACCCAACGATCTTCTAGCTTAGGGAGACTTCGCTTCTCCCAGAAGGCACCTGGAATATGCAAATTAGCCTCCTGAAGCTTGAATCCCTGGTTTGGTGATGCTTTCGAAGCAGCTGGTCCCGGCTGTACCCAACGATCTTCTAGCTTAGGGAGACTTCGCTTCTCCCAGAAGGCACCTGGAATATGCAAATTAGCCTCCTGAAGCTTGAATCCCAGGTTTGGTGATGCTTTCGAAGCAGCTGGTCCCGGCTGTACCCAACGATCTTCTAGCTTAGGGAGACTTCGATTCTCCCAGAAGGCACCTGGAATATGCAAATTAGCCTCCTGAAGCTTGAATCCCTGGTTTGGTGATGCTTTCGAAGCAGCTGGTCCCGGCTGTACCCAACGATCTTCTAGCTTAGGGAGACTTCGCTTCTCCCAGAAGGCACCTGGAATATGCAAATTAGCCTCCTGAAGCTTGAATCCCAGGTTTGGTGATGCTTTCGAAGCAGCTGGTCCCGGCTGTACCCAACGATCTTCTAGCTTAGGGAGACTTCGCTTCTCCCAGAAGGCACCTGGAATATGCAAATTAGCCTCCTGAAGCTTGAATCCCTGGTTTGGTGATGCTTTCGAAGCAGCTGGTCCCGGCTGTACCCAACGATCTTCTAGCTTAGGGAGACTTCGCTTCTCCCAGAAGGCACCTGGAATATGCAAATTAGCCTCCTGAAGCTTGAATCCCAGGTTTGGTGATGCTTTCGAAGCAGCTGGTCCCGGCTGTACCCAACGATCTTCTAGCTTAGGGAGACTTCGCTTCTCCCAGAAGGCACCTGGAATATGCAAATTAGCCTCCTGAAGCTTGAATCCCTGGTTAGGATTAAGGGATATAACATTGTCCCTTTTTCACATTTTTGTATATATTATTTATTATTTACATTGTTTCTATTATTTTTATTTTCCAATGTAATCCACATCCAGGGCTTAGGTTTACTTATTTTTGAGTGGTTTCCACTCAGTGTCTTGTTTTTGGTCGTACAGATAGATTTTTTACTATTAATATAGATGCATATATTTTATATATTTTATATACAGTATAATTTATATTTTTATATTTTATTTATTTATTTATTTTAAATCTATTATATTCATTTGCTTTCATCACAGCTCCGCAATGTCTACTTATGATGTCTGTCTAGCAAATATATCTTTGAAATTAACATGTTGTTAGGAGTCGAGTTTCCTCTGCTGCACAGGGGGAATCTCGATCCGTGTCTGCTGCGGTCTCCCATTCTGCTTCGGCCGCAGTGGGCTCTGCTCAGCGGAGGCGTCGCTCCCAGCGTCTCGCTGGGACTGATTCTGTGCAGAGGGTTACTGCTGCCTTTTCTGGCTCTCCTGTTGTACCCTGCACTCATCTGCGGCGAGCGAGCTTCTCTAGGACTAAGTCCTTATTTGCACACACTGAGCATGCCCAGGGCAAGATCTCCCGTTGGAGATCGAGGGTCACATGCTCAGGTACTGCAGCACATCCCATTGGTCCTCCTGGCAGGTCCTGAAAGGGCAAAACTTCTGTAGCAGCTTCCTGTGCTGCAACTATATAAACTGCGCATGACCGCACGGCCATGCGCTAGTATTGTCTTGATAATGTGTGTGTGTAGATGGATGTATGTCGATGGATGAAAGCTCCTAAGTATCCCTCCCTAGTGTTGTTGACTGCTCGCGGATGATGGTAGCTATCTAGCGCCCGACTAGCCATCTGCACGTAACACACATCACAGCGTCCAGTTGCTGTGTCCGCCAGTACGGCGCCGTGCGCTTCCTCTGCGCTTTCCTTACCCAAGCCTGGGTGGTTAGTGGCGTCCGTCAGTGCGGCACCGCACGCACTCTCGTGCCTTTATATTCTATTTATTAGTTTCCTTACACACCCAGTTGCGGTGTTGTGCCAGCAAGTGTCTAATCAGACTTCAATCCTGAGTAGGGGATGAGTTCGCTGACTTCTTGCTCGCGCTCTATGTGCGGTCCTGCGGTCCTGTGACGCAACAGGATCGCTTCCTTCACGCAGGGTGAAGTTAACCCATGTGTGTATACTTAGTACCGCCATATAGTCCGTCTTACTAGCAGCAGGGTCTTTACCTGCACGGTGGACCTCAGACTGCGAACGCACCTAGTTTCATACCATCTGTACTTGATGTTAGGACTGGCGGAACGCACCAAGAAAGATGATATAGATGCGTTCGCAGTCCGGGGTCCACCGTGCAGGCGAAACCCGCTGCTAGTAAATGACAGACTATATGGCGGTACTTAAAAGTATACACACGTGGGTTCAACCTCTCCCAACGTGAAGAAAGCGATCCTGTTAAGCCACAGGACCGCGGTACCGCACATAGAGCGTGAGCAAGTAGTCAGCGAACTTAACCCCAAAAGGGATTGAAGTCCGATTAGACCCTTGCTGGCACAACACCGCAACTGGGTGTGTAAAGAACCTTTTCAGAAATATATGAGCACAAGAGTGCGTGCGATGCCGCACTGACGGACGCCACTAACCACCCAGGCTTGGGTATGGAAAGCGCAAGGCAAGCGCACGGCGCCGTACTGGCAGGCACAGCTTCAGGACACTGTGATGTGTGTAACATACAGATGGATAGTCGGGCGCTAGAGAGCTACCATCATCCGCGAGCAATCAACAACTCTAGGGAGGGATATTTAGGAGCTTTCATCCTTCGACATACATCCATCTACACACACACATAATAATTGTACACTAGCGCATGGCCGTGCGGTCATGCGCAGTTTATATAGTTGCAGGACAGGAAGTGGCCACAGAAACTTTACCCTTCCAAGACCTGCCAAGAGGACCAATGGAATGCGCTGCAGAGCCTGAGCACATGACCCTCGATCTCCAACGGGAGATCTTGCCCTGGGCATGCTCAGTGTGCGCAAACAAGGACTTAGTCCCAGAGAAGTCCGCTCGCTGCTGACCAGCACTGACTTTAATGGCAGGAGCTGAAGAAGCAGCAGTAACTCTCTGTACAGAGCGAGACCGAGCAAGACGCTGGGAGCGACGTCCCTGCTGAGCAGACTCCACTGCGGCTGGATAGGAATGGGAGACCGCAGCGGAGACGGCCCGAGATTCCCCCTGTGCAGAAGTGGGAACTCGAGACCTAACACTTGGTGCGTTCCGCCGGTCCTTAAAACATGTAAGTTCACTTAGACCTAAAAGGTCGGAGAAACACGGAATGCAAACTTTACTGTAAAGCATAGTACAGAAAAAAAAAAACATTTTCGCACACTACACATCTATAACATTAACAATTATGATAGCTTCCTTGATTTTTACCTACTTTTCCAAAGTTGTAGTCAAACACATTATTGCACACCTATAAATTAAAAAACATAGGCCTCCTCCATATCCCCTCAAAGCCTCATTTCCATCACCAATATAGGTTTGTTTCCTAGCATTATGGTAGAAAAAATACTTAACTATTTGTTTATAATTTAGGAAAAGTAAAAGAATGTTTTTCAAAGCTCTGCAATGTCTACTTCAGACGTCTGTCTAGCAAATATATCTTTGAAATGAACCTTTTAGCTCACAGAGACTTAAAAGGTTGGAGAAACATGTAATGCTAATTACAAGGTAGGCAAAACTTATCTACATTAATCTTTACTGTAAAGAATATTACAGAAAAAAAAACATTTTCACACACTACACATCTATAAGATTAACAATTATGATGGCTTCCTTGATTTTTAACTACTTTTCCTAAATTGTAATCAAACAGATTATTGCACACCTAAAAATAAAATTAAAAAACATAGGCCTCCTCCATATCCCCTCAAAGCCTCCTTTCCATCGCCAATATAGGTGTTTTCTAGCATTTTGGTAGAAGAAAAAACCTCATTGATTTGTTTCGGAAAAAGTAGAAAAATCTTTTACACAGCTCCGCAATATCTACTTTAGAATTCTCTCTAGCATATATATATTTGAAAAAATTATTTTGGCTCACTTAGACCTACAAGATTTGATAAACACGTAATGCAAATTTCAAGGTAGAGGGATCTTAACCACATTTACAGAAGCAGTTGATCTTAGTCTATTGTGTATGGAATCTTTTACTTTTAAGCAAAAAAATACAGAAAAAGTACATATTTTCATACATTCTACATATTTAAACTTAATTATGAAAGTTACCTTGCATTTTAGCTACTTTCCAAAATTATCAACAAATAGATCATTGAACACACAAAGAGTATTAAAAAAGATATAGGCCTCCTCCATATCCCCTCAAAGCCTCCTTTCCATCGCCAATATACAGTGGGGCAAAAAAGTATTTAGTCAGTCAGCAATAGTGCAAGTTCCACCACTTAAAAAGATGAGAGGCGTCTGTAATTTACATCATAGGTAGACCTCAACTATGGGAGACAAACTGAGAAAAAAAAATCCAGAAAATCACATTGTCTGTTTTTTTAACATTTTATTTGCATATTATGGTGGAAAATAAGTATTTGGTCAGAAACAAACAATCAAGGTTTCTGGCTCTCACAGACCTGTAGCTTCTTCTTTAAGAGTCTCCTCTTTCCTCCACTCATTACCTGTAGTAATGGCACCTGTTTAAACTTGTTATCAGTATAAAAAGACACCTGTGCACACCCTCAAACAGTCTGACTCCAAACTCCACTATGGTGAAGACCAAAGAGCTGTCAAAGGACACCAGAAACAAAATTGTAGCCCTGCACCAGGCTGGGAAGACTGAATCTGCAATAGCCAACCAGCTTGGAGTGAAGAAATCAACAGTGGGAGCAATAATTAGAAAATGGAAGACATACAAGACCACTGATAATCTCCCTCGATCTGGGGCTCCACGCAAAATCCCACCCCGTGGGGTCAGAATGATCACAAGAACGGTGAGCAAAAATCCCAGAACCACGCGGGGGGACCTAGTGAATGAACTGCAGAGAGCTGGGACCAATGTAACAAGGCCTACCATAAGTAACACACTACGCCACCATGGACTCAGATCCTGCAGTGCCAGACGTGTCCCACTGCTTAAGCCAGTACATGTCCGGGCCCGTCTGAAGTTTGCTAGAGAGCATTTGGATGATCCAGAGGAGTTTTGGGAGAATGTCCTATGGTCTGATGAAACCAAACTGGAACTGTTTGGTAGAAACACAACTTGTCGTGTTTGGAGGAAAAAGAATACTGAGTTGCATCCATCAAACACCATACCTACTGTAAAGCATGGTGGTGGAAACATCATGCTTTGGGGCTGTTTCTCTGCAAAGGGACCAGGACGACTGATCCGGGTACATGAAAGAATGAATGGGGCCATGTATCGTGAGATTTTGAGTGCAAACCTCCTTCCATCAGCAAGGGCATTGAAGATGAAACGTGGCTGGGTCTTTCAACATGACAATGATCCAAAGCACACCGCCAGGGCAACGAAGGAGTGGCTTCGTAAGAAGCATTTCAAGGTCCTGGTGTGGCCTAGCCAGTCTCCAGATCTCAACCCTATAGAAAACCTTTGGAGGGAGTTGAAAGTCCGTGTTGCCAAGCGAAAAGCCAAAAACATCACTGCTCTAGAGGAGATCTGCATGGAGGAATGGGCCAACATACCAACAACAGTGTGTGGCAACCTTGTGAAGACTTACAGAAAACGTTTGACCTCTGTCATTGCCAACAAAGGATATATTACAAAGTATTGAGATGAAATTTTGTTTCTGACCAAATACTTATTTTCCACCATAATATGCAAATAAAATGTTAAAAAAACAGACAATGTGATTTTCTGAATTTTTTTTTCTCAGTTTGTCTACCATAGTTGAGGTCTACCTATGATGTAAATTACAGACGCCTCTCATCTTTTTAAGTGGTGGAACTTGCACTATTGCTGACTGACTAAATACTTTTTTGCCCCACTGTAGGTGTGTTTTCTAGAATTTAGTAGAAACAAAATCTCAATGATTTTTTTAATTGAGGAAAAGTAGAAAAATAATTTACACAGCTCCACAATGTCTAACTTCAGACATGTGTCTAAGATAGATATATTTAAAAGTAATCTTATAGCTCACTTAGACCAAAAAAATCAGAGAAACACGTAATGCAAATTCCAAGGTAGAGGGATCTTAACCACATTTACAGAAGCAGTTGATTTTAATCTATTGTGTATGGAATCTTTTACTTTTAAGCAAAAAAAATACAGTAAAAATACATATATTCATACATTCTACATATCTAAGCTTTATTATGACAGTTACATAGCATTTTAGCTACTTTCCAAAATTATCAACAAATAGATCATTGAACACACAAAGAGTAATAAAAAAAATATAGGCCTCCTCCATATCCCCTCAAAGCCTTCTTTCCATCGCCAATATAGGTGTGTTTTCTAGCATTTTAGTAGAAACAAAATCTCAATGATTTGTTTTTATTTAGGAAAGTAGAAAAATAATTTACACAGCTCCATTATGTCTAACATCAGACATGTGTCTAAGTCACTTAGACGTAAAATATTAGAGAAACACGTAATGCAAATTCTAAGGTAGAGGGATCTTAACCACATTTACAGAAGCAGCTGATTTTAGTCTCTAGTATCTTTTATGTAAAAAAATACAGAAAAAATACATATATTCATACATTCTACATATCTAAGCTTAATTATGAAAATTACATTGCATTTTAGCTACTTTCCAAAATTTTCAACAAATAGAGCTCCACAATGTCTAACTTCAGACATGTGTCTAAGATAGATATCTTTAAAAGTGATCTTTTAGCTCACTTAGGGTACCGTCACACAGTGGCATTTTGATCGCTACGACGGCACGATCCGTGACGCTCCAGCATCGTAACAATATCGCTCCAGCGTCGTAGACTGCTGTCACACTTTGCAATGTACGACGCTGGAGCGATAATTTCATGACGTATGTGCGATGTAGAATCTGTTGGTTACTATGCGCACATCGTATACAATATCGTGCACACCTTTGTTACACCATGCGATCATGCCGCCACAGCGGGACATTAGACGACGAAAGAAAGTTACAAACGATCTGCTACGACGTACGATTCTCAGCGGAGTCCCTGATCACAGGAGCATGTCAGACACAGCGAGATCGCTGGAACGTCACGGATATATCGCTGGAACGTCACAAATCGTGCCGTCGTAGCGATCAAAATGCCACTGTGTGATGGTACCCTAAGACCTAAGAGATCAGAGAAACACGTAATGCTAATTCCAATGCAGACATATCTTATCTACATTTAGAGAAGCCGCTGATTTTAGTTTATTGTGTATGAGAACCTTTAAAGCCTATTACAGAAAAAAAACATATTTTCACATGAAAAAACAACAGATTTTATATAACTATGTAAGACAACTTTAAAGGTTTAAAGCCCATGACATAAAAAACATTTTCATAAAAATATTTTTAATAACCTTTGGATCAATCATGAACCTTTGTGATTTGATGTATGAGTGTTCTGTAGGAGATCAATCTTGTGCAAGCTCAGATAGGTCCGTCAGGGTCTTCTCTTCCATTACTTTGACTTCATCAAGCCATTGCTGGTTTTTCTCTTTCCCTTGTTCCAACTACGCTTATGCCTATGCATCATCTTGCGCATCACGCAAACAAAAACACTGCGCGTGCATGCGTTTAAATGAGTTTTGGCATGCGGTTACACTTTTTATTCGCATGGTGGAGGCGGTGACATCATTTTCTGGACATGCGCAGTCTAAAATACGCATGCGTATCGAATGCATTGGTACGCATGTCCTTGCGTACCAATGCGTTACCATAGATGGTAATGCTTTTTTTGACGGAATCGTCCGCAATCGTTTGCATGCAGACGATTGCGCAATATTTTGCGGCGCAAAAAATACAACGTGTTGTGTTCACTGGACACTACCACACACCGCAAAATGATGCATGCGTACGCATCCGCACGCGAACCCATGGAAAAACATGTCCCTGCGTACACAATATTAAAGATATGTACGCATGACTCATGCAAATGTATGCGGATCATACACTGCGCACAGAAATGCTAATGTGAACCCGGCCCTATCTCTTTATTATTGTCTGCCATGTATTTTGATTATTATATATATATCTTTGTGTGGCATAATATTTTGGTATAATTCGGGACCTATCTATACCACTATTATTTATTTTATTGTGATGTATTTATAGGAATTTAGTCTCTTTTGCACCTTATAATTTAGACAGTGGTCCCCAATTTGTTTTTAAATTATCCAGTTGTATTTTCTATAATTATTGTTATATTTTATGTGTGCGGGCACGCTTTTGCACATAGTGCCAATGTTTTTGCCAATTCACCTCCAATAAAGGCATTTTTATCTTTTATATAACATTGCCCCTTTTTCACATTTTTGTATATATTATTTATTATTTACATTGTTTCTATTATTTTTATTTTCCAATGTAATCCACATCCAGGGCTTAGGTTTACTTATTTTTGAGTGGTTTCCACTCAGTGTGTTGTTTTTGGTCGTACAGATAGATTTTTTACTATTAATATAGATGCATACATTTTATATACAGTATATTTTATATTTTTATATTTTGTTATTTATTTATTTTTATCTATTATATCCATTTGTTTTGATTACAGCTCCGCAATGTTTACTTATGATGTCTGTCTAGCAAATATATCTTTGAAATTAACATCTAAGTTCACTTAGACACTGTTATGAAAGGTAATTCAGTACCACAATGGACATAGAGGTCAGTGCACATACAGTGACCTGGCAATAACCCAAAAAACAAGAACGAGCTCTGAGACGTGGGAACTCTGTTGACCGCAATCCCTAATCCTCTCAAACCACACTAAAGGCAGCCGTGGATTGCGCCTAACGCTCCCTATGCAACTCGGCACGGCCTGAGAAACTAGCTAGCCTGAAGATAGAAAATAAGCCTACCTTGCCTCAGAGAAATACCCCAAAGGAAAAGGCAGCCCCCACATATAATGACTGTGAGTTAAGATGAAAAGACAAACGTAGAGATGAAATAGATTTAGCAAAGTGAGGCCAAACTTTCTGAACAGAGCGAGGATAGGAAAGGTAACTTTGCGGTCAACACAAAACCCTACAAAAACCACGCAAAGGGGGCAAAAAGACCCTCCGTACCGAACTAACGGCACGGAGGTACACCCTCTGCATCCCAGAGCTTCCAGCAAGCAGTAAAAAACAAATTGACAAGCTGGACAGAAAAAAACAGCAAACAAATAGCAAAGAGGAACTTAGCTATGCAGAGCAGCAGGCCACAGGAACGATCCAGGAGGAAACAGGTCCAATACTAGAACATTGACTGGAAGCCAGGATCAAAGCACTAGGTGGAGTTAAATAGAGCAGCACCTAACGACTTCACCACATCACCTGAGGAAGGAAACTCAGAAGCCGCAGTACCACTTTCCTCCACTAACGGAAGCTCACAGAGAGAACCAGCCGAAGTACCACTTGTGACCACAGGAGGGAGCTCTGCCACAGAATTCACAACAGTACCCCCCCCCTTGAGGAGGGGTCACCGAACCCTCGCCAGAGCTCCCAGGATGACCAGGATGAGCCATATGAAAGGCACGAACAAGATCGGGAGCATGGACATCAGAGGCAAAGACCCAGGAATTATCTTCCTGAGCATAACCCTTCCACTTAACCAGATACTGGAGTTTCCGCCTTGAAACACGAGAATCCAAAATCTTCTCCACAATATACTCCAACTCCCCCTCCACCAAAACCGGGGCAGGAGGATCAACAGATGGAACCATAGGTGCCACGTATCTCCGCAACAATGACCTATGGAATACGTTATGTATGGAAAAAGAATCTGGAAGGGTCAGACGAAAAGACACAGGATTAAGAACCTCAGAAATCCTATACGGACCAATAAAACGAGGTTTAAACTTAGGAGAGGAAACCTTCATAGGAATATGACGAGAAGATAACCAAACCAAGTCCCCAACCCGAAGTCGGGGACCCACACAGCGTCTGCGATTAGCGAAATGTTGAGCCTTCTCCTGGGACAAAGTCAAATTGTCCACTACATGAGTCCAAATCTGCTGCAACCTGTCCACCACAGTATCCACACCAGGACACTCCGAAGACTCAACCTGCCCTGAAGAGAAACGAGGATGGAACCCAGAGTTGCAGAAAAACGGTGAAACCAAGGTAGCCGAGCTGGCCCGATTATTAAGGGCGAACTCAGCCAAAGGCAAAAAGGACACCCAGTCATCCTGATCAGCAGAAACAAAGCATCTCAGATATGTTTCCAAGGTCTGATTGGTTCGTTCGGTCTGGCCATTAGTCTGAGGATGGAAAGCCGAGGAAAAAGACAAGTCAATGCCCATCCTACCACAAAAGGCTTGCCAAAACCTCGAAACAAACTGGGAACCTCTGTCAGAAACGATATTCTCTGGAATGCCATGTAAACGAACCACATGCTGGAAAAACAATGGCACCAAATCAGAGGAGGAAGGCAATTTAGACAAGGGTACCAAATGGACCATCTTAGAGAAGCGATCACAGACCACCCAAATGACTGACCTCTTTTGAGAGATGGGAAGATCTGAAATAAAATCCATAGAGATATGTGTCCAAGGCCTCTTCGGGACCGGCAAGGGCAAAAGCATCCCACTGGCACGAGAACAGCAGGGCTTAGCCCGAGCACAAATCCCACAGGACTGCACAAAAGTACGCACATCCCGCGACAGAGATGGCAGACACAATTACTCCCTCTTTGAGGATACCCGCCGGCTCAGATACACCCGGAGAGTTGGGCACAAAACTCCTAGACAGAGCATCCGCCTTCACATTTTTAGAGCCCAGAAGGTATGAAATCACAAGGTCAAAACGGGCAAAAAACAACGACCAACGAGCTTGTCTAGGATTCAACCGCTTGGCGGACTCGAGATAAGTCAAGTTCTTATGATCAGTCAAGACCACCACGCGATGCTTAGCTCCTTCAAGCCAATGACGCCACTCCTCGAATGCCCACTTCATGGCCAGCAACTCTCAATTGCCCACATCATAATTTCACTCAGCAGGCGAAAACTTCCTGGAAAAGAAGGCGCATGGTTTCATCACCGAGCAATCAAAACTTCTCTGCGACAAAACAGCCCCTGCTCCAATCTCAGAAGCATCAACCTCGACCTGGAACGGAAGCGAAACATCTGGTTGACACAACACGGGCAGAAGAAAAACGACGCTTCAACTCCTGAAAAGCTTCCACCGCAGCAGAAGACCAACTGACCAAATCAGCACCTTCCTTGGTCAAATCGGTCAATGGTTTAGCAATATTAGAAAAATTGCAGATGAAGCGACAATAAAAATTAGCAAAGCCCAGGAACTTTTGCAGACTTTTCAGAGATGTGGGCTGAGTCCAATTATGGATGGCTTGGACCTTAACAGGGTCCATCTCGATAGTAGAAGGGGAAAAGATGAACCCCAAAAATGAAACCTTCTGAACACCAGAGACACTTTGATCCCTTCACAAACAAAGAATTAGCACGCAGGACCTGAAACACCGTTCTGACCTGCTTCACATGAGACTCCCAATCATCCGAGAAGATCAAAATGTCATCTAAGTACACAACCAGGAATTTATCCAGGTACTCTCGGAAGATGTCATGCATAAAGGACTGAAACACTGATGGAGCATTGGCAAGTCCGAATGGCATTACTAGATACTCGAAATGGCCCTCGGGCGTATTAAATGCAGTTTTCCACTCATCGCCTCGCTTAATACGCACAAGATTATACGCACCACGAAGATCTATCTTGGTGAACCAACTAGCCCCCTTAATCCGAGCAAACAAATCAGATAACAATGGCAAGGGGTACTGAAATTTAACCGTGATCTTATTTAGAAGGCGGTAATCTATACAAGGTCTCAGTGAACCATCCTTCTTGGCTACAAAAAAGAACCCTGCTCCTAATGGCGACGATGACGGGCGAATATGCCCCTTCTCCAAAGACTCCTTCACATAACGCCGCATAGCGGCGTGCTCAGGCACAGATAAATTAAATAGTCGACCTTTAGGGAATTTACTACCAGGAATCAAATCGATAGCACAATCACAATCCCTATGCGGAGGTAGGGTATCGGACTTGGGCTTATCAAATAAATCCCGGTAATCAGACAAGAACTCAGGAACCTCAGAAGGGGTGGATGACGAAATAGTCAGAAATGGGACATCACCATGTACCCCCTGACAACCCCAGCTGGACACAGACATGGATTTCCAATCTAATACTGGATTATGGACTTGTAGCCATGGCAACCCCAACACGACCACATCATGCAGATTATGCAACACCAGAAAGCGAATAACCTCCTGATGTGCAGGAGCCATGCACATGATCAGCTGGGTCCAGTACTGAGGCTTATTCTTGGCCAAAGGCGTAGCATCAATTCCTCTCAATGGAATAGGACACTGCAAGGGCTCCAAGAAAAACCCACAACGCCTAGCATACTCCAAGTCCATCAAATTCAGAGCAGCGCCTGAGTCCACAAATGCCATGACAGAATACGATGACAAAGAGCAGATCAAGGTAACAGACAGAAGAAATTTTGACTGTACCGTACCAATGGTGGCAGACCTAGCGAACCGCTTAGTGCGCTTAGGACAATCAGAGATAGCATGAGTGGAATCACCACAGTAGAAACACAGCCCATTCAGACGTCTGTGTTCTTGCCGTTCAACTCTGGTCAAAGTCCTATCGCACTGCATAGGCTCAGGTTTAAGCTCAGGTAATACCGCCAAATGGTGCACAGATTTACGCTCGCGCAAGCGTCGACCAATCCGAATGGCCAAAGACATAGACTCATTCAGACCAGCAGGCATAGGAAATCCCACCATGACATCCTTAAGGGCTTCAGAGAGACCTTTTCTGAAAATAGCTGCGAGCGCACCTTCATTCCACTGAGTGAGTACGGACCACTTTCTAAATTTCTGACAATATACCTCTATTTCATCCTGACCCTGACACAGAGCCAGCAAATTCTTCTCTGCCTGATCCACAGAATTAGGCTCATCGTACAGCAATCCGAGCGCCAGGAAAAATGCATCGATATTACTTAATGCAGGATCTCCTGATGCAAGAGAAAATGCCCAGTCCTGAGGGTCGCCACGCAAAAAAGAAATAACGATCCTAGCTTGTTGAACTGGGTCACCAGAGGAGCGAGGTTTCAAAGCCAGAAATAGTTTACAATTATTTTTGAAACTCAGAAATTTAGTTCTATCTCCAAAAAACAAATCAGGAATAGGAATTCTCGGTTCTAACATAGAATTCTGAACCACAAAGTCTTGAATACTTTGTACTCTTGCCGTGAGCTGATCCACACATGAAGACAGACCTTTAATGTCCATTGCTACACCTGTGTCCTGAACCACCCAAATGTCTAGGGGAAAAAAAGGCAAAACACAGTGCAAAGAAAAAAAAATGGTCTCAGAACTTCTTTTTTCCCTCTATTGGGAATCATTAGTACTTTGGGCTTCCAGTACTGTTATGAAAGGTAATTCAGTACCACAATGGACATAGAGGTCAGCGCACATACAGTGACCTGGCAATAACCCAAAAAACAAGAACGAGCTCTGAGACGTGGGAACTCTGTTGACCGCAATCCCTAATCCTCTCAAACCACACTAAAGGCAGCCGTGGATTGCGCCTAATGCTCCCTATGCAACTCGGCACGGCCTGAGAAACTAGCTAGCCTGAAGATAGAAAATAAGCCTACCTTGCCTCAGAGAAATACCCCAAAGGAAAAGGCAGCCCCCACATATAATGACTGTGAGTTAAGATGAAAAGACAAACGTAGAGATGAAATAGATTTAACAAAGTGAGGCCCAACTTTCTGAACAGAGCGAGGATAGGAAAGGTAACTTTGCGGTCAACACAAAACCCTACAAAAACCACGCAAAGGGGGCAAAAAGACCCTCCGTACCGAACTAACGGCACGGAGGTACACCCTCTGCATCCCAGAGCTTCCAGCAAGCAGTAAAAAACAAATTGACAAGCTGGACAGAAAAAAACAGCAAACAAATAGCAAAGAGGAACTTAGCTATGCAGAGCAGCAGGCCACAGGAACGATCCAGGAGGAAACAGGTCCAATACTAGAACATTGACTGGAAGCCAGGATCAAAGCACTAGGTGGAGTTAAATAGAGCAGCACCTAACGACTTCACCACATCACCTGAGGAAGGAAACTCAGAAGCCGCAGTACCACTTTCCTCCACCAACGGAAGCTCACAGAGAGAACCAGCCGAAGTACCACTTGTGACCACAGGAGGGAGCTCTGCCACAGAATTCACAACAGACCTAAAAGGTTGGAGAAACACGTAATGCAAATTACAAGGTAGACAAAACTTATCTACATCAAACTTTACTGTAAAGCATATTACAGAAAAAAAAACATTTTCACACACTACACATCTATAAGATTAACAATTATGATAGCTTCCTTGATTTTTAACTACTTTTTCAAAATTGTAATCAAACAGATTATTGCACACCTAAAAATAAAATTAAAAAACATAGGCCTCCTCCATATCCCCTCAAAGCCTCTTTTCCATCGCCAATATAGGTGTTTTCTAGCATTTTGATAGAAAAAAAAACCTAATTGATTTGTTTCGGAAATGTAGAAAAATCTTTTACACAGCTCCGCATCATCTACTTTAGACTTCTCTCTAGCATATATATATATATATATTTGAAAAAATTATTTTGGCTCACTTAGACCTACAAGATTTGATAAACACGTAATGCAAATTTCAAGGTAGAGGGATCTTAACCACATTTACAGAAGCAGCGGATTTTAGTCTATTGTGTATGGAATCTTTTACTTTTAAGCAAAAAAAATACAGAAAAAATACATATTTTCATACATTCTACACATTTAAACTTAATTATGAAAGTTGCATTGCATTTTAGCTACTTTCCAAAACTATCAACGAATAGATCATTGAACACACAAAGAGTATTAAAAAAAAGATATAGGCCTCCTCCATATCCCCTCAAAGCCTCCTTTCCATCGCCAATATAGGTGTGTTTTCTAGAATTTAGTAGAAACAAAATCTCAATGATTTTTTTAATTGAGGAAAAGTAGAAAAATAATTTACACAGCTCCACAATGTCTAACTTCAGACATGTGTCTAAGATAGATACAGTGGGGCAAAAAAGTATTTAGTCAGTCAGCAATAGTGCAAGTTCCACCACTTAAAAAGATGAGAGGCGTCTGTAATTTACATCATAGGTAGACCTCAACTATGGGAGACAAACTGAGAAAAAAAAATCCAGAAAATCACATTGTCTGTTTTTTTTAATCATTTTATTTGCATATTATGGTGGAAAATAAGTATTTGGTCAGAAACAAAATTTCATCTCAATACTTTGTAATATATCCTTTGTTGGCAATGACAGAGGTCAAACGTTTTCTGTAAGTCTTCACAAGGTTGCCACACACTGTTGTTTGTATGTTGGCCCATTCCTCCATGCAGATCTCCTGTAGAGCAGTGATGTTTTGGGCTTTTCACTGGGCAACACGGACTTTCAACTCCCTCCAAAGGTTTTCTATAGGGTTGAGATCTGGAGACTGGCTAGGCCACTCCAGGACCTTGAAATGCTTCTTACGAAGCCACTCCTTCGTTGCCCTGGCGGTGTGCTTTGGATCATTGTCATGTTGAAAGACCCAGCCACGTTTCATCTTCAATGCCCTTGCTGATGGAAGGAGGTTTGCACTCAAAATCTCACGATACATGGCCCCATTCATTCTTTCATGTACCCGGATCAGTCGTCCTGGCCCCTTTGCAGAGAAACAGCCCCAAAGCATGATGTTTCCACCACCATGCTTTACAGTAGGTATGGTGTTTGATGGATGCAACTCAGTATTCTTTTTCCTCCAAACACGACAAGTTGTGTTTCTACCAAACAGTTCCAGTTTGGTTTCATCAGACCATAGGACATTCTCCCAAAACTCCTCTGGATCATCCAAATGCTCTCTAGCAAACTTCAGACGGGCCCGGACATGTACTGGCTTAAGCAGTGGGACACGTCTGGCACTGCAGGATCTGAGTCCATGGTGGCGTAGTGTGTTACTTATGGTAGGCCTTGTTACATTGGTCCCAGCTCTCTGCAGTTCATTCACTAGGTCCCCCCACATGGTTCTGGGATTTTTGCTCACCGTTCTTGTGATCATTCTGACCCCACGGGGTGGGATTTTGCGTGGAGCCCCAGATCGAGGGAGATTATCAGTGGTCTTGTATGTCTTCCATTTTCAAATTATTGCTCCCACTGTTGATTTCTTCACTCCAAGCTGGTTGGCTATTGCAGATTCAGTCTTCCCAGCCTGGTGCAGGGCTACAATTTTGTTTCTGGTGTCCTTTGACAGCTCTTTGGTCTTCACCATAGTGGAGTTTGGAGTCAGACTGTTTGAGGGTGTGCACAGGTGTCTTTTTATACTGATAACAAGTTTAAACAGGTGCCATTACTACAGGTAATGAGTGGAGGAAAGAGGAGACTCTTAAAGAAGAAGTTACAGGTCTGTGAGAGCCAGAAATCGTGATTGTTTGTTTCTGACCAAATACTTATTTTCCACCATAAAATGCAAAAAAAATGTTAAAAAAACAGACAATGTGATTTTCTGGATTTTTTTTTCTCAGTTTGTCTCCCATAGTTGAGGTCTACCTATGATGTAAATTACAGACGCCTCTCATCTTTTTAAGTGGTGGAACTTGCACTATTGCTGACTGACTAAATACTTTTTTGCCCCACTGTATATTTAAAAGTAATCTTATAGCTCACTTAGACCAAAAAAATCAGAGAAACACGTAATGCAAATTCCAAGGTAGAGGGATCTTAACCACATTTACAGAAGCAGTTGATTTTACTCTATTGTGTATGGAATCTTTTACTTTTAAGCAAAAAAAATACAGAAAAAATACATATATTCATACATTCTACATATCTAAGCTTAGTTATGACAGTTACATAGCATTTTAGCTACTTTCCAAAATTATCAACAAATAGATCATTGAACACACAAAGAGTAATAAAAAAAATATAAGCCTCCTCCATATCCCCTCAAAGCCTCCTTTCCATCGCCAATATAGGTGTGTTTTCTAGCATTTTAGTAGAAACAAAATCTCAATGATTTGTTTTTATTTAGGAAAGTAGAAAAATAATTTACACAGCTCCATTATGTCTAACATCAGACATGTGTCTAAGTCACTTAGGCCTAAAATATTAGAGAAACACGTAATGCAAATTCTAAGGTAGAGGGATCTTAACCACATTTAACCACAGCTGATTTTAGTCTCTAGTATCTTTTACGCAAAAAAATACTGAAAAAATACACATATTCATACATTCTACATATCTAAGCTTAATTAAGAAAATTACATTGCATTTTAGCTACTTTCCAAAATTTTCAACAAATAGAGCTCCACAATGTCTAACTTCAGACATGTGTCTAAGATAGATATCTTTAAAAGTAATCTTTTAGCTCACTTAGACCTAAAAGATCAGAGAAACACGTAATGCTAATTCCAAGGCAGACATATCTTATCTACATTTAGAGAAGCCGCTGATTTTAGTCTATTGTGTATGAGAACCTTTAAAGCCTATTACAGAAAAAAAAACATATTTTCACATGAAAAAACAACAGATTTTATATAACTATGTATGACAACTTTAAAGGTTTAAAGCCCATGACATAAAAAACATTTTCATAAAAATATTTTTAATAATCTTTGGATCAATCATGAACCTTTGTGATTTGATGTATGAGTGTTCTGTAGGAAGATCAATCTTGTGCAAGCTCAGATAGGTCCATCAGGGTCTTCTCTTCCATTACTTTGACTTCATCAAGCCATTGCTGATTTTTCTCTTTCCCTTGTTCCAACTACGCTTATGCCTATGCATCATCTTGCGCATCACGCAAACAAAAACACTGCGCGTGCATGCGTTTAAATGAGTTTTGGCATGCGGTTACACTTTTTATTCGCATGGTGGAGGCGGTGACATCATTTTCTGGACATGCGCAGTCTAAAGTACGCATGCGTATCGAACGCATGCGTACGCATGTCCTTGCGTACCAATGCGTTACCATAGATGGTAATGCTTTTTTTGACGGAATCATCCGCAATCGTTTGCATGCAGACGATTGCGCAATATTTTGCGGCGCAAAAAATACAACGTGTTGTGTTCACTGGACACTACCACACACCGCAAAATGATGCATGCGTACGCATCCGCACGCAAACCCATGGAAAAACATGTCCCTGCGTACACAATATTAAAGATATGTATGCATGACGCATGCAAATGTATGCGGATCATACACTGCGCACAGAAATGCTAATGTGAACCCGGCCCTATATCTTTATTATTGTCTGCCATGTATTTTGATTATTATATATATATCTTTGTGTGGCATAATATTTTGGTATAATTCGGGACCTATCTATACCACTATTATTTATTTTATTGTGATGTATTTATAGGAATTTAGTCTCTTTTGCACCTTATAATTTAGACAGTGGTCCCCAATTTGTTTTTAAATTATCCAGTTGTATTTTCTATAATTATTGTTATATTTTATGTGTGTGGGCACGCTTTTGCACATAGTGCCAATGTTTTTGCCAATTCACCTCCAATAAAGGCATTTTTATCTTTTATATAACATTGCCCCTTTTTCACATTTTTGTATATATTATTTATTATTTACATTGTTTCTATTATTTTTATTTTCCAATGTAATCCACATCCAGGGCTTAGGTTTACTTATTTTTGAGTGGTTTCCACTCAGTGTGTTGTTTTTGGTCGTACAGATAGATTTTTTACTATTAATATAGATGCATACATTTTATATACAGTATATTTTATATTTTTATATTTTGTTATTTATTTATTTTTATCTATCATATCCATTTGTTTTGATTACAGCTCCGCAATGTCTACTTATGATGTCTGTCTAGCAAATATATCTTTGAAATTAACATCTAAGTTCACTTAGACCTAAAAGGTTGGAGAAACACGTAATGCAAATTACAAGGTAGACAAAACTTATCTACATCAAACTTTACTGTAAAGCATGTTACAGAAAAAAAAAACATTTTCACACACTACACATCTATAAGATTAACAATTGTGATAGCTTCCTTGATTTTTAACTACTTTTTCAAAATTGTAATCAACAGATTATTGCACATCTAAAAATTAAATTAAAAAACATAGGCCTCCTCCATATCCCCTCAAAGCCTCTTTTCCATCGCCAATATAGGTGTTTTCTAGCATTTTGATAGAAAAAAAAACCTAATTGATTTGTTTCGGAAATGTAGAAAAATCTTTTTACACAGCTCCGCAATACCTACTTTAGACTTCTCACTAGTGATATAGAAGGGTTAATAGTTTGCCTTTAGCTACCTTGCCTTTAAGTGCCTTTTTCCTTTAAGTGTTAGAATTACTAGAATCTGTTGACTCAGTAGTCTGACGGTCTCCTCTTCAAGGAGACTGTACTTCTTATCATGTATGTTCTCAAGAGTCAGTACAACATATTCTGGGTTATGGTAAATAAAGTATGACCCTGGGTGATGGTGGGGGCTACATGAGTTACATTGAAATGCATTATGTGTAAATGGTATAAAATATTGCTTCTTGCTCTATTACTTCAGATAAAAGTGACTTGCTCATAGGATATGTGTGAGATGTCTTTTTGTCTCCAAGCGCGCTTGTAAAATGACGGGTGTAACTCCACAATTTGGCCCTCACTGGTGATCTGTCAGCTGACATTTGGGTCAGAATGAAAAACAGCTACGACAGTTTTGGCGCCCGACCGGGGCCGTGTATCCAGCCTATTCGGAATCCGTATGGGGGAGCTTCTGGGAGATTGGCATGCAAAACACCAGCTGCAGCAAGGTGAGAAATGTTATTCTTACAAACCTGTTTTGCACTTGCAATCTCTCATCTGGATCTCTCCGTACCTCTGGGTAAAAGGCTGCGAGCATGGTTCAAAGAATCCACATCACCAGTGAGTTTTGTGTTTTGTCTATTTATGTCCGTATGAGAGTTGAATAATAGAGTTATAAGATGATAATTGTTATCTGTATCATTTGTCATTACCCTAATTGGTTGTGTATTTGCGTAGTGTGTAATACAGAGCTGGGATAGACTCTGTGCAGTGTTGTTATTTTGGTCATTTTGGATTGGCAGTACATTATATGCAGCTGTATTTTGTATAAGGCCATGGTTTTTGTTGTTTGGCCTTAAAGTGCTTTCAGAGTGTCAGTGGACACTGCTGCAGTTTTTGTTATATAGAGTTGTGTTAATTCCAAAGTGCAAAATAGGCAGGCTGTGTGAGCCTTGTATGTATGTATGTCTATGAGAACTCTGAATGAGCTAAGAGGTGAGTAAATGAGTATAAGGAATAAACATAAATCCCTGATTGATGAGGGGTTCCGTTAGGTGTGGTCCTCTGTATGTGACAGAAGACATTATTCAGCGCAGTTTGAGCTGAATTAGGTGGAGTGATTGAGATAAGGGATTTTCTTCTTGTAAAAATCAACTGAAAGTGAAAGGAAAAGAAACAACAATCCCTGAATGAGCATGTATGTATGAGTGATCACATAAGTATCATTACTTATCTAACTGTTGTTAATTGTCCAGGATGAATGAGTTGTGGATATTTTTAATGTACATTTAATTTACATCTGAGATTCAGTGAAACCCGTGTTATGTGTGGTTTGACATTGGATAGGTTTCTATATGTGTTTTGGCCGGACGCGGTCAGAATCAGCTTATTCAAGTTGTGCAGTGATCTGCCTGTATAGAGAAACTGTTTTTAATTCCGAGAGAATGAATGTTTTGTAGAGATTAAGTCTGAAAACTGCTGCATTCTGTCTCTGTGTGTGTAAGACAACAAGCTTATCAGAGCGAAATAGCTGATGGAAGGGGTAAGCTGAGCCCCTGCGCGAATTGTTTGACATTTCTCCCTTTTGTGCTGTGGGCCACATAGCTGCATTCTAAAGTTTCTCTGTCTTTGGTTTAGTACACGCTGAGAGATTTGTGTTTAAAGCAATAAGTACTGTAGGTATTGAAGAAAAAGGGAATGTTGTACAATTGAAGTTGGAATTTGAAAGTGAAAGAATTGTGCCTATTTTAGGGAAAATTTGTAAGTGATTGAAAAGATTCTCCTGCTTCAAGTTGAGTGATTGATATAGCGAATTGAGGATCCACAGAGGAGGTAGCCAACTGCACGGCTGATGTAGTGTACGGAGTAACCTGCTACAGTAAGTCTACGGCATTAGGTGGTGTAACCTTGCCGTCCATGGAGCTGTGCTAGCCAGCTGATTTACCGAGTGGTAGGTAGTGAACCTGCTTGGTAAAATCCTTTAAGTCCACCGAGTGGTAGGTAGTGCACCTGCTCGGTGCCACCGAGTGGTAGGTAGGGAACCTGCTCGGTGTTGTTGAGCGGATAAGTTGAAGCCATGGGCAACTTATTATGTGTGCAGTCAGGGCCCCCAATAGGATCCAAAAACCGCTGTACAGATTGGAAAAAGGAAGCAGTGAAAGATGTGAGACCAATATTGAAACAGGCAAAAATGCCAGTGAGTGGATGGATGTTTGGATGTTCAAAAAGGCACAGACAAAGGAGGAAAATAGCATGTGAATAAATGGCGTCTGAGAGAGTGCAGCAGGACGGAAGTAAGGTGTATTATGAATGTTTTGATGCTTAAAAGTCCGACTATGACCGACACATTACTGCTACGGTCATACCTTTGTATAACCAGAGACCAAGACAAGACAGATGGACTTGTAAACATTGCGGTCAGACAAACTCAGACTGGAGAAATACTTGTATGATCTGTGATGTAACCCAACCTAAGTGAATTACACTGAATCCTCTCCAGACAAGATCATGAAGCTGACACAGGATTGTGGTTAGTAGGTACTGGGGACATTAACTTTGGGAGTAAGCTGACAGTAATCCATTTGGGAAGGAGCTGTAGACCAGCATGTCATGTCACCCCCAACCGGTCATCTAGTCATTCCCACCACCAGAGAACCAACCACATCAGGTAGTGTAAGACAAATACAGGAGTATTATCCCTGGAAGCCCTCTGACTAGCTAGCTACGCTAAAACAATTGGCTGACCCTGAGAACAAACCTTTCCCATTTTACAGACAAAGACAATATGATGGACGTATAAGTGCACCTGAGCAGACCTAGAGAGTTGGTGAGCACCAAAGCAGGTGACGTACTAGGATGCAAATTAAGACTTTTACAGATGTGGCAAAAGGAGAGAGTGTAGATATGTACTCTGGACGGTTACAGCTGAAAAAGGCAGACATGGGGTACAGTCCAGTAAACCCACTTGATCTTAAAATATTGGTAAATACATTCATTGACGGTATGACAAAAGGCTTACGAGACGCAGTACAGACAGCCAGACCTAAATGGAGAAATGTAGATCCAAAGACCTCCTGAGGGTGACTCAGGAGTTGAAGAAACTAGGACAATAAGACGACGTGTCATGTATGCTGGAAAACGAGGAAAACAGTAGAGACGTAGTAAGGGACCTAAGGACTTAGAAACAGTGAAGTGCTGGAATTGTGGAGAAAATGGACACTCAGACCAATCTTCCACCTCCTTCACCTTCAGACTAGGAAACTGACAACCCAGTGACAAATGTGTGCCCTGTTCTTGTCCCCTCCGGACCTGGTCCTGCCTTGAGGACCACCATACCAATGCTGGGAGGGAAATAGACAGAATTCTTGACCGACACTGGGGCAGCTGGGACTAGTACACAAAGACTTGATACTGCCAGACATGATTACTGACGAGACTGTGGAATACGTGAGGGTAGGGGGACAAGCAACTGAAGCCCCTATGACTAAACAAGAAAAGACTAGAGTCACGAGACAGCCAAGAGGTGCTTACAAACTTATTGTTAGTGACAATACTCCTATGAATTTGCTGGGAGCAGAGTTGAGTGCTGTCTAGGCACTATACAGTACTCTCCTGAGGGAATTACAGTCACAAGTCCACTTTTCATATAAACACTTGTGGCAGAGGGATGCCAGGGTCTTCCACGTGCATATTATACCACAGGTAAATCATGCCCTATTGTAGTTACACTTAATTCCATTCATTTGCCAGTTTTAGTAGTTTCCTTGCACAAAGATGGTATAGTTACTGTGTATTTCTAGGTTGTCTTCATATGATATATTGTTTTTTAGCCATTCATTATATTGGCTCAAACCATAGTCACTGTTTATTTGTCTTTTCCAGTTCTTATACCTTAACGCAAGAAACTGGCATTGATATTTGGCATTTTTCAAATCCCTTCTTTTTGTATTTGGAACTGTTAGTTATGGATTTATATAGGGCTGCTACTTTCTTAGAATAAGCTTGTGCTTTGCTGTGGCCTATGGCATTGTGCTCCCCCGTTTTATGACTCAGTATCTTTCGTAATTATATATATATAATTTTCTTTTGGTAACATTTTGTGAATCAAATTTAGTTTTTTTAAGGGATACTCTACCCAATCAAATACGGGTATAAATATTCGGACATTAATGTGTGACTTATATAAACACTTGTGTAATATTGCAGAAATGGTGTATATGGCAAGAGTAGTGAAAGTAACACCTGACACCAGAATGTCTGAGGACAGGGAAAAGAGTCAGGTACCAGACACCGTTTGGGCAAGGGGAAAATCTGATATGGGTCGGCTGCCCATTCCCCCTGTCATGATAAATCAAGAGAAGTAATCACTCCTCTTTGGTTAAGGCAATACCCCTTAAGTCTAGTCAAATCAATGGCCCTGAGCAGGAATATTAAAGAGTATGTTAAGGCAGGGGTTCTAGTGCAGAGATATTCCCCCTGCAACACCCCTTTGTATCCCATTAAGAAAAAAAAGGACCCAAGGGTTCCCCTGACACTTACAGAATAGTTCATGACTAACGAGCTATTAATGATGTTACAGTGAGTGTGACCTCAACAGTCCCTAATACACACACCGTACGGTCACAGATCCCCGCGATGTCAAAATGTTTCACAGTTATTGATTTGGCAAATGCATTTTTCTCTGTACCACTGCACTCTGACTGTCAGTATTTTTTTTCTTTCACTCATGAAGGTAAATAATACTGTTGGACGGTCCTCCCACAAAGGGGGAAAGAACTCCCCAACCATCTATTCAACAGCGATGGCAGGGATTCTTGAGCAGTGGCAACCACCTCATCCACAGATTGTGCTAATACAGTACGTGGATGACCTCTTGCTCTGCTGCCTGGACCAGATGTCCGGAAGCTACAGTTTCCTTGCTGTGTTTTTTTTTTTTGGCAGAAAAGGGTTGCAGAGTCTGACGTGACAAATTACAGTATTGCAAACAAAAGGTGACATTTTTAGGACATTGTATTGCTGAAGGTACAAGACACCTGACTGAAGACAGAAAACAGGCAATACAAATCTCCCTTTACCCAGGTCACACCAGCATCTACGCACTTTTCTAGGTTTGGTGACCTACTGTAGGCCTTGGATAAGGTCTGCTTCACAAATGATGCACCCACTCTATGACTGTTTGCCATCAGAACCCTACAATCTCACTCAAGGGTTTTACATATGTTCGTGGGAAGAAAAAAACCTGTTCCTAATGCATATTTTGAGGTTTTTTATTTTTGTAGATGGCTTCAGATACCACCAGAATGGGCGACTCTACATTGGATATGCAGTAGTATCCTCACATGAGGTAATCCGAGCTGAACCACTCGCTCCTCACATGTCGGTGCAGGAGGCAGAGTTGAAGGCACTCACTGAAGCGTGTAGAGCTGCTGCAGATAAAGTCGCTAACAGTTACACAGATTCGAATTGTGCATGGGGAATATCCCATGATTATTTCCCTATCTGAAGAAGCAGAACGTTTCTTACATCAGCCGGTAAGCCCATTAAAAATGCAGAGCTGGTGAAACAATTAGTGGAGGCATTGACGTTATCAGTCCAGGTTGGCATTGTCAAGGTAAAAAGCACACACGGATGGTGACTCTGTGGAGGAAAAGGGCAACAGAAGGACGGACGAGGCTGCTAAAGTTGCAGCAAGGCGGCCTAGGGAGCAGTGGATGGTGGCGGGGAGTCAGCGTATTCCAGCCACACTGAGCCTAGATGTCCTGAAATCCCTCCAGCTGCCCAAACAGAGAAGGAACACTGGGAGAATGGGAGCTGAGCTGAACTCAGAAAGAGTATGGGAGAATCAGGATAAATCGTATATACCAAGATCCCTGCTCCCAATCATGGCGCAAGCAACACAAGATGCCTTCTGGATCGCTCCTGGTTTCAGTTACGCAGCCGCAAAGCTCGTACGGTCATGCCTCATCTGAGCACAGCACAACCCAGGTAAAACAGTAGGAATCCCTAAGAAAGCGACACCCAGGCCTCTCTACCCGTTTCAGAGACTGCAGACTGGCTACATACAGCTACCCAAGGTAGGAGTGTGTGAAAAATATCCTAGTATGTGTAGATCTCTTCTCTGGTTGGCAGGAAGCCTATTTTGTAAAATGTGCAAATACTAAAGCGACTGCAGACAAACTCATGAAAAAAAACTGATCTGCAGGTATGGTGTCCTAGAAACCATAGACAGCGATAGGGACACACACTTCACGGGAGAAATAATGAGGGAAGTCATGCAGGTCCTGGGAGTACAGCAAGCATATCATGCACCATATAGACCACAAAGTAGTGGGAAAGTGATGAGACTAAATGGGACACTTAAACTGGAAAATCAAAGGCCATGGCAGACAAAGGAAAGAGCGGGGTAAAGTGTTTGTCTCTTGCACTCTTCAGTCACACACACTCCAAATAGAAAGACAGGCTTGTGTCCTTTTGAAGTCCTGTTTAGTAGTTTGCCAGAGGCTGGTCTGTACTTCCCACAGGTGCTACAAAAGCAACACGGTGCTATGACAGCCCATGTCCAGACCTTACAGAAAAGACTTAATGTGGTGCATAAACATGTGTTTTCATCCATTCCAGATCCTAATGCCAGTGCAGACGTATATCAGCTGAATCTAGGTGATTGGTGGTCATACACAGACGTACATCAGCTGAATCCAGGTAATTGGTGGTCATACACAGACGTACATTAGCTGAATCCAGGTGATTGGTGGTCATACACAGACACGTGAGAAGGAGCCTAGATCCACGGTTTGATGGCCCGTTTTAAAGTCCAGCTGACCACATTCACCTCAGGGAAACTTGAGGGAAAGCCCACCTGGATCCTTGCCAGTCACTGCAAAAAGATCTTTTCACCAGCAGAATGAGGGTTCTCCTAATCACCTTGCTGGCAGTGGTAGGATGTTTGCACCTTACAGAGACACTGGATAAACAAACTTATTCAACATCTTGCTTTTCTTATAAAAGACGCGGAAGGACAAAAACTGCTGGACTGTTGGATCTGTGCACACAGCCCAGTATCTGCAAGGACTATGCTGTACTTAGCCTTACCCCAGGAGCCAAGGAAGCTATTAACACCACACTGTATGCACAGTGAGACTTGGACTCAGATTTTCGTGGTTCCTTAAGGCTCTTAATGAGACTAATACAATATAGAGACTCATTTTTTTCCAGCCAATTGGCTTAGCGGCCTAGCGGGATGGATTATTTTCGGTGTTTTACAGACTTGTATGCAAATTTTGTTGCTTTACTTATTCTTTTATGTAGCCGTAAAAGCGCTAATATATATATTACCTAAGCTATGGAATAATGTAGGTGTAGAAAAAAATCTAAGGCTGAACCTTCTGTAGTATATCATAGGCCCCGTATGGCCACTGTTGACGGGGGAGATGAGTGTCCACACTGAGGGTGGATGGGCGAAGCAGGTAGGAAGTCCCCTTGTGGGTATTAGACCCATGAGACAGTAGCTCCTTTGTGGACATCAGCTGACCCCGTAGCAGAGGTTATACCATTTACAAAAGGGGGAAATTGATATAGAAGGGTTAATAGTTTGCCTTTAGCTACCTTGCCTTTAAGTGCCTTTTTCCTTTAAGTGTTAGAATTACTAACAAACAAGATGGAAGAACTAGAAGCAGAAATATCTACAGGTAACTTTGACATAGTGGGAATAACCGAGACATGGTTAGATGAAAGCTATGACTGGGCAGTTAACTTACAGGGTTACAGTCTGTTTAGAAAGGATCGTAAAAATCGGAGAGGAGGAGGGGTTTGTCTCTATGTAAAGTCTTGTCTAAAGTCCACTTTAAGGGAGGATATTAGCGAAGGGAATGAGGATGTCGAGTCCATATGGGTTGAAATTCATGGAGGGAAAAATGGTAACAAAATTCTCATTGGGGTCTGTTACAAACCCCCAAATATAACAGAAAGCATGGAAAGTCTACTTCTAAAGCAGATAGATAAAGCTGCAACCCATAATGAGGTCCTGGTTATGGGGGACTTTAACTACCCGGATATTAACTGGGAAACAGAAACCTGTGAAACCCATAAAGGCAACAGGTTTCTGCTAATAACCAAGAAAAATTATCTTTCACAATTGGTGCAGAATCCAACCAGAGGAGCAGCACTTTTAGACCTAATACTATCTAATAGACCTGACAGAATAACAAATCTGCAGGTGGTTGGGCATTTAGGAAATAGCGACCACAATATTGTGCAGTTTCACCTGTCTTTCACTAGGGGGACTTGTCAGGGAGTCACAAAAACATTGAACTTTAGGAAGGCAAAGTTTGAACAGCTTAGAGATGCCCTTAATCTGGTAGACTGGGACAATATCCTCAGAAATGAGAATACAGATAATAAATGGGAAATGTTTAAGAACATCCTAAATAGGCAGTGTAAGCGGTTTATACCTTGTGGGAATAAAAGGACTAGAAATAGGAAAAACCCAATGTGGCTAAACAAAGAAGTAAGACAGGCAATTAACAGTAAAAAGAAAGCATTTGCACTACTAAAGCAGGATGGCACCATTGAAGCTCTAAAAAACTATAGGGAGAAAAATACTTTATCTAAAAAACTAATTAAAGCTGCCAAAAAGGAAACAGAGAAGCACATTGCTAAGGAGAGTAAAACTAATCCCAAACTGTTCTTCAACTATATCAATAGTAAAAGAATAAAAACTGAAAATGTAGGCCCCTTAAAAAATAGTGAGGAAAGAATGGTTGTAGATGACGAGGAAAAAGCTAACATATTAAACACCTTCTTCTCCACGGTATTCACGATGGAAAATGAAATGCTAGGTGAAATCCCAAGAAACAATGAAAACCCTATATTAAGAGTCACCAATCTAACCCAAGAAGAGGTGCGAAACCGGCTAAATAAGATTAAAATAGATAAATCTCCGGGTCCGGATGGCATACACCCACGAGTACTAAGAGAACTAAGTAATGTAATAGATAAACCATTATTTCTTATTTTTAGTGACTCTATAGTGACAGGGTCTGTTCCGCAGGACTGGCGCATAGCAAATGTGGTGCCAATATTCAAAAAGGGCTCTAAAAGTGAACCTGGAAATTATAGGCCAGTAAGTCTAACCTCTATTGTTGGTAAAATATTTGAAGGGTTTCTGAGGGATGTTGTTCTGGATTATCTCAATGAGAATAACTGTTTAACTCCATATCAGCATGGGTTTATGAGAAATCGCTCCTGTCAAACCAATCTAATCAGTTTTTATGAAGAGGTAAGCTATAGACTGGACCACGGTGAGTCATTGGACGTGGTATATCTCGATTTTTCCAAAGCGTTTGATACTGTGCCGCACAAGAGGTTGGTACACAAAATGAGAATGCTTGGTCTGGGGGAAAATGTGTGTAAATGGGTTAGTAACTGGCTTAGTGATAGAAAGCAGAGGGTGGTTATAAATGGTATAGTCTCTAACTGGGTCGCTGTGACCAGTGGGGTACCGCAGGGGTCAGTATTGGGACCTGTTCTCTTCAACATATTCATTAATGATCTGGTAGAAGGTTTACACAGTAAAATATCGATATTTGCAGATGATACAAAACTATGTAAAGCAGTTAATACAAGAGAAGATAGTATTCTGCTACAGATGGATCTGGATAAGTTGGAAACTTGGGCTGAAAGGTGGCAGATGAGGTTTAACAATGATAAATGTAAGGTTATACACATGGGAAGAGGGAATCAATATCACCATTACACACTGAACGGGAAACCACTGGGTAAATCTGACAGGGAGAAGGACTTGGGG